>NC_058386.1:205000-505000 GCF_018350175.1 Felis catus
GGAGACAGTGAGAGGGAGGGCAGTGGGGGGGCAGTGAGGGAGGAGGGCAGCGAGGGGGAGGGCAGGTAGGGGCGGCAGTGAGAGGGAGGGCAGTGAGGGAGGAGGGCAGACAGGGGGAGGTAGTGAGAGGGAGGGCAGTGGGGGGAGGGCAGGCAGGGGGAGGCAGTGGGGGGGAGGGCAGGCAGGGGGAGGCAGTGAGGGGGGGCAGCGAGTGGGAGGGCAGTGTGGGGGCAGTGAGGGAGGGCAGGCAGTGGGAGGCAGTGAGAGGGAGGGCAGTGGGGGGGCAGTGAGGGAGGAGGGCAGGCAGGGGCAGGCAGTGAGGGGGAGGGCAGGCTGGGGGAGGCAGTGAAGGGGGAGGGCAGTGAGGGGAGGGCAGGCAGGGGCAGGCAGTGAGGGGGCAGTGAGGGAGGAGGGCAGTCGGTGGAAGGTAGTGAAGGGGAGGGCAGGCAGGGGGAGGCAGTGAGAGGGGAGGGCAGGCAGCAGGAGGTAGTGAGGGGGAGGGCAGGCAGGGGGAGGCAGTGAGGGGGAGGGCATGGGGGGGCAGTGAGGGAGGTGGGCAAGAAGGGGGGAGGCAATGAGGGAGGAAGGGAGTGAGGAGGGAAGGCACTGCAGGAAGCAGGGCACCAACTGGAGGAGGAAGGAGGAGCAGGGGGGAGGCCAGCTGCGAGGACAGGAGGGTCGGGGCACAGGGAGGAGGAGGAGGGAGGCCGGCTGTCATGACAAGAGGCTCGGGACACAGGGAGGAGGTGGGGGAGGCCGGCTGGGAGGACAGGAGGCTCGGGGCACAGGGATGGCGGGGGGAGGCAGCCGGCTGGGAGGACAGGAGGCTCGGGGCAGGGAGGAGGAGGAGGGAGGCCAGCTGTCATGACAAGAGGCTCGGGGCACAGGGAGGAGGTGGGGGAGGCTGGCTGGGAGGACAGGAGGCTCGGGGCAGGGAGGAGGAGGAGGGAGGCCAGCTGTCATGACAAGAGGCTCGGGGCACAGGGAGGAGGTGGGGGAGGCTGGCTGGGAGGACAGGAGGCTCGGGGCAGGGAGGAGGTGGGGGAGGCCGGCTGGGAGGACAGGAGGCTCGGGGCACAGGGATGGCGGGGGGAGGCAGCCGGCTGGGAGGACAGGAGGCTCGGGGCAGGGAGGAAGAGGAGGGAGGCCAGCTGTCATGACAAGAGGCTCGGGGCACAGGGAGGAGGTGGGGGAGGCCGGCTGGGAGGACAGGAGGCTCGGGGCAGGGAGGAGGTGGGGGAGGCCGGCTGGGAGGACAGGAGGCTCGGGGCAGGGAGGAGGCGGGAGAGCCCGGCTGGGAGGACAGGCAGGCCCACCACGCAGGGAGCTACAAGCACAGGCCCCACGGAGGGACCCGCCAGAAGCCGCAAGCCCGTCGGCCAGCGGCGGACACACACACGCTCCGAGCACTGCACACGCACCGCCGCCCACGGCCACACGAGCCGGGGCGTGAACCACGCGATGCGCCAGCAGGCACAGCACAGGGCACGTCCCGGGCCGCGTCCCAGGGGTCCTTCCCTCCGCCGGCGGGACCTCCTCCGGGCTCAACGACCACCTCCCTGGTGTCCCCCTCCTCCCCGGTCACCGCTCAACACGGTCCCCGCCCTCCTGGGTCAGGGTCCAATACGGTCTCCGTCGTCCGGGTCACCCCTCCTCACGGTCCCTGACCACCCTGGTCGTGGCTCAACATGCTCCGTACTCCCTGGACACGCCCTCGGTCCGGCCCCCGTCCTCTGCTGTCCCCAGTAACCCCTCTGGGATGGTTTCTGTCCTCCTCAGTCACAGCTCACAGACGGTCCTGTGTCCTCCTCAGTGACTCGTCAGGGATGGCTCTGTGTCCTCCCTGGTCCCATGCCAGGACAGTCCGTGTCCTTCTCTGTCACACATCAGGGACGGTCTGTGTCCTCTTTGGTCACACGTCAGGATGGGCCCCGTCACCCCATCAGGGACAGTAACACGTGAGGGACAGCCCTGTGTCCCCTCAGTCACACGTCAGGATGGTCCCCACGCCTTCAGTCACACGTCAGCGACAGTCCGGTGCCCTCAGTCACACATCACGACCGTCCCTGTCATCAGGCCCTTCTGTCCAGTCCTCAGCACTCAGAAGCCTCACGTCCCAGACATGCACGTGTTCCCAAGACTTGTCCTCTGTTCAGTCACTGGGGGGGGGGGGGGGACCCGGGGACCATGGGGGCTGGCATGGCAGGACAGGCCAGCTCAGTGCTCCAGGGGCCTGAACCTCTACACAGAGCTGCAGACACAGTGCATGGAAGCAGGGTGTGGTGGTGGTGGTGGGGGGGGGGGGAACAACATGGGAGAGTGTGGTGCAGGGAGGGAGGGGGAAGGAGGGAGGGGGAAGGAGGGAGGGAGGCAGGGCGGGGGAGGGAACTGAAGGAGGGAGGGAGGGCAGGAGAGGGAAGGAGGGAGGAGGGAGGGGGAAGGAGGGAGGGAGGCAGGGCGGGGGAGGGAACTGAAGGAGGGAGGGAGGGCAGGAGAGGGAAGGAGGGAGGAGGGAGGGGGAAGGAGGGAGGGAGGATGGAGGATGGAGAAAGGAGAGGGAAGGAGGGAGAAAGGGGGAAGGAGGAAGGGGGAGAAGGGAGGGGATAAGGAGAGGGGGAGGGAGGAGGAGGGAGGGAAGGAGGGAGGGGATAAGGAGAGGGGGAGGGAGGGGGAAGGAAGGAGGGGGAAGGAGGGAGGGGGAAGGAGGGAGGGGGAAGGAGGGAGGGGGAAGGAGGGAGGGGGCGGGGGAGAGAAGGAGGGAGGGGATAAGGAGAGGAGGAGGGAGGGGGAAGGAGGGAGGGGGAGGAGGGAGGGGGAGGAGGGAGGGAAGGAGGGAGGGGATAAGGAGAGGAGGAGGGAGGGGGAAGGAGGGAGGGGGAGGAGGGAGGGGGAGGAGGGAGGGGGAAGGAGGGAGGGGGCGGGGGAGAGAAGGAGGGAGGGGATAAGGAGAGGAGGAGGGAGGGGGAAGGAGGGAGGGGGAAGGAGGGAGGGGGAGGAGGGAGGGGGAGGAGGGAGGGAAGGAGGGAGGGGATAAGGAGAGGAGGAGGGAGGGGGAAGGAGGGAGGGGGAAGGAGGGAGGGGGAAGGAGGGAGGGGGCGGGGGAGAGAAGGAGGGAGGGGATAAGGAGAGGAGGAGGGAGGGGGAAGGAGGGAGGGGGAAGGAGGGAGGGAGGCAGGGCAGGGGAGGGAACTGAAGGAGGGAGGGAGGGCAGGAGAGGGAAGGAGGGAGGAGGGAGGGGGGAGGAGGGAGGGAGGATGGAGGATGGAGAAAGGAGAGGGAAGGAGGGAGAAAGGGGGAAGGAGGAAGGGGGAGAAAGGAGGGGATAAGGAGAGGGGGAGGGAGGAGGAGGGAGGGAAGGAGGGAGGGGATAAGGAGAGGGGGAGGGAGGGGGAAGGAAGGAGGGGGAAGGAGGGAGGGGGAAGGAGGGAGGGGGAAGGAGGGAGGGGGAAGGAGGGAGGGGGCGGGGGAGAGAAGGAGGGAGGGGATAAGGAGAGGAGGAGGGAGGGGGAAGGAGGGAGGGGGAAGGAGGGAGGGGGAGGAGGGAGGGAAGGAGGGAGGGAAGGAGGGAGGGGATAAGGAGAGGAGGAGGGAGGGGGAAGGAGGGAGGGGGAGGAGGGAGGGGATAAAGAGAGGGGGAGGGAGGGGGAGGAGGGAGGGAAGGAGGGGAAAAGGAGGGAGGGAGGTTCCCGTTGGCGAACCACGCTGACTGATGTCGTCTGCGCTGACTGACTGTCGTCTGCAAGCAGGGAGGCCAGGGGGCCTCCCACATGCTGCTGTCTGCGTTCCGTCCTCCCGCCCGGCCCCGTCCACGCACGTCCCGCACCTGGCCCGCGAATGAGCAGACGAGCTGCGCCCTGTCCCAGGGGGAAGCAGGGAAGGGCATCGCTCCGGCGGCCGTGATGGCCTTGGCCCCGACGCCTGACGCACACCCAACACCCGGCCCAGACCCCGGCGGGACGTCAGCTCTGAGCAAAGCTCGGCCCACAGGGACGGCGGCACCCCCGGCTGTGACTTACGGAGGGCACCGGCATTCACCGCACACTCACCCCAGATGGGACCCTCGTCCGTTCCTGGTGCCGCACCCCCCCCCCACCGAGACCCTGTTCCAATACGGACCCCCGTCCCAAGCCACGAGCACACGCCTCTTCTCGTCTCTGACTTTCCCAGACGCCCGTCCTCTCTCGTCCGCCAGCCACGCTACTCAGCAAACCGTCTTCACATCCTGGGGCTCACGTTACGTTTCTACCCTGCGAGACATCGAGGGCCCCCGGGGGCTGGCCCTGGGGGACCCTCCCCTGGGACCTTGTGCTCAGCCTGCCGCCCCCAGCCCCCAGCCCCAAGCGCAAAGCGTAAAGTCGTGCCAGACCGGCAGGGCCTGAAGGCAGCAGCATCCTTCCGGGGAAACGCATCATCACGTCAGGACTCCACACCTCCCCAAAGCGCCGAGGAGAACGAGCCGTCTGCGGTCACGGTCACGCGCAGAAACACAGAGGGAGGCCTTCAGCCACGTCTGCGCCTGCGGAACTGAGGCAGGTGACAGTTGTAGCACAACCGGGGGGCAGGGTCCGCTGCGAACGCAGAGAAAACGACAGGGCGAGAAAAAACAAGAGACACAAGGTATTCCACGGAGGATAAAATCAAAGAAACCATCTCTTTATCTAAAATTTACTTATTTATTAGGATTTCTTTAATGTGTATGTTAGAAACAGACAGGGAGGGAGAGAGGGAGAGACAGAGCGTGAGCAGGGGAGGGTCAGAGAGGGAGGGAGACACAGAATCGGAAGCAGGCTCCAGGCTCCGAGTGTCAGCACAGAGCCCGACGCGGGGCTCGAACTCACGGACCGTGAGATCAGGACCTGAGTCGAAGTGAGACGCTCAACCGACTGAGCCACCCAGGAGTACCATAGTCCCCTTATTTATCGTGACAGAGCATGCAAGCAGGGGAGGGGCAGAGAGGGAGAGAGAGAGGGAGGGAGGGACGGAGGAAAGCCCCAGCAGGCTGTGCACGGTCAGCAGTGAGCCCAATGCAGGGGCCCAAACTCACGACCTGAGTGGTCACGACCTGAGCCTAAACCGTGAGAGGGACGCCCAATGAAGGAGCCACCCAGGCACACCTAAAAAAACAGCATGTGTTTAGAAGAGACGCGCGTAAGGGGGCCGGGTGGCCCAGTCGGTCAGGCCTCCGACTTCGGCTCGGGTCACGGTCTGGCGGTCCGTGAGTTCGAGCCCCGCGTGGGGCTCTGTGCTGAGCACTCGGAGCCTGGAGCCTGCTTCCGATTCTGTGTCTGTCTGCCCTGTGCCACTTGTGCACAGGTCTGTCTCTCTCTCTCTCTCTCTCTGAAAAACTAAATAAACATTAAAGAAAAAATTTTGGGGGGGCACCTGGGTGGCTCGGTCGGTGAGGCCTGCGACTTCGGTTCGGGTCACGACCTCGCGGTCCGGGAGTTCGAGCCCCGCATCGGGCTCCGTGCTGGGCCTTCAGTACCTGGATCCTGCTTGGGATTCTGGGTCTCCCTGTCCGTCTGCCCCTCCCCTGCTGGTGATCTGTCGCGCTCTCTCAAAGATAAGTAAACGTTAAAATAAAACAGAGGTGCACGTACGACGTGAGGGCCCAGGCTGCACGCGACTTGAAGTGTGGGAACGCAGGCCACGGTGGCTGCGATTCTGCCGTCCGCAGGGCCCCGCAGGGACGTCCCGCGTCGGCACCACACCACAGCGCACAGGGGCCGTCACGGAGGCCCCCGCGACTCGACCCGGAGCATCACGCGGGCGGCCGCCCGGCAGGGACGCAGGCTGAGCTCTGTGCCCCCAGGCGCCGCTGAGAAGCAGCCGGACTGACTGACGGACGGACGGACGGACGGACGGACGGACGGACGGGGAGAGAGAAAACAGCCGCGTGCGGACACGCGAGATTCACAAGTTTAATCTCCGGGACATAAATAGAGCGCGGCCCAGCACAGCTGGCACGCACACATTCCCGTCCACACACGGGGCGTCCTTGGGAGCCGGCCACCTCCCAGGCCGTGAGGCAAGCCTCAGCGGGTTCCGCAGACACCGTGCGGGGCCTTCCCTGACCTCCAGCACGTGGGACAGACCTCTCCTGGACCCGAAGGAGGCAGGCGCACCCGCGGTCGGTCGTGCTGGATATGCTCTCTGCGGAAGAAAAGGAGAAAGACAGAGTAGAGGGAGGGAGAGAGAGACAGAGAGAGCGAGCAGTGGGAGAAAGGGAGGAAGAGGGAGGGAGAGAGGGACAGAGAGTGAGAGTGAGAGAGAGAGGGGAGTGGGAGAGACGGAGGGAGAGAGACAGGGGAAGAAAGAGGTAGGGTAGGAGAGCCTGCGAGAGAGAGAGAGAGAGAGAGAGAGAGAGAGAGAGAGAGAGAGAGAGCGCGCGCACGAGAGAGCGAGCGCGCGCGCGTGAGAGCCAGAGAGAGGGAGAGAGAGAAGTGGGAGAGAGGGAGTAAGAGGGAGGGAGGGAGAGAGAGAGAGAGAGAGAGAGAGAGAGCGCGCGCACGAGCGAGCCTAGCGAGAGGGAGAAGTGGGAGAGGGAGGAAGAGCAAGGGAGGAAGAGGGAGGGAGGGACAGAGAGCGAGAGAAGAGAGGGAGGGAGGGAGGGAGGACGCCTCCCACGCAGCTACTTCCGTCCGGGCACTGACCCCCACGCAGCCCCAGAGCCACAGAGCGGATGGCTGCCCGCAAGCGCGCACACAGCGGCAGGCGTATCCACGCGGGGGGCACCCCAGGCCCTGTCGACGCCCATGCGGCCCCTCTGGAGGACAACGGCATCTCCCACGGAAGGCGTGGGCACCGTGTCTCTGCGGCCGCATCTGCTCCGACCACCGGCCTCCGGTGCTCAGGGGTCGAAGGTGGGACGTCCAATGTGACGGGACACGAGACAAGGGCAGGCTGAGCCATGCCAGGCACGGGTGGCTCAGCCCCGTGGCACCGCAGGGCGGACCCTCACCCAGGGCGCAAGCGAGCCGGCGCCCCCTCGCACACCGTGGCCCGGCCACGAGGGCCCGCGGGCCAGGAGCTGGCCCCCGCCCGCCAGCTGGCGGGGGCTCACCGACAGGACTTGCAGGCCACGTGCCAGACGCACAAACGGGACTCGGGCTCAGAGTTTAAAACAGGAGTGGAAGTGACCCCAACACGGGGCGGGGTGTGCAACGCTCTCCCCACGTCAGGGGGTTCTGCTGTCCGCGTCGGGGTACAGTTGGGGGCGGGCTGGACACCGAACTCCCAAGGGGCCTGGAGCCATGACACCCACGGGGCCCGGAACACGGGGGGCCTGCAAACGTGGACGAGGCCGTGACCCCGCCATGTGGATGCCAGGGCGTGGCAGGGGAGGGCCAGCCGCGCCCACAGCCGCGCACGGGGAGGCTCACGTCCACTCCCGGCCCTGCGAACAGGCATCAAGGGGGCGAGCCCCGCGTGGCACCGTGGCCCTGCTCAGCTTGTGGCCCGGCTCGTGTCTGGGACGGCAAGAGCACAGAGGCCAGCCGTCAGCAGGTGGAGGAGAGATCAGCTCACCTCACGAGGCGTCCCTGGGGACGTCGACCCCGGAGGTCTCACGCGGCACCGTGTGGGGCCTGTGTGTCCATGCGAGGGCCCCGCTGGGAGGCTGGCCAGGACGGGTGGTGCCACACCGTAGAACAGCGGGGGCCCAGGAGCAGTGGGCCAGGCTGGCGGGGGGATTCTAAGCAGGTGGGGGGAACGACAGCTCGGGTCCTGGATTGGGCAGGGGCACCCGCCCTGGGCGGGGAGAGCGTCCCTGGGACGTGCAGGGGAGCATCTGGAGTCTGGGTGTGCAGAAGGCCCGAGGAACCCCAGGAGGACGGGCAGGCGGGGTGCAGGCACGTGTGTGCCACTCAGCTGAGGGCACAGCGAGCTCAGGGCAAGGACACGAGGCCACGGTCCACACAGCCCTCTGGCCCCCTGTCCAGGGGCACATGGGAGCGAGCGGCACAGCCTTCACCTGAGTCCCTCTCTCCACCACACCCTCCGCTTTCTCTGTGCCCCCACCTCTCCCTTAACCTCCCCTCCCCACCGCTCCCCTAATCTCCCTCACCTCCCCACCTCTCCAATATCTCCCTTCCCCTCAACCCTAATCTCACCACCCTCCCCACTTTTCCCCTAACCTCCCTCCCCTCCCCATCACTCTCCTAATCTCCCCTCCCCCTCCTCTCCCTAATCTCAATCCCCTCTAGTAATCTCGCCTCCCCTCCACTAATCTCCCCTACCCTCCCTCACCTCTCCCCTAACCTCCCCTCCCACCGCTCCCCTAATCTCCACTCCCCCACCTCTCCCTTAACCTCCCCTCCCCTCCACTAAACTCCCCCCCTTACCTCTCCCTAACCTCCCCTCCCTTCCTACCTCTCCAAAAATCTCCCCTCCTCTCAACCCTAATCTCACCACCCTCCCCCAAATTTCCCCTAATCTCATCCTCCCCTCCCCAGCTCACCCTAATCTCCCCTCCCCGACGTCTCCCCTAATCTCCCTCTCCACCTCTCCCCTAATCTCACTTTCCCTCCACACCTCTCCCCTAATCTCTCCTCACCTCCTCTAATCTCCCTTCCCCACCTCTCCCCTAATCTCCCCTCCCCTCCCCTAATCTCCCCTCCCTCTCCCCCACCCTCCCTAATCTCATTCTCCCTCCACCACCTCTCCCCTAATCTCCTCTCCCCTCCCACCTCTCCCCTAACCTCCCTCCCTCCCCATCTATCCACTAACCTTCCCTCTCTCCCTAATCTCATCCTCCTCTTCCCCACTCTCCCCAAATCTCCCCTTCCCTCTCCCATGTCTCCCCTAATCTCACCACCCCTACCAACCTCTCCCCTAATCTCCCTCCCTTCCCCCTCCACACCTCTCCCCTAATCTCGCCTTCCCTCCTCTAATCTCCCCTCCCCTCCCCATCTCTCCCCTCCCCTCCCCATCTGTCCCTAATCTCCCCTCCCCTCCCCACTGCTGTCCTAATCTCCCCCTTCCCCACCTCTCCCTTAATCTCCCCTCCCCTCCCCCATCTCTGTCCTAATCTCATCCTCCCTCCCCCACCTCTCCCCTACCACCTCTCCTCTAATCTCCCCTCCCCTCCCCATCTCTCCCCTAATCTCCCCTCCCCTCCCCACTGCTGTCCTAATCTCCCCCTTCCCACCTCTCCCTAATCTCCCCTCCCCTCCCCCACCTCTCCTGTAATCTCATCCTCCCTCCCCACCTACCCCCTAATCTCCTTTCCCTCCCCCTCTCGCCTAATCTCCTCTCCCTCCCACCTCTCCCCCAATCTCTCCCTCCCCCACCTCTCCCCTCATCTCCCCTCCCCCACTTGTCCCCTTATCTCACCTCCTCTCCCCAGCTTTCCCCTCCTCCCACACCCCAGCTCTCCCCTAGTCTCACTCCCCCCCTCCCCCAGCCTTCCAGCACCCCCCCAGGCTGTCCTGTCCACCCTAGTCCCTACCCCACAGGCTCTGCCATCGCCCCATCCCATGCCCCCCATGCAGTCCACCCTCCTCCTTTCTCCTTTCCTCCCATGCGCCACCCCTCACAGCACCTCCCTCCCTCATCACAGCCCCCACCAGGCCCAGGGACCCAGTCCACCAGGGACACATGCTGACCTGCCCAGGGCCACGTCCACATCCACACTGAGACACCATGGGCTGAAGGAAGCCTGGAGAACCCCCTGCCTCTCCCCAGGAGAGACACCCCGATTCACCCCCACACACCTTGGGGAACACCCGCTTTACCCGATATACATGGTCATCCCTGCAAAACACCGTCGAAAGAGATCATCTGTACCGTGAAAACACTTAGCCGTTAGAGGAGACCCTGTCTCCCCAGCGCCGATGCGCGTGAGATCAACAGCTCCGCTAATACAACCGTGTCCTCTGAGCCCTTCACAGCCAGTCGCCGCCACACCGCCGTGACACCTTCGAAAACCACCGACACCCTCGTGAACCACGCGTGAGACACGTTAACCACCGAACGTCCGTTCTCCCGGTGCATGAAAGGAAATCACTTTTGCGGTCATAAAGATTCCAACCCCTGTCCCTAAACACAAGGAACAGGCGTGCAACCGTGAACCGCGTCTGGACGAAATCTGGGAGCCTGAACACGGAGGTCAGAGACGACCCAGGAGTCGTTGTACCAGCGGAGACGGGACCCTAAAGAATACTCCAGTTACAACAGCCGCACAAGGCCGGCCCTTGTCCCTCAACGTACTGTGCGATTCGGGGTCAATTTTTATCCCCACACCCTACGTTCCCGGCGCTAACTTGTCGGCTACAGGGAAAACGCGAGTGTTTCATGGGGTGTCAGGAAGCCAGGTGCAAGGCCTGTGGGGGGGAGAGAGGGGGAGTGGAGCCCCGTGGGTCCCTAAGCCCCCTGCACCCCCCCCCCCGGCACTACAGGGCGAGTGGCTGCAGAAACACCCTCAAAATAGAAACACGGGGGGTCCCGGCAAGCCCGACGTGGAAAGGACGCGCTGCCCTCACAGGATTCACGCACACGCAGACAGAAGGACAGCCCTTCCCGTCCGAGCGCCGTGAGCGTCACCGAGCAGCGTACGTGAGTCTGTGCGACGGTCGTGCGGTTCCAAGCCACCTGGTTCCTCACGCCCGCCTGGCGCCCGCTCTGGCCGGTGCGGGGCGCGCCTCTCTCCCCAGAGCCCAGGAGGGAACTGGGGCCGGAGCACAGAGGGGCATGATCTGGGGACAAGGCAGGCAAAGCTCCCTCTCATCAGGCCGTTTCCTGCGTGCACAGGAAGGGTGCCAGCCAGCAGCTGGAGTGAAAGAGGGTCGACACTCCCCGCCGCCGCCGGAGCAGATGCAGCCCGATCCGGTGCGCGTCCCGCTGCGCACACCCAACCCGCCACTGACAGCACAACACTGCAGGCAGGCCGAGGCGGGGCTCCGCGGGAAGAAGGCTCCCCCGGCACGGCACTTGGGACCTCTGCCCGCGCCGGGAGGCACCAGCGAGGGACGGCAGGTGAGACCCCGCCTGTTGTACGGCCCTGGTCCGCGCGGCCCGGTGAGGGCGCAGTCACATCCCGGCCGGCCCCGGAGCGGCCCCCCAGCCCTCGGCCCACCTGCTCCTGTCCCGGAGCGGCCCGCCTACCCCTGCCTCGGAGCGGCCCCCAGCCCTCGGCCCGCCTACCCCTGCCCTGGAGCAGCCCCCAGCCCTCGGCCCGCCTACCCCTGCCCCGGAGCGGCCCCCCAGCCCTCGGCCCGCCTGCTCCTGTCCCGGAGCGGCCCGCCTACCCCTGCCCTGGAGCGGCCCCCCCAGCCCTCGGCCCGCCTGCTCCTGTCCCGGAGTGGCCCCCCAGCCCTCGGCCCGCCTGCTCCTGTCCCGGAGCGGCCCGCCTACCCAGCCCCGGAGCGGCCCCCAGCCCTCGGCCCGCCTGCTCCTGTCCCGGAGCAGCCCACCTGCCCCTGCCCCGGAGTGGCCCCCAGCCCTCAGCCCGCCTGCTCCGGTCCCGGAGCGGCCCCCAGCCCCGGAGCAGCCCCCAGCCCGCCTGCTCCTGTCCCGGAGCGGCCCGCCTGCCCCTGCCCCGGAGCGGCCCCCCAGCCCTCGGCCCGCCTGCCCCTGCCCCAGAGCGGCCCCCCAGCCCCGGTCCGCAGGGCCCAGCGAGGGCCCAGGCACACCCCACCTGCACCTGCCGGAAGGCCTTCAGCCTCTTCTTGAAGCGGGAGGGCAGCACGAAGTCACAGCCGCGGGCCAGCGAGGCCAGCTCCTGCCTCAGGTCGGGATCCTGGCGCAGGGACAGCTCCCTGAGCCGCATGTCGGCTCGCACGGGCCGCCGGGGGCCGGGCCGCACGCCGCGCTCTCGCTCTCGCTCTCGGGGCTGGGCCGGGTCGGGGCCGGCGGGCTCGGGGTAGCGGCTGCGCCCGGCGGGACGGTCTGGGCGGCCGGGCTCAGGGCGCTCCATGCGTAGCGGGCCAGGCGCTCTGGGGGCCGGCCCGGGGCCGCCCGCATTCCACAGGCTGAGGAGGGCACATGGCCGCGGGAGGGGGAGGGGGCGCCCTGCTGCTCCTCCCCGCGGGCCGGTGGCTGGTGGCTGGTCGCGCAGCAGGGAGCGCCTGGCGGGAGCCAGCTCCCCGCGCAGCCCCGTCCCGTCCCGTCCCGTCCCGTCCACGGCGAGTGAATAGGTTGGGAAGGCGAGATCTGGGGGACAGCCCTGCTGGTTCCGGGAGTGGGGGTACACAGAGCCTCCGGGCAGACACGTGAAGTGACCTGGGGAGCCGCCAGCTCCTGAGCACAGGCGGGGAGGGCTGGCAGGGGCGCTCCCTGTCCCTGACACCAGACAGCCTGTTCCAAGCTCGCTCCGCGGCCCTGCTGGTGCCCGGGAGCCCAGAGCGGCTGCGCCCTCCCTGAAATCCAGCCGAAAACACGGGTCGGCCCTGCCACAGCCCGTCTCTGCCCTTAGGAGCCCAGAAGACAAAGGGGAGAGGGTCCTGTGACTCCGCCTGTTCACCAACGGGGCTCGGGAAAGAGGCAGGATTTTATAGCTTTCCCGCCACCCTGCACGAGGAAAATCATGTAGAATATGATGTAGGTTACGTAGAACACACGGTGTAACTTCTTTTTCAGAATTTTTCGCAGTTTACTTATTTTTGAGAGAGAGAGAGGGAGACACACACACACAGACATGGAGAGGGGGGAGGGCCAGCAAGCTTACGAGCAGGGGAGGGGCAGACACGGAGGAGACACACAATCCGAAGCAGGATCCAGATTCTGAGCTGTCAACCAGAGCCCCACGCGGGGCTCGAACTCACAAACTGTGAGATTGTGACCTGAGCCGGATGCAACTGAGAGTGAGGTTCTGCTGTGGGCGGCAAGCACAGAAGACGGGCCCACAACAGGGTCCCCCGGACACCCGCATGGGACCCAGAGCGGGGACCCCCGGACACCCTCACCCCTACCGTGCCCCTACATGCACACGGGGTCCCTACATGCCTTTCCCAACAGGTCACATCATGGAGGCCGAGGGGCGGGGGGCCGTAGCCTTGCAGAGGGCGTCTCGAAGCACCCCTGCCCCCCTCCCGGTTCCAACTGCTGTTGGGGAGGCACGTCCGCCTCTGGAGTCCTCCTCTTCTGCGTCTGCCCTGGTGCATCCACCTGCCCTGCTTCCTGAACGTCACGGATCCCCGCCAAGCGCTCTGAGGTCCCCCGGACAGGCCGACCAGGGCCGTGTGTGCCAACCAGCAGAGGAAAGCGGGCGCTGCACGACCTGGGGCAGGTGCGTGAGGCCGCAGGACAGGGCTTGCGCCGCTCCGTGCACACCCAGGCCCAGGTGCCACTCGCAGGCAGGCCCTGCGAGCCCCGCGCCCCTGGGACGACCAGAGCCCGGAACCAGTCACAGATCAGAGTGCAGTGGGGCCACACCTGCTCATCTTACCCCGCTGCCCGGGGTCCCTGCACACCTTCGGGAAGAGCTGCGACTTGTGTAGCGAGCACGAGCAGGCCCTGCCTGCTGCCCCCAACCCCCAGGTGACTTGCGCCCCGAGGACCCAAGGTGGATGTCCGTCCCCGGCCCTGGGCTGGGCGGTGGCCACACTTCACTGCCGCGGACAGGAGAGCGTTCGCCACGGCACGCGGGAGCCCTCTCCCTGCCTGGAACAGCCTGGCCGTGCACACGCGGGGTGGCGGGCTGGAGCCCACGCGGAGCACACACCTGGGCCACTGGGCACAGACGCAGAGGGGCCCAAGGGAGCTGCTCCCAAGGGCACCAGCAGAGGGCGGTGAGCGCAGCCAAAGTGTTCCTTTCTTCGTTTTATTTTTTTATTATTTTTTTTTAACGTTTATTTATTTTTGAGACAGAGAGAGACAGAGCATGAACGGGGGAGGGGCAGAGAGAGAGGGAGACACAGAATCTGAAACAGGCTCCAGGCTCTGAGCCGTCCGCACAGAGCCCGACGTGGGGCTCGAACTCACGGACCGCGAGATCGTGACCTGAGCCGAAGTCGGATGCTTAACCGACTGACCCACCCAGGCGCCCCTGGTTTTTTTTTTTTTTTTTTTTAAGTTTTTAACGTTGATTTCTGAGAAGGAGAGAACACGAGCGGGGGGAGGGGGGGGCAGAGACATACACACACAGAATCCCAAGCCGGCTCCAGGCTCCGAGCCATCAGCACACAGCGCGACACGGGCCTCGAACCCCGCGACTGTCACATCGCCACCTGAGCCGAGGTTGGACGCTCCACCGACTGAGCCCCCGGGCGCCACCCGCTTAGTCTCCAAGTCTGGGGAGCTGTGTCCACGCAGCCAAGCCAAAGGCGGTGGCTCCCACTGAGGAACCAGGAAACTGCTCAGGGACCGCGGGCGGAGCCACCAAAGTCTGTGAACCTCCATCACTGACGTGAAGCTCTCCAGGCTTTCTGATTCACGCGTGAGCAGTGACGCAGGGCGCTGGGGCGGCCCAGCTGGTTGAGGGTCCGACTGTTGGTTTCAGCTCAGGACTTGGTCCCAGGGTCCTGGGCCGGACCCCGCGAGAGCTGAGGGTGCAGCCTGCTTAGGATTCCCACGCTGTCTCTGCCCCTCCCCCACTGGCACTCTCTCTGAAAAAATTGTACAAATGAATCAATAAATAAAAATTCTGCGGTGGCACAACTACAAGTGTACCAGCAAGATTAGCGTGAGCCAGTGCGTAAAACGTGAAACAGACCTGAGCAGGTCCAGGAAAATCTTGCTACATAAACCAGAAGTTTTATTCCAAATAAATTTAAAAAAAAAAAAAAAAAAAGGGGAAGCTTTTACTCACTTCTTGACTTGTAAATAAATATCAGGGAAAGTTCAACAGTTCTTCAAAGTTTCAAAGGTATTTATGACAGAGAGACACACACACGGTAGGAAGGGACAGAGGGGAAGGGAGGGAGAGAGGCAGGGGCAAAGAGACAGAAGACAGGGAGAGGGAGGGAGGGAGGAGTGAGAGAAGGAGGGGCAAAGAGAGGGGAGAAAGGAAGAGGGAGGGAGGGAGGGAGAGACTGAGGGAGACCAGGAGGGAGGGAGGGAGGGAGGGAGAGAGGGGGGAGAGACACAAAGAGGGAGGGAGGGAGAGAGGGAGGGAGAGAAGGCCCGGGGGCCAGAGGGCCTGATGGAGTGAGAGGAGACAGAAAGAGAGGAAGGGGAGACAGGGAGGGAGAGGGAGGCGGGGAGAAGGAGGGAGGCAGGCAGAGAGGAAGACTGACCCCCCATTACTAGTCATGGCATCTTAGGAAAAGGACCGTATCCAAAGCCGGCTCACTTTAAACATCCCCCCTTACCAGGAGCATAAGGGAACCTCTCCCACTGGGACACGGCCTCTAGGAAGACACCGGACTAACTTCACCCTTGACCCAGCGGACATCCGCCCGCTGCTCCCCCACAAGCCCCCTGCACACCCCAGCCAGAGCAATCAGGCCAGAAAACAAATTCAAGGCCCAGTTGGACTATCTATTCACACACAGTATGACCCCCCCCCCCCCCCCCAGGTAGAGAGGATCCTCATCTAATCTCATGGAGATCACTGCACAAAACAGTAGTCTCTGTACCCAGCACCTGTGACAATTCCGAGTGTCACAGAGACACTGGCATCACAAAGGCAGGGAGAGGCATCCTTGCAGGGTTGATACAAACCGGGAAGACCTACGCCCCTCCCGAGAACCCTGCTGATGGAGTCACAGAGCCCTCAAGAAATGACAGGTGCTCATGCCCACGGGCCCCCAAGGACCAGCAGAGTCAGCACTGCAGCACCCCGACTCTCCCCAGGTGACCCCAGCAGCACACAGCCCCCGACTCTCACCAAGTGACCCAAAGGGCAGACGGTCCCCGACTCTCACGGGGTGACCCCAACAGCAGACAGGCCCCGACTCTCACCAAGTGACCCAAAGGGCAGACGGTCCCCGACTCTCACCAGGTGACCCCAGCAGCACACAGCCCCCGACTCTCACCAAGTGACCCAAAGAGCAGACAGGCCCCGACTCTCACCAGGTGACCCCAGCAGCACACAGCCCCCGACTCTCACCAAGTGACCCAAAGAGCAGACAGGCCCCAACTCTCACCGGGTGACCCCAACAACAGACAGGCCCCGACTCTCACTGGGTGACCCCAATGGCAGACAGGCCCCGACTCTCACGGGTGACCCCAACAGCAGACAGGCCCCGACTCTCACCGGGTGACCCCAACAGCAGACGGTCCCAACTCTCACCAGGTGACCCCAGCAGCACACAGCCCCCGACTCTCACCAAGTGACCCAAAGAGCAGACGGTCCCCGACTCTCACCGGGTGACCCCAACAGCAGACAGGCCCCGACTCTCACCGGGTGACCCCAACAGCAGACAGGCCCCAACTCTCACCAGGTGACCCCAGCAGCACACAGCCCCCGACTCTCACCAAGTGACCCAAAGAGCAGACAGCCCCCAACTCTCACAAAGTGACCCCAACAGCAGAAAGTCCCCAAGTCTCACCAAGCGACCCCAACAACAGACAGCCCCCAACTCTCACCAAGTGACCCAAAAGCAGACAGCCCCCAACTCTCACGAAGTGACCCAAACAACAGATAGCCCCCAACTCTCCCCAAGTGACTCCAACAGCACACAGTCCCCCACTCTCACCAAGTGACCCCAACAGCACACAGCCCCTAACTCTCCCCAGGTGACCCAAACACCGCCAGTCCCCTACTCTCACCAGGTGACCCCAACAGCAGACAGGCCCCAACTCTCACCGGGTGACCCCAACAGCACACAGCCCCCCACTGTCACCAAGTGACCCAATGAGCAGCCAGTGGCCAACTCTCACCAGGTGACCCCAACAGCACACAGTCC
The DNA here is from genome assembly GCF_018350175.1 of Felis catus. NCBI lineage: Eukaryota > Metazoa > Chordata > Mammalia > Carnivora > Felidae > Felis > Felis catus. The sequence goes on from NC_058386.1 coordinate 221,788, forward strand.
CCCAACTCTCCCCAAGGGACCCAAACAGCAGACAGTCCCCAACTCTCACCAAGTGACCCAAAAGCAGACAGGCCCCAACTCTCACCAAGTGAACCAAAAGCAGACAGGCCCCAACTCTCACCAGGTGACCCAAACAGCAGACAGGCCCCAACTCTCACCGGGTGACCCCAACAGCACACAGTCCCCCTACTCTCCCCAGGTGACCCAAACACCGCCAGTCCCCTACTCTCACCAGGTGACCCCAAACAGCAGACAGCCCCCAACTCTCCCCAGGTGACGCCAACAGCAGACAGGCCCCAACTCTCACTAGGTGACCCCAGCAGCACACAGCCCCCGCTCTCACCAAGTGACCAAAGAGCAGACGGCCCCCGACTCTCACGGGGTGACCCCAACAGCAGACAGCCCCAACTCTCCCCAGGTGACCCCAACAGCACACAGCTCCCAACTCTCCCCAGGTGACCCCAACAGCACACAGCCCCCCACTCTCACCAAGTGACCCCAACAGCACACAGCCCCCAACTCTCCCCAGGTGACCCAAACACCGCCAGTCCCCTACTCTCACCGGGTGACCCCAAACAGCAGACAGCCAACTCTCCCCAGGTGACCCCAACAGCAGACAGCCCCCAACTCTCACCAAGTGACCCAAAGAGCAGACGGTCCCCGACTCTCACGGGGTGACCCCAACAGCAGACAGCCCCAACTCTCCCCAGGTGACCCCAACAGCACACAGCCCCCCACTCTCACCAAGTGACCCCAACAGCACACAGCCCCCAACTCTCCCCAGGTGACCCAAACACCGCCAGTCCCCTACTCTCACCGGGTGACCCCAAACAGCAGACAGCCCCCAACTCTCCCCAGGTGACCCCAACAGCAGACAGCCCCCAACTCTCACCAAGTGACCCAAAAGCAGACAGGCCCCAACTCTCACCAGGTGACCAAACAGCAGACAGCCCCCAACTCTCACCAAGTGAACCAAAAGCAGACAGGCCCCAACTCTCACCAGGTGACCCCAACAGCAGACAGGCCCCAACTCTCACCGGGTGACCCCAAATGCACACAGCCCCCCACTGTCACCAAGTGACCCAATGAGCAGCCAGTCCCCAACTCTCACCAGGTGACCCCAACAGCGCACAGTCCCCCAAATCTCCCCAAGGGACCCAAACAGCAGATGGTCCCCAACTCTCACCAAGTGACCCAACAGCACACAGCCCCCAACTCTCCCCAGGTGACCCCAAACAGCAGACAGGCCCCAACTCTCCCCAGGTGACCAAACAGCAGATAGTCCCCCACTCTCACCAAGTGACCCAAACAGCAGACAGGCCCCAACTCTCACCAGGTGACCAAACAGCAGCCAGGCCCCATGAACATCTCATCAGCCTCTTCACGCGAGCACTGACAAGGGGTTTCCACCACAACCTGGACCAAAGCTGGAGGCCGGACCTTCCGCTCGCTGGCCAGCGGCCGGCACCCGGGCGGGCCACGTGTGAATAAACACACGTTTGCATCCACGCATCACAAGACGCTCCAGAAACATACAGCCATCTGTGCCAACTGCCTGTGGGCAAAGTCCAGGACAATTCAAGGAAAAACAATCGTCTTTTCAAAAATGTTTCTGCAACAACCAGGCACTCAAAAAAAAAAAAAAAAACCAAAAACCAAAAAAAAAAAACCCCAGAAACTTACGTAGAGCAACACATAAAAACTAACTCGAAACGGACCATAAATCTAAGTTAAAGGCAAAATTTGGGGCCCGAGCGGCTCGATGGGTTAAGTGTCCGACTCTTGATCTCGGCTCAGGTGAGACGGGGCCCGAGGCGGGGGCTGGGCTGACAGCGCGGAGCCTGCTTGGGGTGCTCTCTCTCCGCCCCTCCCTTGCTTACATGCACTGTCTCTCAAAATAAATAAACTTTAAAAAATAAAAGAAAAATCTATGAAAGTTCTAACAGAAACAGGACAAAATCTCTTTGAACCGAGTCTCGCAAAGAGTGCTTAGATTACGGTATGCCCTTTTCGGGACAAAAAGAAAATAATCGATAAATTGTAGTTGGCCAACGTTACAAACTTTTCTGCTTCAAAGACAAGAGTAAAAAGAGAAAGTCACAGGGCTGCAGACTTCGCAAATCCTCAGCCTCTTACGGGAGTAGTATACACACACACAGAGAACACTAACAATAATACAACTCAGAGCCTAATGAAGAGAAAACAGGAAAAAGATTTGAATCAACACATCAGCAAAGACATACAACCCAAAACAAAAAGAAAGAAACCAACAAACCGCCTATGGAGAGATGCTCAACACCGTTAGGTTTTAGGAAGCACGTATGAAAACCACAGTGGGGCTCCTGGGGGGGGGGGGGTCAGTCAGGTAAGTGTCTGACCCTGGATTCCGGCTCAGGTCTTGATCTCAGGATTGTGACTTTAAGCCCCACACTGGGCTCCCAGCTGGGCGCGGAGCCTACTGGAAACAGGACAGGACAAGGAAGCAGTGAGACCCAACATGCCCACGTTCCAGAAAGCGTGTTAAGAATCCCTGGCGATACCCAGGGCTGCGGAGGAAATGCAGGAACCAGAGCCCTGGGTCCTCCCTTGCGGGATGTAAAACGCCGCAACCGCTTTGGAAACCAGTCTGGCAGTTTTTTCAAACGTGACGTGTGCATCTCCCACGAAACCCAGTATTTCCACGTTCGGTACGAACCTGAGAGAAACGAAGGAAAACACGGGTCCGCACAAAACTCGTTTGCAGATGTCCTCGGCAGAGCTCATCGTGACGCTGAGCACAGGGGGAGCCACCCGGGGACAGGCCGTGGTACCCCCACACACCGCAGCAAGGACACGACAACCGGACAGGGGACACGGGGGAGCTCGACCGCCCGTGATCTGTGTCCCAGGGCGGCCGTTCAGAACACAGCTGCGGGAGGACACAGGTGTTGCCGAATCACTGGCTACGCTGGGGAGCGGGCTGGGGGGGGGGTTGTCTCCGCAGCGGAAGGGAGTTTTGAGGGTCCTACTTGGCGGAGCACCGCCCATTCAAGACCCGGCCCCCGGCGGGCACGGTGGCCCCGCTCCCTCTGCAGCGGTCTCTGCAGGTGCAGGGAGGGGGCGGGCCCTCAAAAGGTGACAGGCACACGAGGTCGGCTGCGAGCCGCAGGGACACTAAGCTGTCCTGATGCACATGCAGGCAGCGTCCCTGGTGGCAGGGGAGAGCCCAGGTACGCGGTCAGACACGCATCCCCGGCCAAGGCGTCAGCCTGGGAAGCGAGACAGCCATGCAGGTACCTTCCGGGAGCCTCAGGACAGCAGCCCCCACCGCCATGGACGCCTGGACCCCCTCCTCGCGGAGCCCCTGCACCTGCACTCCCCTCCTCATGGACACCCTGCACCCCCCCCTCATGGACCCCTGCACCCCCCCTCCGCATGGACCCCTGCACCCCCCCCCTCATGGAACCCCTGCACCCCCCCTCCTCATGGATCCCTGCACCCCCCCATGGACCCCTGCACCCCCCCCCCTCATGGACACCCACACCCCCCTCCTCATGGACACCCTGCACCCCCCCTCCTCATGGAACGCCTGCACACCTCCTCATGGAACCCCTGCACCCCCCTCCTCATGGATCCCTGCACCCCCCCATGGACCCCTGCACCCCCCCCCTCATGGACACCCACACCCCCCTCCTCATGGACACCCTGCACCCCCCTCCTCATGGAACGCCTGCATCCCCCCCACGGACCCCTGCACCCCCCCCCTCATGGACACCCGCACCCCCCTCCTCATGGACACCCTGCACCCCCCCTCCTCATGGAACGCCTGCACCCCCCCTCCTCATGGACCCCTGCACCCCCCCCCTCATGGACACCGGCACCCCCCCTTCTCATGGACACCCTGCACCCCTCTCCTCACAGAGCCCCTGCACCCCCCTCCTCACGGAGCCCCTGCACCTTACTTGCTGGAAAACATGGATCTTACAAAGGACTCGCATCCAGGTTATATAGCAAGAGCTCTTACAACTCAATCATTAAAAGGTACCCCGATTTTGAAAGCAGGGAAAAGACTGGAAAAGAGGCTTCATGTCGGCAAAAGAGCCGCTGAAAACTCGCTCACCTTCACCGGAAAGCAGAGGTAAGAGCGCAAACGAAACCGCGAGGCACAACACATTGGCCCCAGCGGCTGAAACAAAACGTCTCAGGACTCGCGGTGCCGGCGGGGACGCAGAAGGGCGAGAACCTGCACACACGCTGGCGGACACGAGGACGTGCACGCGCACCGGACCCGCGGCGAGAACCCGCACGCGCACCGGACCCGCGGCGAGAACCCGCACGCGCACCGGACCCGCGGCGAGAACCCGCACGGGACGGGACGGCTTGCAGAAGCGCTTTTGGCTCTGTCGTGGAGGTGACACGCGCTTCCCACACGAGTCCGCAGGCCCCGTCCACGAGAAGTGAAAACGCGTGTCCACAAAGACCCAGACGCGAACATTCCCGGCAGCGTCACGCACAGCAAAGAGCGGACGCGACGGCGGGACCCGTCGATACGGCATGACGAACAGCCCGTGGCGGACGCACGCACGGGAGGCCAGCTGCGCAATGAAGAGAGGCGAGCGCCCACACACGCCAAGGACCAGCACGTCCCACGGCCCGTGCTCCACCAAAGCGGGCGCAGGACGCGGGGTTCTCCAAAGTAGCCACGGGTGGGTGGGTGCTCGTGGCCCCGACTGGTGGGAACCTGGAGGACAGAGGGTTCTGTACCTTGACCGTCGTGCCCCGGAAGCCACTGCAACAAGGCTCACTTGTGAATTAATCTCCCTTTCTCTCTCCGCCGTCTCTACTCCTCTATTCGCACGGGTGCCACGGGCTCCAGCCGGGCCATCTGGCGTGACGCTCTTCACCCGCCTGCACGCCACAGCCATCTGTGGGCACCGTGCTCTGTGTCCAGGCCCCGGGGAAGGAGCAGGGAGCAGAAGGAAGAAACCAGTGCCTGCTGGAGCTTACAGTCAGCTGGGGAAGACAGGCTAAGAAACTAAACCTGCCAAGCACGTCTGGTCAGATGTCCTCGGGTGGGGTGAGAGACGGGAGTGGGAGGGGGCAGGGACCCCACACCCAGAACCTCAGAAGGGCGCCTTACTTGGCAACAGGGTCTTTGCAGAGGAGACGAAGGGAAGGATCTGAGGTGGGCTCATCCTGGAGGAGGGGGACCCTGAGTCCGACGGCAGGTGTCCTTGTAAGAGACAGAAGAGGGACACATACGCAGAGGAGAAGCCCCGTGACGCCGGAGGCAGAGACGGGAGGGACGCGGCCACAAGCCCAGGGGCGCCTGGAGCCCCAGAAGCTGGAAGAGGCAGGAAGGAGCCTCCGGAGGGGGTGTGGTCCTGCCCCACCTGGGTCTCAGCCTTCTGGTCTCCAGAGCTGGGGGGTTCACTCCTGTGGTTCTGAGCTGCTCACTGGTCTCCGTTAGGGCAGCTCCAGGAGCCACCAGCCTGTGGGAAGGAGAGCCTCAGTGACAGCCCAGGAGAGGCCCGCAGGGTGACCAGGGAGCGTGGGTCAGCCAGGGCGAGCCCTGCAGTGCAGGGGTGTGGGGAAAGCAAAGGGGCAGCGTGGGGAGGGAGGGAGCGATGGGTGGGGTGCAGCAGGCACCACGAGAGCCGGCTGGACACACAGGACCCTTCGTTCATAAAGACTGAGGGCCTGGCCACGAGCCCAGACGCTGCTGAACCGCTCCCCCAGGTCTCGGATCAGGAGGGGCTTCACCGGGGGGGACGGCATCAGCGACACAATGCAGACGTGACCGTGAAGGGCACCAGCGCTGGGGACCACTGCTTTCAACCGCCGTTCAGTCTGCATCACCTTCTCCTTGAGGGGCGAGCACATCCTTCGGGGCTGCGGACAAGTGAAGTGAAGGTCCCTGTGGGGACGGGACACCCGGCGCGTCCACACTTCTCTGAGTCCCGTGGTCCTCGGGCGGCACCGTGGAGGGGAGTGACACCTGCCGGGCCTGCTCCCCGGGAGGACCCGCTCCCAGGTACAACCAGGTCCCACGCTGGACCTGCCCGTGGGGCCGCGGAGGGAAGTGTCCTGGGCTCCATGTGCACAGTCCAAGACCTGCCCGCCTCTCTGCCACCTGAGCCTCACAGGGCTCTTTTTTTTAAAAGTTTATTTATTTTGAGAGAGACACGGACAGCGAGTGGCAGAGGAGCAGAGAGAGGAGGAGAGAGAATCCCAAGCAAGCTCCGCCCTGTGCGCGTGAAGCCCCATGTGGGGCTCCAACTCGTGAACCGCGGGATCATGACCTGAGCCGAAACCAAGAGTCCGATGTTTAACCCGCTGAGCCACCCGGGCGCCCCAAACCTCACAGGACTCTTATCCGCTCCCTATCAGCTTTTTAAGAAACAAATTAGAACTCTACTGAGGGCATTTTATGCATGAACGTTTTTCTGAAGTTAATTACCATTTCTGGAGGGAAAAGACTTTTGGGGAAGGAAGGAAGAGTGTGGCACAAACTATGTTTCGCAGGAAGCGCTCTTGATGTTTTAAGAACGTGTTTAAAGCATCAAACATCTGACATGTGGCTGTAGGTTTTACAGCCAACATTTTACTCAGCGGCGTCCGCGGCAGGCAGAGGCGTGCCATCAGCGAGCGCGTTGGCACGGCTCCGACTGAAGTCCTCCGGGGGTGAGGAGTGACTCCTTTCTCAGCCGTGTGCGCTGAAAACGCTCCGGGACGTGACGGAGAACTAGGCCGTCATCCGTGCGATTCAGGTGCCCATCTCAGGACACATCGTTTCCTCTACGAAACGCGAATTAAAGTGGCACAAGGTTACTGGGGGGCTCCCGGGGGGCTCAGCAGCAGGTGGAGCAACCGACTCTTGCTTCCGGCTCAGGTCACGGCCTCAGGGTCATGGGATCGAGGCCTGTGTCGGCCTCAGGGTCATGGGATCGAGGCCTGTGTCGGCCTCAGAGCTCAGCTCTCTCTCCCTCGGCCCCTCTGCCCACTGACGCTCTCCTCTTTCCGAGATAAAAAAAATACTTTAAACAAAATAGGGCGGCAGGAGGTTACTGGGACGCACGCCCCCCGGAGGGGCCGGAGGAGCTCTCAGCCAGTCACTGGGCAAGCTGGGCCCTCAGCTGCTGTCCTCACTGTGCCCTGTCCTTTGCACGTGGCAGCCACGCCCACCAGCTCCACAGGATGGGCAGCACCTGGGCTTTGTCTCCTGGGCTTTGTCGCTGGGAGAGGACGTAGGTAAACAAACAGCCCGTTCACGTTAAGCTCTGGCTTCCCTTCAAAAGAGCTTCCTCAGACGCAGTTAGTGTTCTGAGCGGCAGAGACGTGCTGGTTGGGATCGCGGGTGACGGACGCGCGGAGCCCTTCCTGCTCAGGACCCCGCTTTGCCCACGTAGAGCTGGGAAGACGTGCCCAGTGCCCCTCTCACGTAACACGTCGGCCAAACACACGGAGCCATCTGTGCCTAGCGAGCGTCCCTGGGCGGGTCATGCACGTGCTCTCCGTGCGCATCGGGGCTGCCGTGTGTCGTTTCCACGGTCCGCGCTCCTCCCGCCCCTCCCTCCCAGCTGCGGAACCCAAGCCGCTGGGCTGCAAAGGGCTTGCGCTGGGCTGCAAAGGGCTTGCGGTCAGCCGTGTGTCTGTGCCCGTGGGAAGGGTTTCTCCGCGGTGAGAATCTGTGCCTCAGAGCCCCGAGCACCAGCCCTCCGTGCCCTGCCCGCCCGCGGCCGGACATCGGGTCTCTCTCTGTAACCGCGGCCTGACGCGATGCGCTGAAGGGGACTATGGGAAGGGGCCTTACCATCGGGACCCAGTAAAAAGATGGGTCCTCTCGGGTAACTCGTTCTCGAAATTCAATGGATACGGTCCATAAAATTCCAAATACGCGAAGACGCGTTTAAAGCCAACTTCAAATCCCACACAAGATCGTCACTACTTTCTGAAAATTCTTGGGGAAAAAAGCATTCCGTCCGCTCTCCCTCAAAACCACTCCCTGCGCCCGTCACGGAAACCGCGAACCAGAGGAGGAAACTATTTCCACCAGGCCTCCGCGAGCGGTTCCCGCCGACCTCTGTGACTCCGGCGTGTGGACCTGCAAGACCCTCCGTGACCCCTCCTGCTCCGGACTCCCTGCAGGTCCACACACCTGCCAGCGGCTCCCAGCATCCCGACCCGAGGGTCTTGGGCACACCCCGCCCCCACGGCACGCACACGTTTCAGACGCCCGCGCAGCCAGCGGTGGAGGCAAGCGCACGTCCCAGCCCAGAGGGCTGCGTCCCGGCCAACCCCTCAGGCGCACAGCCACCGGTCCCGGCTCATCCGCAGGCCCTCCGCTGTCAGCCCACTCAGGCCGCAGGGCAAGACGCTCATCGGGTCACCCATCTGAACTTCCTTCCTGCAACGCCCTCCCTTCGCCCCTTCCCACTAAATCCAGTGATTTCCCCGAGTCCCAGGACTCCCAGGACTCGGTTCCTGCAATTTCTCCCAGTGGAGACAACCAAGCTCTCCCTGCTTCGAGCACCCGAGAAACTTAATCCCTGCTTGTCTGTGCCTCGTTGGTTGCCCTACAGAAATACGTCCTGTTCACCCAAGTGGCCCTCCTCGGGCAGGGCTGGCCTGCCAATACCTCCAGCCCCAAGAGCATTCACACAAGGTCACACGGTCACAAAATATAAGAATTCACTTCTGAGTGGTGTTGGGCTTTATGACCGCAATGTACCGAAACACAAAGCGGGCAGTTCACGTAGTACCAGCTCACATTCCCGGATGCTGCGAATGCCACTCTGAGGACCTCAGCGATCCCAGGGAATACGAATGCCATGTTGGGGACCTTAGGTATCCCGGTGACTATGAATGCCACGCCGGGGACCTCAGCAATCCCGGGGACTACGAATGCCACGTCGGGGACCTTAGGTATCCCGGTGACTACGAATACCACGTCGGGGACCTCAGCAATCCCGGGGACTATGAATGCCACGTCAGGGAACTCAGCAACCCCGGGGACTACGAATACCACGTTGGGGACCTCGGCAATCCCGGGGACTCCGAATGCCACATTGGGGACCTCAGCAAACCCAGGGACTACAAATGCCACGTCGGGGACCTAAGCAATCCCGGGGACTACGAATGCCACGCCGGGGACTACGAATGCCATACTGGGGACCTCAGGTATCTCGGTGACTATGAATGCCATGTTGGGGACCTCAGCAATCCTGGGGACTACAAATGCCACGTTGAGGACCCCAGCAATCCCGGGGACTATGAATGCCACGTCAGGGACCTCAGCAATCCCGGGGACTATGAATGCCACGCCGGGGACTACGAATGCCATACTGGGGACCTCAGGTACCTCGGTGACTACGAATGCCACGTTGGGGACCTCAGCAATCCCGGGGACTACGAATGCCATGCTGGGGACCTCAGGTACCTCGGTGACTATGAATGCCACGTTGGGGACCTCAGCAATCCCGGGGACTACGAATGCCACGTCGGAGACCTCAGCAGTCCCAGAGACTATGAATGCCACGTCGGGGACCTCAGCAAACCCGGGGAGTACGAATGCCATACTGGGGACCTCAGGTACCTCAGTGACTACGAATGCCATGTTGGGACCTCAGCAATCCCAGGGACTACGAATGCCATGCTGGGGACCTCAGCAATACCGGGGACTATGAATGCCACGTTGGGGACCTCAGCAAACCCGGGGACTACAAATGCCATGTTGGGGACGGATAAGACTGTCCCCACTAGAGTAAGCTTTCTGAGCTCTGGCCCTTGTCACACATCCCACTGCTTCAGAAAATGAGCGATTCGGGCAAAATGCTCTAGAGCCTTGAGGCCGTGCAGTTCAGGGGGGCAGGGAACTGGGCCAGAGCTCAAGGGATGGTCGGGGGGGGGGTGCCTACAGGCGTAGAGATAAGCCCCGTGGTCTCTAGCTCTGCCTTGGGGACTGCTTCCCGTGTCCTTGGAGACGGACTTTCTGGGAAGCGTCCTAGATCCCTTAGAACAGCTCAGAAAGCCAGCAGTAATTTAGGGCCAGGCGGGTCTCTGCAGGGCCGTACAGCTCGCCATGTCGGTTCGTGCTTGGGAAACCAGTGACTCAGCGGTACTCTGATAGCTTGGCGTCGTGGACAGGACGCTAGGTGCAACGGAAACGTTTAGAACGTCACCAACAAGTTCCCCTGGAATGTTCTGAACACTGCAGGCTTTAGGACTACCGTAGGTACATTGTGCGCACCCAACCACACCTTTTTGTGTCACACCTGGGGACGTTTTATTACTCTACGCGGACGCAGTATTAAATGCTAGGAATCAACAGTCTTGTACACCTCTGACCGACTCTAACTATTGCAGACGATTTAAGGGCAGAAGTAGACAAGTGAGGGATGAAACCTCTAAGATTCTTACTGAAGTGGGGGATAAACTGCCGAGAAGCAGATGCCTAAAACCAAAAGTTGAAGAAATTGGACACAAACTTCAAAATTCCGACCAACCTGGGACTCGGGCAATGATAAAATTTTTCAGCTGTGGGGCTTCCTTCAGGGGGAAAAAAAACCAGCCTAAATACGAAAGTTTTCACGGGGGACGTTCTCCCACCGGCCTCCTCCACCACCACCGAGCCACACGTGGACATGCGACCCAAGTTACCTTCGCAGCTGTTAGCAGAAGCAAGAGTCACTTACTACTCTGGTCCCTGCGGATCTACGAGGAGGCCCTCGAACGTGTGGCCCACTCCTGGGGCTAGTGGCGGCTCCCAGCGGGAGCGCGGCGGACGCGGGGGCCGGGCTGGGCGCCCCCAGGCTATCGAACACACCGGGCTTGCAGGCAGGGGCGGCCGCTGCCAACAGGGGCCCGGGATGCCCCGCGTCCCCGGCGCCCATCTCGGTCCTCCCGGGCGTCTTGATCCTTTGCAAGCAGTCCTGCAGCATCGTCTGCGTGCTGGACTCGCTGAGCCAGCACAGGAACAGCTCGTCCACCTTCATTTTCAGGACGGGCTGCAGGACTTTGCCGGGCGGCATCTCCGAGGCTCGGACGCTCCTTCCCCAGGAGCCCCCTCCACCGTGTGCACCCCCGCCTGACGCCAGGAACCGGGGTCTGGCCTGAATGCACCTCGGCGGGGCAGATGAAGGCCGCCGGTGGGGGGTTGCGGGCCTAGGGTCCGGGTCCGGGCAGGTGGGGGTAGCAGGCCGGAAGCCCAGGGAGGCGGGGTTCGCAGGCCTGAAGCCCAGGGAGGCAGGGTTCGCAGCGGAGCCCGGGGTCCGGGGAGGCGGGGTTCGCAGGCCCGGAGCCCGGGTTCAAGGGGAGGCGGGGTTCGCAACTGAGCCCGGGTTCCCGGGGAGGTGGGGTTCGCAGGCCCCGAGCCCGGTTCCCGGGGAGGCGGGGTTCGCAACTGAGCCCGGTTCCCGGGGAGGCGGGGTTCGCAGGCCCGGAGCCCGGGGTCCGGAGACGCGGGTGAGGGCAGTGCCGGGGTTCCGGCCTGAGGGCGCCGCCGGCGCCTCGGGGGCTGCGCGGACCCCGAGGCCCAGCGGAGGCGGACCGGCAGGACCGCGGAGAGGCCCGCGCAGCTCAGGGCAGCTTCAAAACGGGCGCGCCGGCCGCGCTCCCAAAGAAGGTCGCCTACGTCGTGCGTCACCGCGACGCGTGGCGTCATCACGGCGGCCCCGGGCGCCGCAGGTCGGCGTGCACGGGACCAGCTGGGGCCTCGCCGGGGGGCTCTGCGGGGATGTAGGGGCTTTGCGAGGATGGGGACGCAAGAGCGGCGGCCGCCGGACATGACCACGTTCTGCTTTTAGGCTTTTTTCCGGGTGCGGCACACGCCCGCGAGACCGGAGGGCCGCGGAAGTGGGAGCATGCGCCGCGCGTGCGTGCTGGCCGTGGTGGCGGGGGGGGGGGGGGGGGGCGGGGTGAGGTGGCGATGTAGCCTGCCGGTTCGGCCATGCGCAGTACGTGCCAGCCGGGAGCGAGCCGGCATGGCGTCTGCCGGGCCGACCACGGGCGGTCATGCGCAGTGGGTGCCCACCGGGGGCGCGCGCGGGCATGCGCAGTGCGTGCCCGCCGAGCACAAGAACGCGACTGCGCGCTGTGGCTGTCGAGAGCGAGCTCGAGGCTGGGGCTGCAGATTTCATAAGTAGGCAACCCCGTTTACGTTAATTTTGTTTCTCACACGGTAAGGAAGGTTTGGAGACGTAGATCTCTTAAAAATTGGCTGCTTAGCGTGAGAACGTACTGCTTTTGTAATTGCAAAAATAATAAATCTCTTTTGCCGGAGGTGAAATTAGGTCCTGAAATGGCCTTTTGCTCCCCCCCCCCCCCCCCCCGTAGCCTATTTCCGTTTGTGCTTTTAACAGACTCGTTCAGTCACGCACGTTGCACTACATGCACCTCCTTCCTTTTGTGTCTCAAAGTTGCTTTCTTCTTCCTAACGTATTTTGCAAAAAAAAAAAAAAATTCACTGGGGTCTGCCCCCTCTTTTAGGGGTACTTTGAAGGTTTTACGAGCTGGATTCTGCTTCTCAGCAGTATAAGTATATATAGCTAGACTCACTAACCCTCTGGTTTTATTTTGTGTGTGTGATGATTTCAAACCCAGTCTGTGTTTCGTACCTGCAGATAAAAATCGGGGTATGCTCTCTTCGGGAGGGCGCCATAACGCAGGAATTCTGTGAAGTTGTTTCTGTTAATTGGGAAGCAAAATGCTTGTGTGCCATACTGTCATTTCTGGAGAGAAGTAAATATTAATACAGATGGCCCTTTGGGTTTATCACATACAGACATCTTGTCCGGGAACAAATGCGCCTTTCACCCCGGGTCTGCGAAGGAGCTGCCACTCACTGCCCCGTGCATCGCTGTGGTTTTGGCGGGGAAAGGGCTTTTTTGAGCGCCTGCACAAGGTGGCTTTATACGCCCGGGGCCCGGGGCGCAGTGGTGGGGCCCAAGGCAGTGCCTGTGCGGTTGCCAGCCGGACAGAAATAAGGTCCGGGACAGAAACAGAATGCACCCTCAGTATGTACTGGCCCCCGCAAAGATCCTGGCCTGGGAGGACAAACGTGCTGTGGGGCCCCGAGACCACCCCCCCCCTGGGGCCAGGGTTGTGCACGGTCGCCCCTAAACAGGAGCAAAGTCTGCTGATTACAGGAAGGATGCCCCCCCCCCCATCCTGCCTGACTTCCAGGGAGTGTCAAGAGGCTCCCAGGAGAGATGGGTGGGGGTGGGGAGCGTGCCAGTGGAGAGGTAGATTCCAGAAGATTCTGCATTCTGGGGGTGGGGGACAAGGAACAGCTGGGTCACCTTCCCTGGGGTATTATCCAGGGGGAGGTTGGAGAGGAGGGTGCTGGCATGGTTCGCAGGCACCTTCGTTCATCCACCTGAGTGCAGTTCCCTCTGTGGACAACCCACCTGGCCCCTCGGAGCAGCTGGTCTGCACGTCCTCAGCCTCGGACAGGCAGACTCTCCTGCCTCCCATCACTGCGTAACATGACTAACAAAATAACAACGTGCGTGCCTGCAGAGCCGAGCAGGCCGATGGCGCACTTGGACTTGGGAAGGAAAGACGCCCCAAAGACAGCGCCCGCGAGGTTGCATCTCCCAGGTCCCCGGCTGACCCTAAGCTGCAAAGACGCCCGCTTTGTGCAGCTGCACAGGGCGATCGAGTCTAGTTCTGCCAAGTGTGTTCCTCCAAAACGAGTTGCTTTTTCTTCTCTTGAACAAGCTTCGTTTCTATCCTTAAAACGAACCCCAGGATAGCCGTCAATGTGCATGTGTTTGATTTCGAGTGACTTCCTGTCAAAAGCTAACGAGGAGCCATTTGAACTTGTGTCAGAGCGTCTTCGGATTGGCCCGTCTGCATCCTATTTATGAATTCTGCTTCTCTCTTCCTCATTTTTTTTTGCTGCACTTTGCTCCTCACGGATTTCCTTTCCAACATTTGGTTTTTGTCTCTTGCTCAATGAGACGTCCTTTCGTACAGTTTGGAAGGGTAGGGGTCTGGTCTTTTCCTGTGTCGAGCCTTGAACACTCAGCAATGGTGGGGAGAGCTGACGGGCACCTTCCATGATGTTGCATTGTCGTCGCTGGATCGTTTCCTTCTTGGGAGCCAGCCCGTCTCCCCTGCACCCCCTTCCTTGTGGGACTCAGACAGCCCAGGACCCAGCATCACTGCCTCTCCCTTGATTCAAAGCAGGGTGGTTCTCCCATGATAGGTTTCCAGAGGCAGAACCATGGATGAAGTGGCCTTGGGAAGTTTTTGCAGCAAAGGCTGTTTAGGGTCATTGTGTTTTGTTCTACGGTGTCACTGCCCCCAGGACAAAAAGCAGAGAGAACATCCATTAACACTTTCCAACCTAAGCAATGAGATTTTAGGTAAAATGCCCTATGGACCTGGTAATTGAAAAGTAATTTTAGTTTGTTAGCTGCTATTTTATTTTATTTTTTTATTTTTTTTTTTAACGTTTATTTTTGAGACAGAGAGAGACAGAGCATGAACGGGGGAGGGTCAGAGGGAGAGGGAGACACAGAATCGGAAGCAGGCTCCAGGCTCTGAGCCATCAGCCCAGAGCCCGACGCGGGGCTCAAACTCACGCGAGATCACGCGAGATCTCGCGAGATCATGACCTGAGCCGAAGTCGGAGGCTCAATCCACTGAGCCACCCAGGCGCCCCTAAGATTTTGTTTTAATGTGTATTTGTTTTTGAGGGAAACAGAGACCAAGCACGAGCAGGGGAGGGGCAGAGAGAGAGGGAGAGGGAGACACAGAATCGGAAGCAGGCTCCAGACTCTGAGCCATCAGCCCAGAGCCTGACGCGGGGCTCGAACTCACAGACCGTGAGATCATGACCTGAGCCGAAGTCGGACGCTTAACCGACTGAGCCACCCAGGCACCCCTGTTAGCTCCTATTTTAATAAGCTTCCAAAGAAGGGGCCGCCGCCGGGCTGGCTCAGCCAGAGGAACAAGCAACTTTTGATCTCGGGGTTGTGAGTTCCAGCCCCACGTGCGTGGAGAGATTGCTTAAAGATAAAAATCTTTAAAAAGATTTCAGAGACAAATAAAAATGTTGAGCAAAACAACAAAAATGAAACGAATTTATGGCAGCTCTAAACAAACTAAAGAGAATGGAAAAATCATAAATGCTTAAAAAAGGACTGGAGGTTGTTCAGATTTGCCCTTTCATCCACAGGAAAGAGTTTTACAGAGGTTATGCACGTGTGCGTTTTGTTTTTTTTTTTCCAGACCTCCGTCTATTTTCCTGATTCAAGAGCCCAGTTTTATTTTTTATTTATGTTTAGTTTTTTTAATGTTTATTTTTGAGAGAGAGAGAGGGAGAGAGTGCAAGCAGGGGAGGGGCAGAGAGAGAGAGAGGGAAACACAGACTCCGAAGCAGGCTCCAGGCACCGAGTCCGATGTGGGGCTGGAACTCATGTATGTGAGATCGTGACCTGAGCCAGTCGGACGCTCAACCGACTGAGCCACCCAGGCACCCAAGTTATTTCTGTTTCAATTTACTTACAGTGTATTTATTTTGCTGGAACGCAGCATGATTAAACTGCCTCCTACTGGGTTTCTGAGAGTATGGTACAAGCCTGAGGACACAGATAAAATTATGTTCATGATCTCAAAGGTTTCCTAGTCTAATGGGGTGGGAGCGGCAATGTATATAATTAGGCAACTCAGTGCACAATTACATGGTAGAATGTGCAGGTGTGAGGAGAGAAAGAGACAAATATGGGGAAAGGATCAGAATGTCTGCATTTGAGGGGCGCCTGGGTGGCGCAGTCGGTTAAGCGTCCGACTTCAGCCAGGTCACGATCTCGCGGTCTGTGAGTTCGAGCCCCGCATCAGGCTCTGGGCTGATGGCTCGGAGCCTGGAGCCTGCTTCGGATTCTGTGTCTCCCTCTCCCTCTCTCTCTGCCCCTCCCCTGCTCGTGCTTGGTCTCTGTTTCCCTCAAAAACAAATACACATTAAAACAAAATCTTAGGGGCGCCTGGGTGGCTCAGTGGGTTGAGCCTCCGACTTCGGCTCAGGTCATGATCTCGCGAGATCTCGCGTGATCTCGCGTGAGTTCGAGCCCCGCGTCGGGCTCTGGGCTGATGGCTCAGAGCCTGGAGCCTGTTTCCGATTCTGTGTCTCCCTCTCTCTGCCCCTCCCCTGTTCATGCTCTCTCTCTCTCTGTCCCAAAAATAAATAAAAGTTGAAAAAAAAAAAAAAAAGAATGTCTGCATTTGATAAATTACAACCCGAAAGACACCAACCAGTTCAGACTAGAATGGGCTGCTTTGCAATCAGAATTGTAGAGACAACACGGAGAACTTTGAAACTGCAGGGATGAGGGGCACCTGGGTGGCTCAGTCGCTTAAACGTCCGACTTTGGCTCGGGTCGTGATCTCATGGTCTGTGAGTTCAGGGCCTGCACTGGGCTCTGTGCTGTCAGCACAGAGCCTGCTTGGGCTTCTGTCTTCCTCACTGTCTGCTCTCACCCAGATGCGTGCACGCTCTCAAAAGAAACAAACACTTAAAGTCTGGCAGGTGAGTCTGGGCACGGAGTGCACGATTCATTTTATGTGAAATGTCCAGAATACACAAATCCATGCAAACAGAAAGATTAATGGCCCTCAGCTGCTGGGGACGGCGCTGGGCATTGATGCCTAAGGGGACAGGGTGTCCTTTTGGAGGGGCTGAGAATGTTCTGGAACCAGACGGAGCTGGGGGTTGCACAACTTTGGGACAGTGTTAAATGCTCCTGAGATGTACAGTTTGAAGTAGTTATCTTTACATTATGTGAGTTTCCCCTCAATTTTTAAATTTTTTTAAATGTGTTTTTATTTTTAGAGACAGAGAGTGCATGTGGGGGGGAATCAGAGAGCGAGACACAGAATCCGAAGCAGGCTCCAGGCTCCGAGCTGTCAGCACAGAGCGCAATGCAGGGCTTGAACCAGCCTTATTTAAAGGATGAAGCGACCAGGCATTTGCAGATGTTGGCCGGTGGGGCCGTCACCTGAAAATCAGGTTAACGTGCTCACAAGCCGAGTGTGGGCCTGAAAAGCGAAACTTTTGTTCTTATGTAAGTGACTGTTCCCCCCACCCTGGGTGTGCGTGTTCAGTGGCAACCCCAAAAGTTATGTCCACGTCTCAACTTTCAAACCTGGGAAGGGGACCCTCATTCGAAATAGGTCTTTACAGATGTGATAAAGTGAAGGACCTGACATAAGACCATCCTCTATCACAGTGGTCCTGTATCCAATGACAATGTCCTTAGGAGAGACAGGAGAGACAGACACAGAGGAGAAGCCACGTGAAGGCAGAGGCAGAGACAGGAGGAACCCAGCCACGAGCCCAGGGACGCCTAGAGCCCCAGAAGCTGGAAGAGGCAGGAAGGACCCTCTGGAGCCTCAGGAGGGAGCACAGCCCTGTCTGGATCTCAGTGGTCCTGCCCTGGCTGGATCTCAGCGGTCCTGCCCTGCCTGGATCTCAGGGGTCCTGCCCCTCCTGGATCTCAGTGGCCCTGCCCCTCCTGGATCTCAGTGGTCCTGCCCCCCTGGATCTCAGTGGTCCTGCCCCTCCTGGATCTCAGTGGTCCTGCCCTGCCTGGATCTCAGTGGTCCTGCCCCTCCTGGATCTCAGTGGTCCTGTCCCTCCTGGATCTCAGTGGTCCTGCCCTGCCTGGATTTCAGTGGTCCTGCCCTGGCTGCATCTCAGTGGTCCTGCCCCTGTGGATCTCAGTGGTCCTGCCCCCCTGGATCTCAGTGGTCCTGCCCTACCAGGATCAGGATCCCTGCCCTGCCTGGATGTCAGACTTCTAGTCTCCAGAGCTGGGAGAGCATGAATTCCTGTGGTTTTATGCACCCAGGTTATGGGACTTTGTTATGGATGCCCCAGGAACTAACACCCTGGGTCCTTGTTAAAACGGGAAGACTCTAGTGAAAGAAAACCAGGCATCTGTGCTTTGATCCGGCTGGTACGAGTGGCCCTCGAGGAGGCTCGAGCTACTCTGTCTAATGAGCACACTTGGCCCACTTTGTGTAGTTTAAACATCGGGGGAAAGTCCAAGGAGATCAGTCCTTCTCCCAAAGAATGCCCGGGGATGCCTGCTACTGGGTCTCATAAGAGAGCATGAGGTTTTTGTTTGTTTTTTGTTGGTTTGTTTTGTTTCTGTTTTTGTTTTAAGAGGTATCGGTCGGTCTTTGCTCTGTACGTGTCGTGGAAACCTATTTCCGCGCTCCGGAGAGTGAATCTCTGGGTTGGGGCAGGAGTGGAGGAAAAGGCCGGCTGTGTCCTCTCCTTGAGGTCGAATGGCTACGACGCTCAGTGCAGCACAAAGAGCACAGGACGGACACGTGGGCACCGTCTCTGTGCCCGGGGTCCACGAGGGACGTGTGAGCCCCCTCAGGGCTCCGCCTTCTGGCCTCCAAGCACGAAACTTCCTGGAGGTGCTTTGCCTCGTTTTTAATTCATCGAGACTGCTTCCTGATCCGTCAGAGGAAGGCCACAGACCTTGACAAATACCTCTTTGTCCCGTGCTCAGCACTCGTTTGGAGAAATAAAAGTTACATCGAAAAATGCCCCCTTTTCCGTTTTCATCTCTGATGGAATCCTCTGCTGACCCCCTGGTTCCCCACGGCTCCGTTTCAGGGTTTGATGATACGGAAAAGAATTTTGTATTTGGATAATAAAATTTCCTTACTCGCCTTCCGCAACCTTCAACTCAATTTCCTGTCCCCGGAGACACTGTATATTACAGAATAGAATCCAATTCCTTATTCGTAGGGAAAAAGTTCCAATTTAATCTGAATATTCAGTGCTTTGCACTGGTCAGGGTGATGGATGGCGTATGGAAATGCTTCTGGTTCAGGTAATCAAACGGCGGAATGCACTCCGGTATTGAAAGAAATAATGAAGTCTATTCAATATTCTATAAAGTGCAGAAATGCACATTACGCCGTGGAGACCCTGCGTCCCGTTATTACCTTACCAGCACCAGCTCCGTCGCCAAAATACATAAATAAATAAACAAATAAAGGGTGGCCCCCAGTGGAGAATTAAAGTGCACATTACACCGTGGAGACCCTGATAAGCACCTGCGGAAGGGGGGGGGGAGATTAGCCCTTTGGGGGTGACGGAGAATTACGGGCACCCTGTTACACATACATCCCGCGGCAGGTTGGAAGATGATGCCACGCGGGTGGCCCAGAAATCGGGGGTGTGGGCAGGATTGGGGTGCTTGAGCAGAACGTGGTGTCTGGGTCAAGAATCAGTAGCTGAAAATGACAAGACTGGGGCCCGGCTGCGGGCAGAGCCGGGCGCTTGCGGCCGGGATCGTGTCCGTCCTCCGGGAGATGCTGGGGACAGACGCAGACCGCGGCGTTTTCCGCCGTGCTGCTCCCGTGACTCAGCCGACTTGGGCGTTGTTAGCGATAATAATCACCAGCACCCGGCTCCTAGTGAGACATGCCCCCCACTGCGATCTCCGAGTGGGGGCTTTGGCTTACGCCGGAACGCGGGGTGCTGAGCTGCTTTGTTCGCGCTCCGCAGACAGCTGACACGTCAGAGGGAAAACACGCGTGCAGACCAGCTCCGCGGCGGGGAAGCCTGGCTTTCTGGGGGTGTTTCCAGAAGGAAGACTTTGCCTATCAAAGTCCCACCCGGACACGTGGATCTGGACATCCAGGGTCCCACGTACAAGCAGGGGCTGACTCCAGTCTCATACGCGCTGGACGGCAGGGCGGACCATTGGACCCCCAGACCCGGGCGGGAGGGCAGAGCTGACCTAGGTGCCAGAGAGACCTCCGTGACGTCACCGCCCCTGGTCTGCTCACAGACGCGACTTCACAGTGGCCTGGACGCGGACCCCGCTCTCCAGTGACCCTTGTGACCCGGGGCTGCGTGCACTTTTTCTTTGTGTCACCACCTTGCCGGCCCCTCCTCACCTGGACACAGGTGGGAACCCAGGTGTTCCAGCAGCCCCGCCCGGCTGGCCACACTTGTCTCCTGGGCTCGACAGAGGTGCAGTGACGCAGGGATCAGGGCTGTGGGGGCTTTGTTGAGACCCCAGCTCCCACCAGCCTCGGTCCTGGGGCTCCGGGTCGCCTCCGACAGGCCAGCCGACACGGGCTGGGTCTGTCCCTTCCATGGCTCCCTGAGCTACTCACGTGCCTTGGGCACATCTCTTCCTGGGCCTCTCAGAACACCGCGTGACCGCCTACAACGCTTCCATTTTCGAACTTTTATTTAAAATATTTTGTTTAGGGGCGCCTGGGTGGTGCAGTCGGTTAAGCGTCCGACTTCAGCCAGGTCACGATCTCGCGGTCCGTGAGTTGGAGCCCCGCGTCAGGCTCTGGGCTGATGGCTCAGAGCCTGGAGCCTGTTTCTGATTCTGTGTCTCCCTCTCTCTCTGCCCCTTCCCCGTTCATGCTCTGTCTCTCTCTGTCCCAAAAATAAATAAACGTTGAAAAAAAAAGTAAAAAAAAATAAAATAAAATAAAATATTTTGTTTAGGTAAAACTCACATAACATAAAACTAGCTATTTTATTTTATTATTTGTGTATATATTTTGAGAGAGCAAGACACTGTGCATGCACATGAGCAGGGGAGGGGCACAAAGACAGGGAGAGAATCCCTAGCAGGCTCCACACTGTCGGCCCAGAGCCCAGTGTGGGGCTCGAACCCGTGAACCATGACATCATAACCTGAGCCCAGAGCAAGAGTCAGACGCTTAACCGACTGAGCCACCCAGGCACCCCCAAATTAACGATTTTCAAGTGACCAGTCCAGTGGCATTAATCACATTCACATACGGTGTGGATGCCACCCCTCTCTGGTTCCAAAACACTTCCATTCCCCAAAAAGGAGACCCCGTCCCCTTGCCAGTCACTGTCCTTCCCCTGCCCCAGCCCCTGGTGACCAGGAATCTGCTTCCTGTCCGTGACCTGGCCTGCTTGTGGACATTTCGTAGGAACAGAATCACATGCTCTGTCTCTGCTTCTCTCCCTGAGTGTTGTGGTTTCCGGGTCTACGTGGCCAAGTAATCGTCCCACACGAGGGTGGACCACACTTGATCTGTTCCTCTGTCTACACACGCTCGGGCTGTTTCTGCTTCGTGCCTGCTCTCACTCATGCAGCTGGGAGACGTGTCACCCCGCTGTGTCCCTGTCTTCCTGCTGGTGACAAGGGCTCTGCCTCACCCTCTCTGGGCCTCAGTGTCCTTCTTGGTGACACCCTCAAGGCCCTCACCTTGCAGATTCCGATGAGCATTTGGCGACCTGACAAGAGAAAAGCCCGCAGAACCATTCTGCAATCTCAGAATAGCATTCTATTTGGAAATCGGGTCTTTGCAGACGTGAGTGAAGGAACTCTAGGTGAGTTCACCTGGATGACGGTGACCCTAAATCCAATGACAGGTGTCTTTACAAAAGACAAAAGAGGGGAGACACAGACACAGAGGAGAAGCCACACACAGACAGAGGCAGAGATGAGAGGGACGTGGCCAAAAGCCCAGGGATGCCTGGAGCCCCAAAAGCTGGAAGAGGTAGGAAGGACCCTTCCCTGGAGCCTCTGGAGGGAGCACAGCCCTGCCGTTCCTGGATCTCAGCGACCCTGCCCTGCTTGGATCTCAGTGGTCTGGCCCTGTCTGGATCTCAGCGGCCCTGCTCTTCTGGATCTCAGTGGTCCTGCCCTGCCTGGATCTCAGCAGCCCTGTCCCACCTGGGTCTCAGCAGCCCTTCCCTGACTGGGTCTCAGTGGTCCTGCGCCTCCTGGATCTCAAGGGTCCTGCCCTGCCTGGGTCTCAGCAGCCCTGTCCCACCTGGGTCTCAGCAGCCCTTCCCTGCCTGGATCTCAGCGGCCCTGCCCCTCCTGGATCTCAAGGGTCCTGCCCTGCCTGGATCTCAGCAGCCCTGTCCCACCTGGGTCTCAGCAGCCCTTCCCTGACTGGGTCTCAGTGGTCCTGCGCCTCCTGGATCTCAAGGGTCCTGCCCTGCCTGGGTCTCAGCAGCCCTGTCCCACCTGGGTCTCAGCAGCCCTTCCCTGCCTGGATCTCAGCGGCCCTGCCCCTCCTGGATCTCAAGGGTCCTGCCCTGCCTGGGTCTCAGCAGCCCTGTCCCACCTGGGTCTCAGCAGCCCTTCCCTGCCTGGATCTCAGCGGCCCTGCCCCTCCTGGATCTCAAGGGTCCTGCCCTGCCTGGGTCTCAGCAGCCCTGTCCCACCTGGGTCCCAGACTCTGCCCTCCAGAGCTGGAAGAAGATGGCTTCCTGTGGTTGTAAATTCCCAGTGTGGAGTCATTTGTTGTGACCATCCCCAGAGGCTCACACAGTACCCGTGTTCACTGTGGCCACAGAACCTACATACCTACAACAAGCCCTCAGTCACTCACCATCAACACCCCGTCCGGCCCCCTTAGAAGATGAGCTGTCTCATCTCTGGAACTCCTGGGGGTCATGCGGTACAGCCTTTAAGTAATGGGGGAGGGGGAATCTTTTATTTGATTCCATTGCACGGAGCCAGAAAAACATCATTGCGGAGCTTGAGCAGAATTGCCCTCCTTGAGGTTGGTGGGGTCACCTGTGTTGGTGGAAGAGATACAGGGAAGGCACCTAACGGGGGGTGGCTAGGTCCCCTCCACCCTGCAGGCTGCCGGTCTTTATTTTAATGTAATGAACGGATTGCATGGCTTTTGCACGCTGCCTTAGATGTCTTCAGAAGCGAATTGTTGCTGCGCTCGGATAGCTCAGGGACCTTCACAAGATGCGGTTCCAAATCCTCCCTCCGTGAAACTCTTGTGGAAATAGCCCCCCACAGCGAGCGCTACTCTCCAGCACTGAAAGACCCGTAATGGTGAAAAAATTGAAAGCAGTCGAGACGATCGAGAACGGAATGAGTTCAGTGAGTTTTGATAGGTTTACTCTGGACAGTCTGCAGGGTTGCACACGAAGACAATGGCTACAAGCAAGCACAGAGACCGCAGGATATGTGCTCGTTACAGAGGCAAAGGGGATGGTTACGTAGCAAAGCAGGATGTGCGCTCTGTCAAAATAGCCTCTGAGAAACCAGGAGGTAATCCTCAAAGTGAGAATCATTTCCGTTAGCGTGGTCGAGAGAGGTAGTAAGTGATTTAAAAAATGTTCTCTCCGTCTCCCAAATTTCCCATAGTGAACCCGCACGGGCTAAAAATTAATCTGCATGAAAATTGTTTTGGAAAAGCGTAGGCTATAAATAACTTTGGGAAAGAAAAGGGCAGAAGGCAATCTCACTGTCCTCAGCAATGTACGGCATTGGGAGACAGCTCACAAATTTGTCTTTAAGGAAGAAAAGATTGTTTTCTGGATAATTCTTTAGTCTAATGAAAGCCGCAGAGGCAGGACTCTTGCTAGGGCATACATCTGCCCCTGAAAAATGAGGCAGAAACTCTTAGGATCTGGGATGTGATACTGTCTTCTGTGTCCGTCAGCATAAAGGCAGCCGGTCGGTGCTTGCTGTGGTAAACGCGGTTTTTTTTCCTGCTGAAGACCTACATTTGACCCCGAGCATTTTTCTTAACGACATGGGGCTGTATTTCAGATAGCCAAAGTGAGTGATTTGGATCATTTCTTTTTCTTTTTCCTCTTTCTTTTCTTTCTTTCTTTCTTTCTTTCTTTCTTTCTTTCTTTCTTTCTTTCTTTCTTTCTTTGAGGGTTATAAAATACATACGGACTGATTGGAGAGAACTTGAAAAATATGGGCCCAGGATAAAGAGAACAAAGATCTCCAGTCACGATCTCATCTTCCACCCCCCACCCCCCCGGAAAAGACAGTGACTGTAGGTCTTTCTGTTTCCAGACGTGAATAATCTTGATTAAGGACTGGTTACTGCACACAGCGTAAGGGCAGAAACGGGCTTGCTGTTCTTGGGGAGGGGTGGCGACACAGAGGGGGTGTCTCTGATGCTGTGAAGGACTGTTCCAGAGGATCTCGCTGGCTCCTCTCAGCTGCGCAGTCTGGAGACACAAAACACTGGGAATTAGCCCCGAAAACGTGGGGAAGGGTCCCAGGCATAGAATGCATCCAGGGGGCAGGTCCTGAGGCAGGAATGAGCTCCCTGTGTCTGGGCAGAACCAAGGCTTTTGGCTGGAGCCCACGGGCCGAGATAACATGCCGGTGTGTGAGCTGTGCCGGCTGGTAGGGCCTTGTCATAATGGGGATAGGGAGCCCCTGGGAGTCGTGTCACACACAGGGGACGCCGTGCAGTTTGTACTTGGTCTGCTGGTTTCTCAAGGGTTAAACATAGACTTGGCCTTTGACCCAGAAATTCTGCTGCTTAGGTACAACAGGACTGAAATGTGATATAAATGCTTGTCTGCGGTGGGGTCATGTGGCTGTGTGTGTGTGTGTGTGTGTGTGTGTGCATGTGTGCGTGTGAGAATCTCTAAATGTCCTACCTACTCAGGAAGGAATTATGGCGAGGTAAACACGTGTAATGGGCCAAATGGGGGCTACCCAAGAGAAATGTGCATATCCTAACTTCCAGAACATGGAATGGGAGGGAGACAGCTAGGAGCCCAGGGATCCTTGGAGCCCCAGAAGCTGGAAGAGGCAGGAAGGACCCTCCCTGGAGCTTCTGGAGGGAGCACAGCCTTGTCCCACCTGGTGTCAGGGGTCATGCTCCGCCTGGATCTCAGCAGCCCTGCCCTGCCTGGATCTCAGTGGTCCTGCCCTGCCTGGATCTCAGTGGCCCTGCCCTGCTTGGATCTCAGCGGCCCTGCCCCGCCTGGATCTCAGCAGCCCTGCCCCACCTGGATCTCAGCACCCCTGCCCCTCCTGGATCTCAGACTTCTGGTCTCCAGAGCTGGGGGAGGATGAGTTCATGCTGTTCTAGGACCCCAGTGTGTGGTCATTTGTCATGTGGCCAGGGGGCACTCACACACTGGGGATCCCTGGGAAGAGAACACAGCATGGAGGCCTGACTCTGTGTCCAAGCAGAAGTCCAGGATGATGGTCTTAAACAGCATTGTGGGGGCGACTTGGGACAAACTGACGAGCCTGGGCTGCCCCCCCCCAACATCACAGTGCCATCCCATGGCTCGGGAGGACGCCCCAACTTTGCCGGCCCCAGCCATGTGCTGTGTCCTCCTAAGCAGCCCGTGTGGAAAGAATGCCCTTGCAGAGGACGGCTGAATTAAGTCGTGTTCTGGCAGCACGTAAGTCAGGTTATTTTAAGGGCTCCTGGTCATGCCCCAGAGGTTATGTACCAGCAGATTTCAGGAAATCACAGCCACGCATGGCATTAAAGCCGCATTACTGTCTGGCTCCAGAATCCAAAGTATGTAATTAACTCCTAATCCTCAGTGTCGAACGCCACCAGGCACTTCCATGGCAGAAACACACGCTCTGTGAGCCTTTCTGGGAGCCGTGGGGGCACAGAGCTCCTCTGGGTCCAAGCAGACACAGTGCTGGGTGCATCCTGTCTACCCTGTGCTCACATCACAGATGGGACAAGATGGTGTGGGGAACCGGGGGCCTGCTTCAGCCCCTGACATGCTCTCCCGGTGACACGATGGGCGACCTCTCAGAGTTGGTGACGTTTCTGAGGTTCACGTACAGCAAACGGCTTCCCTGGGAGCCACAGAACGTTCCCACGACCGTCAGTGATGCGGGTGGTTCAAGACCCATCTTGCCTGCACAGCTCGTGAACTTTCTGTCGAATTGCCTCTTGCTAACGGCCAGGACTGTGGCAGAGTCAGAACCGGGTTACACGAAAGAAGTGTGTTGTTAACTTCAGTCTCCTTTCTGACCGACTTGAAACCCAAACCTGATCACATTGTCCAAGACGGTGCGAGATCTTTCCCTGGAAATGCACAAAGGCAATTGGCCCTTGAGTCTTTGAAAAGTAGCACACACGATGAGTCTGATTTTCCTTCCAGACACGGGGTGAAAACGAGGTGTAGGTAGATGATAGATGGAAGGAAAGAGAAAGAGAGAAAGAAAGAAAGAGAGAAAGAAAGAAAGAGAGAAAGAAAGAGGAAGAAAGAAAGAAAGAGAGAAAGAAAGAGGAAGAAAGAAAGAAAGAAAGAGAGAAAGAAAGAGAGAGAGAAAGAAAGAAAGAGAGAGAGAAAGAAAGAAAGAGAGAGAGAAAGAGAAAGAAAGAAAGAAAGAAAGAGAAAGAAAGAAAGAAAGAAAGAAAGAGAGAAAGAAAGAAAGAGAAAGAAAGAGAGAGAGAGAGAGAGAAAGAAAGAAAGAAAGAAAGAAAGAAAGGAAGGAAGGAAGAAGATAAATAGTATATAGATGGATGGATGGGTAGATAGACGATAGACATAAGGAGTGGATAGATCGATAGATAGATACGATGGATGGATGGATGCATGGATGGATGGATACAGACGATAGGTAGATAGATATGAGGGATGGATGATAGATACATGATACACAGATGAATAGATGGACAGATGGATGCATAGATGGACAGACAATAGACGGATAGAAAATGGATGGAGGGAGGGATGGATGAATGAATAGATTAGATAGATGATAGATAAAACGGATAGATAATAAATGGAAAGATTGAAAGTACAAGTATTTCCTTTACAGTCCATATAAACATACCACTGGTTCGTAAATCACATATGTGCACACAGAAAGACCCAGGGGAACATCTGAGGCTGTGAGTGAAAGTTTTCACTGGAGTCCAGATGAGCAAAGAGTTTCCAGTACACATACACGTATCCACAAAAATTATGTGCGTTAGAACTATATATCTAATATTCCGCAACATTATATCATATGCATATAGAATTGAAAATATAATCATATCATATACTTATGTAATACATGAGTATGTAATACGTTACAGAAATATATCATACGTGTATATATGTTGTATAACAGAACAGTTACAGATAATATGTGTATGCATATCC
This sequence comes from Felis catus, assembly GCF_018350175.1. Lineage (NCBI taxonomy): Eukaryota > Metazoa > Chordata > Mammalia > Carnivora > Felidae > Felis > Felis catus. The sequence continues at coordinate 248,654 of NC_058386.1, forward strand.
CGTAACAATATAACATAGTACACTCTATTATATATAATTTGGTATCTCTCTTTGCATTACTTTCATAACCCCATGAACTATCAAGATGGCTTTGAACTTTTGCACATGGATTTTGTCCCCACACCTGCCCCATGCCTCGAATTCCTCCCAGCTTTCTGCTGAGCCTCTCCAGGTGGCTGTCGGGTAGGGTCTGTGGACAGGTGCTGTCCTTCCCCCTGGGGGTGCAGAGGCGGCTGGCCTGATGGAGACTTTGCGAGCCTGGTGGGGGAGGGGTTTGGGGACAGAGCCTGCCTCTATGGCTTTGCCCTCCAACCTGTGGATTTTAGGTGCTGGCTGTGCGGCTTCTCTTGCTGTGGCCGGAGGAGCTCACTCTGTAGGGGGATCCTGTGATGGTGGCCGGGCACCCTCAGGACACAAGGACTCTCTGCAGAGGCCACATGTGTGTGTGTGGGGGGGTGTCCCCCAGAAATGACTCCAGGCCACTGGGCGGCACAAGGGTCCCCTGCCCGTGGGACTGTGCAGCCAACTGCTTTCTGAGGAGTGATACATTTTCACCGAACGCTGAATCACTTCTGTCAGAAGCAGAGACGTCCCCCTGTTCACGCATTCCACAGGTTGTGCCCATGGCGCGTGATAACCCCACTCCCACAGGCTGCAAGGGCACCGGGGAACCTGCCTGCGCGTCCGACCTCAGGAACAGGCACATCTGAGGATAATTATGGTGCCGTGTGACCCATGTGACAATGGGGGCATAGAGTGGATGGCAGTGGGACTCAGGGCTCCGTGTCTGCGGGGACCGCAGGTGTGTAAATGCAAGATTGCAACACAGCTAGGTGCACAAGGCCCGGGTCACCGTCGTTGGGGCTCCCAGGAGGGATCCCTCGGCGGGTGCTGAGTGCCGGGAGCACCATCGAGCTGCATTTCTAGCTCTCGAAGCAGAGACTGTGGTCAAGACGCACATAATCATAGTGACAGACAGCAGACAGAAGACTTTTTGTTTTGTTGTTTGTTTTAATTTTTTAATGTTTATTCATTTTTGAGACAGAGACACAGAGCACAAGCAGGGGAGGGGCAGAGAGAGAGGGAGACACGGAATCCGAAGCAGGCTCCAGGCTCCGAGCTGTCAGCACAGAGCCTGATGCAGGGGTTGAACTCATGAACCGCGAGATCATGACGTGAGCCGAAGTTGGATGCTGAAATGACTGAGCCCCCCAGGCGCCCCTAAAAAAATTTCTTTTTTTTTTGCCCGTAAAATTTTTTTAATGTTTATTTATTTTTGAGAGAGAGAGAGAGAGAGAGAGAGAGAGAGAGAGAATGAGCAGGCGACAGGCAGACAGAGGGAGACACACAATCCGAAGCAGGCTCCAGGTTCTGAGCTGTCAGCACAGAGTCCGACATGGGGCTTGAACCCCTGAACTGTGAGATCATGACCTGAGCCGGAGTCAGATGCTGAAATGACTGAGCACCCCCCCCCCACGGTGCCCCTTGTTTGTTTTAAGATGAAAACATCGCTGTGAGTCCTCGGGACGAACAGGTCAACGCAAAGGCATGGACGGCAGATGGGCTCCCGCGTCTGGTCGGGTGGAGGCTGTAGGACGGTGTCTCTCCTCGTGTGTTCCGTCCCAGCAGCCGTGCCCACAGAGGCTGGACTAGATGCTCCCAAGCCCGCGTCTCCCGGATGCCTTGCACATCCCAGCGGGACAGGTTATTTCTGGCCACAGCACAAGTGGGCTGGATGTCGACACTCTAAAAAGATCCCACGCAGAGCGGGCGGCCGGCGTCGGGGGCGCATACCTCCGCGAGGCACTTGACAGCGGGCGACCCGAGCGGCTCTATTTCTGGCAAACAGGTGGAGGAAGAGGAAGGATGAGGCCCCGTGGCCGTGCTGGTGTGGGCGGCGACACAGAGGGATTCCTACATGGGCTAACATCTCTGCGGTTTGGGCACTGTGCACCCGGCTCGTGAGAGAGCGCGTGAAACCTGTGATGTCGGGGTCTGAGGCCACAGCCCCAGCACGACCCGGGCTGGCTTTCTGCAGGGGCCGCTCTTGTCCTCAAGGGGAACAGTAGGTGTCCCCCTCCCATCCTGGCCGTCTTCCTGCTGTGTCTGAAGGTGCCTCCTTCCCTCACTTTTCCTGGTATGCCAACTCACTCGCGAGCGGGGGCCCTCTTGGCGGTCAATAAATCCTCTAGTCCCTGACGCATCGTTCAGAGTTAAGGCCCTCTTACTTCCCCTTGGGCACGGTCATGTCCCCACATTCCTTCTTTTTTTAAGTTTATTTATTTTGAGGGAAAGACAGCATGTGTAGGGGAGGGGCAGAGAGAGAAGGAGAGAGAGAATCCCAGGCAGGTTCCGCACTGTCAGCGCAGAGCCCGACATGGGGCTCGAACCCACGAGCCCCGTGACTGAACCGAAATCAAGAGTCAGAGTCTTAACCTGCTGGGCCACCCAGGCATCCCTCCCCAGATGCTTTCCTCAGAGTTACTAACACAGGGCTGCTTCTGATCACCAACCATCCCCAAAAGATCCTCCCTCCTTGGCTTTGGCACCTCACCCCTGCCCTGCCTGTGGTCCTTTCGGAACTCAAGAGACTCACGGGGACTCACGTTCTCACGTAGACCCCAAGGAAAGCCAGGGAGATGTACCTTCGAGGAGCTCCCAGTTCGGGGGAAACTGGTGAACAGCAGGATGATATGCTTGGGGACTGCCAGCAATGTGGGGGAGGTGGCGGTTCCAGCAAGGGAGGAGGAGGTGGGGTGAGGGGGTAGGAGCCCATTCTACACAGAAGAGACAGCCCATGCAAAGGGATGGACACAGGGACTGAGAGATGTGTGCCGTTCACATCCGTTACGGGCTGAGCTGTTTCCAAAAACTCACGTGTTGGAGTCCTAATGCCCAGGACCTCAGCATGTGACCGAATTTGGACATGCAGTCCTTTTAGAGGTAATCAAGTCCAAACGAGGGCATGCAGGTGGGGCCTGATAGGTCTGGTGTCCTTGTAAGAAGGGGACATTTGGCCATGCACGTGCACGTGGGGGGAAGACATGTGAAGACAGAGGCGGAGATGGGGCCGGGGATGCGTCCATGCACCAAGGGACGCCAAGAATCACTGGCTGCTCCAGACATTGGGAGAGGAACGGCTGCACCCTCAGAGCCCCTAAGAGGAGCCAACCCTGGTCTGCCTGGATCTCAGGTGTCTGGTCTCCAGAAGGGAGGTGATGGATTCCTGCTGCTTTAAGACCTGCTTTCATGCATTCAGCTGTAACGCACCTCATCATATGCCTGGAAACATTTGTGGTTTTCCTGAGGGCTACTTTTGCTGGGTATGGAATTTGAGGCTGGGTTAGCGATACATTCTTTCAGCTGTCACACGTCTCGTCATATGCCTGGAAACATTTGCGGTGTTCCTGAGAGCTACTTTTGCTGGGTATGGAATTCGAGGCTGACAGTTTTCTTCGCACCACTGCCTTCTTTTCTGCACTGTTTCTGACAGGAAGTCTGCCTTCAGGGCTGTCTTGGTCTTAGGTATATGCCGTGTCTTTCGCCACTTCTGGCTCCTTTCAAGATTTTCTCTTCATTCTGGTTTGGAGCAGTTTGATTACAACATACCCTGATGTCCTTTTCCTCAGAGCTTGTGTGCTTAGAGTTTGTTAGAATTCCTAGTTTTGGGATTTACAGTTTTCACCAAATCTGGGAAGTTTTCGGCCACTATTTTTTCAAACTTTTTTTCTGTCTCCGTCTTCCATGACTCCGTCTCTCTCTCAGCCTGCTCTCTTCATTTACACAATTTTCATACTTCCTGCATTTCATTTGAGATAGTTTTTATTCCTATATCTTCATATTGCTACATCTTCACGTTCACTAATCTCTGATTTTTTATCTGCTGTTAATCCCATTCGGTGTGTTTCATCTCACACGTTGTTATTACATCCGTAGAAGTTTGATTTGGTTACTTTTTATGTTCTATGTGTATGTTTCTAGGTTCTGACTCTAGATTTAATGTGCCCTTTGGAGCACCACCCTAGCCTGTACTGACGGAGGGGACCTGGTTTTCGTCACTGCTGGGATGCCAGCCCCTAGAGAGTGCCTGGGACACGGTAGGTTTTTACTCAACACATCAATAAATGCATCAATGAGGTGGTCTGTTCTGGAGACAGTGCTAACTGATGAGCTGACATGGGGTTTCTCCTCGATGTAGCAGAGCCCTCCCCCCACCCCCATCTCGGAACTCCCGCAGAGACCAGCACGCTCTGAAGCCATACGTGCAGGTGCCCTGATTACCTGCTGTAGTCACCAGAATTCTGGAACATTCTGAAGCTGGCTGCTAGAACAGAGGGCCCTGCCCTCTTGGGGGTGAGTGAGGGGTGAGCCACGTGCCCACAGTTCCAGAGCCCGTGTCTTCCTGGTTGGAAAAATAACACCCCCTGAGTCTTGCTGCTCAGCAGTGCTATCTTTCTGCACCCCATTTTAGGAATAAAATATCTGTGGAGAGACGTGTGTGCGAGTGTGTGACTGTGTGTGTATATGTGTGTGATGGTGTCTCTGGTTATATACATTTGTGTCGGCGCGTGATTGTGTGTGTGTGTGTGATCATGGATATTTGTGTGTGACCATGTGTGTGACTTTGTGACCGCGCACGTGTGTGTGTGCTCATGTGTATATGTGATTATGGATATTTGTGTGAGTGTGTGTTTATGTGTCTTATTGTGGTGTGTGTGTGTGTGCGCGTGTGTGTCTGCAGCTAGCGGGGAGGGGCGCTGCTGACCAGGTGACCCCAGGGAGCAAATTCACTGCCTTCCCGACTTCCCTCCCCCCATGCTCAGGAGAGGGCCCTCTGAGGCCAGGCAGGGACAGGCCGTGTGGTTTTCTGTAGCTGGCGGGCATGTCATTTGACCGGATGATGCGTTCCTGTAGGCGGGGCTCCTCCAAGTGGGGGTGAATGGAGTAGAGCCGAGGGCTGAGGCTGGGTGCTGTGACCTGCGAGTGGGCAGATAGATGCTCTCCCTCTTCTCCCTCCCAAGCTCCCACTCGCCTTGTCCTGCCACAGCATGGCGGGCAGAGAATCGGCTGTGGAAGCAGGGTGCAGGCACATGGGAGCCACTTCTGCTATAACGTCTGGTGCTCTGTGCGTACCCGTGTGCTCCTAATGTTGCCACCATTCTTGTGCGGACAGACGCCTTTGGCCAGGAACAAATAGGAGACGAGCGTCCCCAGTTGGGGCATTAGGGCTGCCCTCAAGGCTGCAGCTCCGACCTTGAGTCCGGTTATTAAAACTCTTTGTTATCGTGCTGTGCGTTGGAAGCAGGAATCATCCTAAATCACAGAGGTGAGATTTTACCGCAGAAACGACACGTTTTGGGTAATGCAGGATGCCGACTTCCGGCACCCATATCTCCGCGTCCTTTCTCCCGCCTCCCTCACAGACAGAGAGTCCACCATGGTGGGGTCAAGTCCTCTCCGAGACGAACGTGAATCGTCCCAGCCCCGCGCGTCTGCGTTCGAGGAAGGTGAAAACGCAGCAGGTTGGTGCGGAATGCTGAGTGTTCTCGGAAGAAAAACGACCCCAGATTCAGCACAGCTGTTTCCATAGGGCTCAGAGCCACGCGGACGCATTTAATAAATAGAAGAATTTTTTAATCAAGTCAGGAGACAGGATGTATAAACTTTATTATTGATTACACGTTTGTGAAAGCCTTCTCAATAAAGCAGCCTTGCTCCGCTCTGTCAGGTTTCCATTAGGCAGTTTAATCTGGGCAACGCTTACTTTATATTGTTCTTTCTGTTTTATTACCTCGTATTACACTACATCTTTGTAGCGGCGAATTGAATAGCATAATTGTTTTTTTTTTTTTTCTTCCTGGGACAAAAATGTGCTTTTTGTTCCAGGAGGTAATAATTTTAGACGAAACTTAACCATTTTAATGGGGAAAAGTCATACCAAAAAAAAAGACGTAGAAAAAGACCCCTTCATGGGCAGTTATGTCCCCCTTTTGATGTAAACCATTGTGGCAATCTGTGTGATTAGAAGCAGCCCCCGCGTTGTGGTTCCTGGTTTGTTACACACTTTACGGAGAACGTGGCTAATCGCATACAGCAGCGCTTTAATTTTATTGTGACAAAGTTCGGCTTTTCCATGATGCAGCAGGTGAGCCACAGTCAATCAAGGGGCATCTAGACGTAATCTGTGGCCGGGCCACGCGCGGTGGTGGTGGCCCAGTCCAATTCCTCAGGTCTCCGGTTCATCGCTTATGCGTCCCGTGTGCGTATCGAGATTTCCGTGTCACCTCACGTCCACCGCTTCCGTCCACACGGCCTCCTTCCTTCTCTCCTCTGTTGGGAGAACAGCAGGCTCGTTGTCAAGATTACTCTACGTTAAAGGTGGGAAATGGAGAAACGGGGCGGGGCTCAGGCAGGGTCCCGGTGGACTTGGGCTCGGCCGAGGGACCGCTTCACCCCTCCTCGCCCATCCTGGGGCACTCCGCTCCTGGGATGAGACACACCATGGGGGTCCTTCCACTCAGAGCGATTTGAGAGCCCCTCGCCTGCGGACCCCATTCTGACGAGGAAGGTGTCTAGGATCAGGGTGACTGTCTTGAACGTTACCGTCTGTCCCTTCTTCTCTGCTACCCCAGGAGCAGGAAGATGTTCCCTCGTCTGGGCTCCAGGGACCCCCGGGGTCCTCAGGACACGTACAAACCCCGTTAGGTCGCGGGTTCCCGGCTCCGTTAGCCGTGAGACGTGGGGTTGACTTGCCAGCTTTCTTTTCGTTCCTGTGAATCGACGTGAAATCCACATAAACTTTCTGTCTTTGACCGTAAAGTAGGACCCGAACACTGAGTATTTTGTGGAGACTTTCTTGGGCTGAGGACATATCTTTCCCTCCCTAGTTTATCGAGTGTTAATCACGAAACCGTGTTAGGTTTTTTCCAAATGTTTGTTCTGTGTTGACGGTGATGTTGTGTGGTTTTTGTCTCTTGCTCTCATCATACGGCAAATAACATGAATCGATTTTGTAAAAAAAAAAAATCTATGTTGAGATACCCATGAATATACGTACACGTGTGTGTACAAGAATTTGTTTCAACACCTGCTTTCAGTTGTTTTGGTTACCGGCTCACGTCCGAGCGAGGCTCTCCAGGCCGGTTGAGGTGACGGTGCCTGTGTGTCCTTCACCCGAGAGCTGGCTCTGTCTGACACCGTGCCGGCCCGGGGACATGTCCCGTTCTCTGCACCCCTGACTCCATGTGCAGGCCGGTGCTGCGGTCTGCACAAAGTCTGCTGGGAGGAACGTTCTGGCACCAGTGAGATTTGCTGACCCAGAGGATGCCACAGCTGTGTGGATTGGAGTCAGGTGCATGTACCTGAGACGGTCCCACAACCCTGGGGAACCAGGTACACGTGCCTGAGAGGGTCCCACAGCTCTGGGAACCAGGTGCACGTACCTGAGAGGGTCCCACAGCCCTGGGGAGTCAGGTGCATGTACCTGAGACGGTCCCACAGTCCTGGGGAGCCAGGTGCACGTACCTGAGAGGGTCCCACAGCCCTGGGGAGTCAGGTGCATGTACCTGAGACGGTCCCACAGTCCTGGGGAGCCAGGTGCACGTACCTGAAAGGGTCCTACAGCTCTGGGATCCAGGTACACGTACCTGAGACGGTCCCACAGCCCTGGGGAGTCAGGTGCACGTACTTGAGAGGGTCCCACAGCCCTGGGGACCCAGGGGCACGTACCTGACTGCCAGGTGCATCTCAGGCATCCGGACGGACCCCCTTGTTGGCTGTGGAAAAGTGCCACAGACCCAGAGTTCATACCCAGAAATGTGCTGAGTACCCCTGGCCACAGTGCGTTCAATCAAAGACGTATAAATCGAATGCGAAAGATGCATAAAACTGTCACACGGGTGTTTGTTCTGGGCGCGTTTTTGTCATGATATGAGACGCAGGTGGTCTTAGTGTTAAGGACCCACGGACGACTGTGTGACATTACGGGCCTGTCACTTTGTTCTCCCAACATCCCGTACTGGAACGGCAGCTTCCTCCACACTGTCTTTCTCGGCTCTGGTGGATAAAGGGGCTCTGTGTGTGTCCGCACTGGGGTCGTAGAAATGGTCCTGAGACCCGACGAAGCAGAGCACCCCACGCAGAATGGCCACAGGGCCAGTGAGCTCACTAGATGAAGACGAGCGTTCCTTTCAGTCAGTTCCAGAAGATTCCAAGAGGATCTTTTCTCTAGGATGTGAGGATCAAAAAACCAGACAAAGAAGGCTAGAGGGGAAGTCAGTGTGGTTTTATTTACTCCTTTTTTTGGCGGCGGGGGATTCGCTTGTTAGCAAGCGGTTGAAGGGTTGTAGAAAGGGTGTGTGTCCAGGAAAAGCCATCACCCTGATGGCCCCCGGGGAGGCTCCTGGCATCCACTACAGGGGTTTGTCGGGAAGGCCTTAGCAGCAGGTGTGGGCGGGCGGTGGGGAGTCTCCAGTCCACGGGCAACGCCACTGGGGGGATACCCTCCTGTGTGGTTGCCCCTCAACCCTGGCCGTGAACGCCGTGTCCTGTCTTCCTGTCACTGAGCCCCCAACCGGCCCAGAATCAGACCCTGCGTCCTCGTGAGCCCCCGGGTACACCTCATCACATGGTCGTCTGTCTACAGAGCAGCGTCCGTTCGCCTGCTGGTTAAAATGCTGGACAAGTGAGCTCAGAGCCGCCGTGGGCAAAATCATGGCGCTTGGAAGGACGTCCATGGATTCTGGGAGACGCCCTAGACCGTGGTCCTTGTCGTTCATTCCGCCCGGGCTCACACCGGGGTTCAGGCACCTGGCTCTACTCCGTGCAAATGTCCTGCCCGGAGGGAGGCAGACCCTGAGGGGTACGTTGCCTTTCTGAGCCTGGACAACCTTTCTCAGACTCTTGGCTACGCTTCGGTTTTCCCGGAGAGACAGAGAAATTCCAGGACAACCCCCCCCCCCCCCGCCTGGTTTCTGGGTGGGGTGGGTGGTTGACACTGGATCGTCTGTTGACAGTCACACTGAGCGTTGACTACACGGGAGCACACAGTAAGACTCACTTGCCACAACTGTGCAAAAACACGCATAAGGAAACAGCATTGTAAGCGTGCGGTGGCTGGGGGGTGGGGGAGGGGGAGGGCGGGTCAGCGCCACCTCGTGGCCCCGAGGGAAATGGCAGTCGTGGCTGGGACCTTGCAACGTGTCCTGGCCCCCCGCCGGGCATCAGTGACCTGTTTTTAGGGTTCGCGTCCTGTGCACCGACCTGCACGGAGGCCCAGCCTCGCCACACGGCTCCAAACCAAGCCCTCGGCCGGACCCGCGCAGGCACGAGCCCCTAGACCCTGCAGGCCCCGCCCCTGCAACCGTCCAGTCCAGACGCGTGAGCTGGGACCCGGCCCCAGCCAGGTGCATCTGGATTGTGCCCCCACAGACATTCTTTGTGCTGGGCTGCGGCCCCGGGGGGCGATGGCCAGGGATCGGGAGCCAGCAGCTGTGGTCGGGGGAACAGCTGGGACGTGACCTTCTGGGCTGGTGGGTGGCCTCTCTGCCTCCTCCCCGTCAGCAGGGCTGAGGGTCTGTTTACCCCGTGTGTGTCTCTGTGGGTGCCCAGGGTGACATTTCCTGCCTCGTCCCCACCTCCCAACCTTCGCCTGGGGCTGAAAGTTCAGTCCTGTGAGGATGTCTCTCTCTCTCTCTCCCTCTCTCTCTCTCCCACTTTGGACCTGCTTGTCCAAGGAGATTCCAGAGGGAGGGGCTCTCAGCTAGGGGGCTCTGGGTCAAAGCTCTGAAATCTGGGCAGTGGTTCCGACCCAATTGTCCAAGCTGTGGGCTGTCGGGGTCAGACAGGCACCCATCTATCCATCTATTATCTATCCCTCCAGGCATCAGTGAGGTCGATGTCTCTATCCGTCTGTCAGTCAGCTATTAAACTATCATCTGTGTGTCCATCCATCCACCCACTCGTCTGTCCACCTGTCAGTAATGTGTGTCTGTATCTATTCCCTATCCTTCTATCGTGGATCTATCCATTTATCTATCAACTACTTACCCATCCATGTATAATCTATCTACTGATCTGTCAGTCATCACCATCCCTCTGTCATCAATTTATCTCCTGTCTGTTTATCTATCTATCTATCTATCTATCTATCTATCTATCTATCTATGCATCCATGCATCCATCATATCTATCTATGTATCTATCTATCATCTGTGTATCTATCTATCCATCCATCCATCATATCTATGTATCTACGTATCTATCTATCAATCATCTATCATCTATGTATCTATGTATCTATCCACCCATCACATCTATGTTTCTATGTATCTGTGTATCTATATATCTATGTATCTATCTCTATATCTATGTATCTATGTATCTATCTATCTATCTATCTATCTATCTATCTATCTGTGTATCTATCCATCCATCATATGTATGTATGTATGTATGTATCTATCTATCTATCTATCTATCTCTCTATCTATTGTCTATCTATCTATCGTCTATCTATCATGTGCCTATCACCTATTTATTTACCAACCTTCTACCCATCCATCCATCCCTCCATCCACTATCTACCTGTCTGTTGATCTGTCTGTCAGTCATCTGTCCATGCACCGGCAGAAAGAAAACCAAGCAGATACCGGGGTTCCAAGGTGGTGTGTGCACATGTGGGTCGGAGCAGGGCCCTGCAGGGTCTGAGGGTGGGAGTCGTGTGCCCCCCCGAGGAAGCGTGCAGCTGCGGGTGCAGAGTCCAGTAGCAGCACAGGCCCTGTGGGGTGAGCCCAGGGCTGGAGGCAGAGCGGGCGGCCTCGCAGGGCAGCTACGGGCCTGGGCTGCTTCTCCGTGTGACATGGGGGCCCCGGGGCATCTCTGTTTGGCATGTTTAACTTACTTCTTCTTAGTGAGAAGCAATTCGCACAACATGACACCGGTCCTTTTAGATTGAACAGTGGGATCGCTCACGACGGGGCCTCGTGTGTCTGCTTTTGTCACCGGGCGTCATACTCTCAGGGTCCGTTCATGGAGTAGCAGGTGTCAGAGCTCTGTGCCTTTTCATGGATGAGTCATATTGCCCTGGGTGCGTGCATCACGTTTCGTGTGTCCATCAGTCCGTCCGTGGACACTTGGGTCACTTCCCCTGCTCGGCTCTCGGGACCAGGGAGGACTCTCGAGAGCAGGCTGGCTCCTTGTGCCTCGGGCCCCCGGTGAGGATGGACAGCTGAGGGGAGCGTGACCCGAGAGCCCGGGGCCACAGGCAGGGCCGTGCGCACCCGGGTGGGGACCCGGGGCCGGACACGGCTGCACTCGGGGCGCGTTCCTCAGACACAGCGCCCAGACTTCGCTTGCGGGCTGGGTGTCGGCACGAAGAGAGGAGAGACCCCAGGACGGCCTGGCCAATGGGCCACATCACTTCCCTTTTGCCATTTGAGAAGGAGCCAGAAATTTGCTCATTCCCCTGAGTGTGAAATGCCTTTTACCATGAGGTGCGAAATAGCCTGGGTGGAAGGAATTCTGGGTGGGTTCCTGCGACCCCGTGGGTTTGGGTGTCCAGGCATCCGGGAGCCGAAATAAAACCAGCAGACGCAGCGGCCGGGGACAGCTGTGACATGTGTTGTGTCCCCGGCGGCCCCCGCCCAAAATTCCAAAGGTCTTGCTTTCATGAGGCTTTCGGGCTGGCGGGGCGTCTCAGGCTGGGACGCTTTCTGAATGTGAAAGCCCGTGGGCGGCTGTAAGTGCCATCGGAGGAGGGGAGCTGAGGTGACCCAAGTGCCACCGGAGGAGGGGAGCTGAGGTGACCCACCTGGGGAAATATGTCACTCACACACGCCCCCCCCCCCCCGGGGCCCAAAGTGGGGACAGGCCGGGTCAGCTGCCAGCAGGAATGCCAGCCTTGGGGCCTTGATGGCCTCCTTGCAGAGGCGACAGGTCAGTGCCTTTAAAGGCACTCAGAGCCTAACGCAGCGGGGGAGGCTGGGGCCCCACCCACACCATGCCCTCCTGACCTGCCTGCACCCCGCTGGCCTTGACCTCAGCCTCGGGGAATGTGGCACCTTCCAAAGGAACTGGACCCACCCTCCCGGAGAGTCACAGAACCCAGCTGCCCCGAGCTGGCCGGTGGGTCCAGAGCGGGGGACCCCGCACGCCCCGGGCGGGGGTCTGTTCTGGGCCCATGTGCGGAAAGCAGATCTGTGCATCTAAGACCTTGGGGCCTCGCCTCTGCCTCTCAGCTGTTCTGGCCCCGTGTTTGTGCGGTTGCCGGGGGATGCCAGCTATAAATAGGGCGGGGTCAGCTGGGGCCAGCCGGCGGGGTGGCCCGGCCGAGGACCGGCTGTTGTGAGCGGTGACGTCTCCGGGTGCTGCTGGTTACGGGGAAACGGCCCGTAATACACCGTGCCACCTCCTGGTCAGAGTGCGACAAGCCAGCAGGTGACCCAGGGTCGGCCGCCAGCCTCCGCTCCCGGGCTGTGTTTGCGGGGCCGGCCCACCGGTGGCCACGACCGTGGGATCTCGCTGTGGCTCCAGACGCAACACACGTGCGTCTTCCGGCCGGGTTGTGTGGCCCAGTGGGACAGCCCCAGTGTCCGTGGCAAAGTGGCCGGGACAGACCTGCCCAAAGTGAAGATTCCAGGGCATGCAGGTCGGGAAGGGGACCACTCAGAGCGTGGAAAGGGCCAAAGGCGTGTGTCTTTTTTTTTTTTTTTCAACGTTTATTTATTTTTGGGACAGAGAGACAGAGCATGAACGGGGGAGGGGCAGAGAGAGAGGGAGACACAGAACCGGAAACAGGCTCCAGACTCTGAGCCATCAGCCCAGAGCCTGACTCGGGGCTCGAACTCACGCGAGATCACGCGAGATCTCGCGAGATCATGACCCGAGCCGAAGTCAGACGCTCAACCCACTGAGCCACCCAGGCGCCCCTAAGACTTTGTTTTAATGTGTATTTGTTTTTGAGGGAAACAGAGAGCAAGCACGAGCAGGGGAGGGGCAGAGAGAGAGGGAGAGGGAGACACAGAATCGTAAACAGGCTCCAGGCTCTGAGCCATCAGCCCAGAGCCCGACGCGGGGCTCGAACTCACGCGAGATCACGCGAGATCTCGCGAGATCATGACCTGAGCCGAAGTCGAAGGCTCAACCCACTGAGCCACCCAGGCGCCCCTAAGATTTTGTTTTAATGTGTATTTGTTTTTGAGGGAAACAGAGACCAAGCACGAGCAGGGGAGGGGCAGAGAGAGAGGGAGACACAGAATCGGAAACAGGCTCCAGGCTCTGAGCCATCAGCCCAGAGCCCGACGCGGGGCTCGAACTCACGCGAGATCACGCGAGATCTCGCGAGATCATGACCTGAGCCGAAGTCGAAGGCTCAACCCACTGAGCCACCCAGGCGCCCCTAAGATTTTGTTTTAATGTGTATTTGTTTTTGAGGGAAACAGAGACCAAGCACGAGCAGGGGAGGGGCAGAGAGAGAGGGAGACACAGAATCGGAAACAGGCTCCAGGCTCTGAGCCATCAGCCCAGAGCCCGACGCTGGGCTCGAACTCACGCGAGATCACGCGAGATCTCGCGAGATCATGACCTGAGCCCAAGTCGGAGGCTCAACCCACTGAGCCACCCAGGCGCCCCTAAGATTTTGTTTTAATGTGTATTTGTTTTTGAGGGAAACAGAGACCAAGCACGAGCAGGGGAGGGGCAGAGAGAGAGGGAGACACAGAATCGGAAACAGGCCCCAGGCTCTGAGCCATCAGCCCAGAGCCTGACGCGGGGCTCGAACTCACGGACCGCGAGATCGTGACCTGGCTGAAGTCGGACGCTTAACCGACTGCGCCACCCAGGCGCCCCAAAGGCATGTGTCTTAAGTGCGGCCGTCAACTCGTTTGGGCAGACCGTGGAGGTGGGCGCGGAAAGGGACAAAGCACCCCGGAAAAACCCACCTGGGGGTGTCTTCCCCGCAAAGCTGCCCGAGCCACCGTCCAGACCCAGCACGCCGGGGATCCGCGTGTGAGAAACCCCGGCAGACGCGGGGCCAGGCAGCTGTGCGTTGGGAACGACCACAGCCCCACACCCTGCAAGACGGGGTTGGTCCCAGAACAACTCAGACTCCAGGAAACAGAACACAGGCCCTGTGTCCCCAGAGAACCATCCCTTGGAGGGGGACCGTCAGGGGGAGCCCTCGAGGCGCGCCGCGGCCCCCGGGGGTTTCGTTCTCTTCTGGTCCACAGGAAGCTGTCCTTCCCAACAGCAGTCTGCCGTCGGATCCCTCCCTGTGGCCCCCCCGGCTGTCGTCCCCACCCTCTCTGTTCCAGCAGGACCCAGGGGGGGAAATGTGCCCCGGAGGGACGCAGAGAAACGACCCCCAGGGCACAGGGCTGCGACAGCACCCAGCGTGGACGCCCGTCTCTCAGGAGATGAGAGCCTGGCCGCTTCCAGCCGAGGCTGGGCCGTGCACGGGGACGCTGCACAGACGCCCACGCTGACCCAACAACCGTGTGTGGGGCCTGGACTGGGGTGTGGACCGCTCGGCCCCACACTGTCGGGAGCCCACAGGCCACGAAACTGCAGCTGCTACTGCTGTCTCTTGGGCCAGCCGTGCCATGACACAGTCCTGAGCTGATTGTTAATGTTTCCCAGACGAGGGCGAGGGGTGTGGAGGAACGGGGCCCACGGGCCTTGGGGGTCAGCCACCTCCCTGAAAGCTCTCAAGCAGGCCGGACTGCACGCTGTTTCCTACAAAGGCAGAGGGCACTGTGTCAGGGTCACAGGCTGTCTGGGCTCAGTCAGGGTCACACAGCATGTGCGAGATGCCTGACGTTTTTACAACAAATGACCACAGAATGGGGGCTTAAGTCACAGAAACCTATTGTCACCCAGCTCTGGACACCAGAAGTCTGAGGTCCAGGCTGGGCTGCTGGAGCAGGACCCCCAAGATCCAGGAGGGGCAGGGCTGCTGAGATCCAGGCAGAGCAGGGCCACTGAGATCCAAGCAGGGCAGGGCTGCTGAGATCCAGGCAGGGCAGAGCCACTGAGATCCAGGCAGGGTAGGGCTGCTGAGATCCAGGCAGGGCAGGACCACCGCGACCCAGGAGGGGCAGGACCACTGAGATCCAGGCAGGGCAGGGCCACTGAGATCCAGGCAGGGCAGGACCACTGCGACCCAGGAGGGGCAGGACCACTGAGATCCAGGCAGGGCAGGGCTGTTGCCATTCAGGCAGGGTGGGGCTGCTGAGATCCAGGCAGGGCAGGACCGCTGAGATCCAGGCAGGGCAGGACTGCTGAGATCCAGGCAGGGGAGGGCTGCTGAGATCCATGCAGTGGAGGACCACTGAGATCCAGGAGGGGCAGGACTGCTGAGATCCAGGAGGGGCAGGGCCACTGAGATACAGGAGGGTCAGGATCGCTGAGATCCAGGCAGGGCAGGACCACTGACATCCAGGAAGGGTAGGGCTGCTGAGATCCAGACAGGGCAGGGCCGCTGAGATCCAGGAGGGGCAGGGCCACTGAGATCCAGGCAGGGAAGGGCCCCTGAGATTCATGCAGGGCAGGGCCACTGAGATCCAGGAGGGGCAGGGCCACTGACATCCACTCAGGGCAGAGCCACTGAGATCCAAGCAGGGCAGGGCGACTGAGGTCCAGGAGGGGTAGGACCACTGAGATACAGGAAGGGTAGGGCTGCTGAGATCCAGACAGGGCAGGGCCGCTGAGATCCAGGAGGGGCAGGGCCACTGAGATCCAGGCAGGGAAGGGGCCCTGAGATCCAGGCAGGGCAGGGCTGCTGAGATTCATGCAGGGCAGGGCCACTGAGATCCAGGCAGGGCAGGACCACTGAGATCCAGAAGGAGCAGGGCCACTGAGATCCAGGAGGGGCAGGGCCACTGACATCCACTCAGGGCAGAGCCACTGAGATCCAAGCAGGGCAGGGCGACTGAGATCCAGGAGGGGTAGGACCACTGAGATCCAGGCAGGGCTGGGCCGCTGAGATCCAGGAGGGGCAAGGCCACTGACATCCAGGAGGGGCAGGGCCCCTGAGATGCAGGCAGGGCAGGGCCACTGACATCCAGGCAGGGCAGGGCCACTGAGATCCAGGAGGGACAGGACCACTGAGATCCAGGGGTAGGCTGGGCTGTGCTCCCTCCAGAGGCTCCAGGGGAGGGTCCTTCCTGCCTCCTCCAGCTTCTGGGTCTCCAGGTGTCCCTGGGCTTGTGGCCGCGTACGTCCCGTCTCTGCCTCTGTCTTCACGTGGCTTCTCCCCTGTTTCTCTTGTGCTGGGTCTTGTAAGGACACCTGTCATTGGATTCAGGGCCACCCTGATCCCAGAGGATGTCACTCACGTCAAGACCCTTGATCGCATCTGCAGAGACTTTGGCACATAAAGTCTTGTGTGCAGGTCACAAGGGTCAGGATGTGGGCATCCGGGGCCTGATTTGGCCTGCCCCACCCGCTGTGGTCCCGGCATCTCAGCTGTGTCTCTGAAGGTTCCCGGGAAAACTCCGATCCATCAGCCGTAAGCCCTGAGCTGAGGAAGCTGCTCCCATGAAGGGGTCCTTGTCCGTCGGGGCTGATGGAACGGCACAGGCTGGAGGCCTACAAACAGCGCGCAGTTACTTGTCGCGGTTCCCGAGGTGAAATCCATCCAAGTCAAGGCACCTGCAGATTCGGGGTCCGGACACCCCTGCTTCCCGCCTCCCGTCCGGCTGTCGTCTTGGGGTGGGAGGGGCCGGGGGTCTCTGCAGCCTAGTCTAGAAGGACACGAATCCCCCACGGGGGTCCACCGTCATGACCCGGTGACCCCCCCCAAGGCCCCCACCCCCACCCCCTCAGTGCATAACGCCTCGTCCTTCGTGACCCTTCCCCATAAACCGGGATCACAAGCACTCCCTCTGCCGGGCTGAGGACCCCAGACCAGCCCCAGGGTGTTTCTCCCGCAGATAGATACACTTCCCACCCCGTCTCGGGGGAGACATTACAGCGGAGACATCACAAATGGCCCCGCTCTTAGCGTCAGACGGCGTCACGGCCGCACAATCAGATAGAACCGTGCCCCCCAGTCTGCTGTGTGCATGAAAGTCCGTACGGGTGCACACCAGCTACACATCCTGATTTGTCCTCTGGTGCCCGTAAACCTGTTACGAGCCTCCCCCGCACCAATAAATGTGTGCAGCTTCCCGCGTCCATGAGGTATTGGAAACACGCTGTTAGTTTATCAGGCCGTAAAAGTGTGTTTAAGGGAGTGGCGTGTGGGGCTGTGGACGCCCCCCCCCCCAGCTCCCGGGCCGCAAGCTGGTTGCACAGACGCGGGCTGTGGGCGCAGGTTGCTGGGGGGTCTCCATGCTGATGACGGGAGGGGGTGGCCGGAGGTCTCGTGCTGTGAGCAGGCTCACAGACGCATCAGCTTGGGTCCTGAAGCCCCTTAGCAGGCGGTGCATTGGACGGAGGCAGGAATGCCACGCGGGGGGAGGAGAACCATCGTCACCTTGCGGGAGACGTAGCAGGTGCACAGAGGCCACTCAGGATGGGTGTTCTCTGTCCCGAGTCGGCCGGGGGCCAGGGGAGGCCCGCGGGGCTCTCTCTGCTTCACGACCTTGAGGGTTCAGGCAAAGTGGGTCCTTCCAAGTCCAGATTTAGCTTTTGTCCGTCACCGTCAGGAGCACGGATGAGGAGTCTCCTGTCTGATCTATGGGTTTAGCGGTAAAGTGAATTCTCCCCTGAAATTCGACGGTCCACGTCTGGAAGGGGAACGATACAGGCGTGAAAATAGAGTTATCGGCAAACAGGGTGCAGTCGAGCCAGGCTCTGTGCAGGTCCAGCCGACCCGTCCACGGGCACGGGACTGGAGGGACAGCGTCCCAATCTGTGCTCCTCAAGACCAGCGACCCCTGTGCCTTCCTCTCTCTCTGCCCCGGGGTTGGAGGTGCGGAGCGTGAAGTCCTTAACTTCAGGTCTTCAGTACTGAGTGTATCTCTTTAATCACTTATGGCGGGGGGAGGGGGGGAAGCACTGTCCCCCCAGGTTAGTCCTGAGAACATCACTGATGACGTAACTCCTTTCTTAAGATTTTTTTAGGGGCACCTGGGTGGCTCAGTCGGTTAAGCATCGGACTTCAGCCAGGTCACGATCTCGTGGTCCGTGAGTTCGAGCCCTGCGTCAGGCTCTGGGCTGATGGCTCAGAGCCTGGAGCCTGCTTCCGATTCTGTGTCTCCCTCTCTCTCTGCCCCTCCCCCGTTCATGCTCTGTCTCTCTCTGTCCCAAAAATAAATAAATGTTTAAAAAAATTAAAAAAAAAAAGATTTTTTTAAATGTTTTTTTTTTTTTTTTTTTTTTTTTTTTGGGAGGGAGAGACAGAGTGCAAGCAGGGCAGGGGCAGAGAGAGAGGGAGACACAGAACCCGAAGCAGCCTTCAGGCTCCGAGCTGTCACCACAGAGCCCGACATGGGGCTCGAACCCACGAACTGTGACATCATGACCTGAGCCGAAGTCAGGCGCTTAACCGACTGAGCCACCCAGATGCCCCGACAGGGAATTTCTATATTACTTTTCTTTTTGAAGTGCACGTAGAGTGTTACAATAAAAAAATTGCTTTCCCCGGAGAGTTCCCTTTCTCAGCGGTCGGTCGTAATTGGTTGGGGTTTCCCCGTTTCTGAAATGAACTTACCCATCGTCCCGCCCCCTCGCGTGTCTAGACGCATCAGAACCATTCCGGGCCGCGTGCATACTTCTCTGTGGTCACGTGTGTGTTGACCTGTGTGGAAGGCTTTCTGACCTTGTGCAAGGTTTCTGGTCTGGCTTACTTTATTTTATCTTGAGTTAATTAAAAGCAAGAATAAAAGTCTACCCCGTGCTTCTTGTCTTCCTCTGAATGGTTCAGCAAGTTTAGGGACGGGCTTTCACAAAGCATGTAATTAAGAGGAATTAAATCTCCCTCATCGCATTAAAAAAAAATCCAAGTGTTACAAACACATGGTGCCTACTTTGTTCATCGAGCCTCGGCCCCCTTTCCGGAACCCCATTAGAAAAGAGCCCGAAGCCTGTGGACGTTAACCTTGACCTCGGGGGATGTAGGTCTTTGGAGACCAGATACGGATGAAAGGAGCCACCAATTTTCTCTAATTATGTTGTGACTCGGCATCCGAACACCCTAGGTAGCTCTGATTCATGGAGATCTGAGAACAGATACCTCGGTTCTGAGTTATGCAAGCATCCGGCTGGAACTAATTATCGGGATGCGTTGAAGGGAGCACCGTACCCGGCCTTTACTTGTGGCCGCTTAGCCAACGTTCGCCGTGCATGCCCTGCTCGTGCATTGTGGGAAAACACACATCGCATAACATTTTCTGAGTTATTGGCTTTTAGGGGCACAGCTCAGGCGCATGAAGGACACGGACACTGCTTTGCCAGCTTCCCGCCTTTGTGTCCAGAACTGTCCCCCTCCCCAGGCTGACGCTGTGTCCCCATGAGACGCTGGCTCCCGTCCCAGCCCCTGGCTTCACTGTCTGTCCTCTGTGTCCAACGCCTGCTCTATGGACCCCGTATACATGGGATCACACAGGATCTGTCCTTCTGTCTCTCGGTTATGTCACCGAACATCACGTCCCCAAGGTCTACCCACATTATAGCAGGTGCAGAAGTCCTTCCTTTTCAGGGCTGCGTAACATTCTGCGGTGTGCACGGACCACATTTTCTTTATGCCTCCATGCCTCCGTCGACACTGGGGCTGTCTTTGCCTCCTAGTAGAGACTGAACGTCCTGTCTACGAACAGGGGTGTGCAAGTGTCTCTTCCAGTCCCCACTTGCGACGATTTGGGGGGCGGTTCCGGACAAGAAAGGGTGGATTATGGCTTAAGCCAATGTGTGATTTTTTTCCTCCTGGTGTGTTTTCCACGCAGCCGATCCACGTCACGTGCCACCGACCACGTCCGCACATCCCTGGCCACGCTTCCTCTATGGTTTCTGAGCTCGCCGTCTTCGTGGGACAGGGATGGTATCTCGTTGCCTCCTGACGTCCACGCTCGCTGGTGTAACAAGCTCGCCGTTGACTCTGTCCTCAGACACGGCCGCACGTCGTGTGCTCCCAGGTCTAGGCCTTGAACACACGGTCCTGTGAACGTGCCTGTGTGTTCTTCCTCATAATCCAGGTTTTGGGGAGAAACTGGCGGGGGAGGGGTGGCCGGAAGTCATTGCAAACTTCTGGACTTTGCACACTCGTGGCAATGTGCTTCCCACATTCGTGGGAGGCACACGAATCCTGTTTCCTGGCAGGCGGGAATGCGTACGAGCCCACAAATGTCCCGAGAGCCCGGGTGCCTACATCCCGGCAGAGCCCCACATCATCGATCCAGGATCGGGTCGTCCGCTGAATACTGAGCTCTTGGCGCAGACGAGAGGCCCCCACCCCCACCCCACGGAGTGAGTTCGGTGAAGCTGGAATAAACCCTCCTTGCCGGGTATCTTCGTCCATCCCAGAGTGGACCCGGTGGCTGCCTTGGGGAGGAAACGGATCAATACCACCACAGCTGAGTTCATATGCACTTCCTCTCACATCTGAGCGTCTCACGGCCAGTCAGGGAGGCCGGCAGAGGAGGAGACACAAGAAGGGCCGCGAACGCCCAACCAGCAGACGGCTGAGGGCTCCCCGTGGCCACCACAGCTCCGGGGCCCTCCAGGAACACCACGCGGTCCGGACACACAGCTGGCCTGCCCTAGACGCAGCCCGGCAAACATGGTAAATCCTGCTAATGGCCGCGTTCCTGACAGCCAGAGTCCGTGGCCTGGGAGGTTCAGGCCGACGGGGAGATCTCGGTTTTGGGCACATATCGCCGAGGCCCCAGGGCGCAGCCGGCCTCCCACATCACAGGGCCGTGCTAAAGAAAACAGTCTGCTTCCCGTGGGTCAGGGCAACCTCGGCCAGCGTCCGCCCACATCCGCACAGGCCACCTCCACACCCAGGACGCTTCAGGCTTCCCGAAACGTGTGCCTGCAGCTGCCAGGTGGGGGCTCTGTGGGTGCCGACAAAGCGCAAGGCAGGGCCCCTTACCTGTGAGTCAGTGGTGTGGACATCAGGCGGCCAGAGAGGCGGGTGGCCTGGGGTCCCACAGGGGGCCTTGGCACCTGCTGCGTGTGAGGCATAACAGGTGGGTCATTATGTGCGGGGAGCTGCCTCACGCCCGTCCATCTGGGTGACCCAGGACGAGACGCCAGGTCCCAGCAGAGGGGGCCGGGCTTTCTTCCCGCAGGGGCTCTGAAGGGGGTCCACGTCTGCTCACGGGCGCCCCCCAAATGGGGTCCTGCGTGGTGCGGGAGGTCTCGCTGCTGTCCCCACAAAGACGGAAAGAGGCTCTTGGGTTTCAAAAATAACGAGGCGCTCCTCTCTGATCGCAGAAACAATCTGGGCAGGGTCCTTGCAGAAAATTCTGGAAATCAATCCAGGGGGAAAACGAAAAACAAAAAACGAGGCAATCTTGAAACACATAAGGGCGCAAGTCACCCCAGCACCTAGAGGGGGTCTCGGATACGGAATCTGCTGTTTCCTCCCACAAAGTCGGTTCCCCCCCTCCGCCCCCCACATATACACAGGTGAGCAAATAGTTTTACATCCGGAGTTTTCCCCACTCAAACCGTACGGCGCACACTCTCCTTGCTGCTGAAAATCTCTGCAGACAGTTTGCGAAGTAAAGTTTTCACGGTGTTGCTCCTCGCGGGCTGATCCAACGGCTTCCTGGACGAGCGGCATTTCGCTGGTTTCCAGATTAAACACGGGAAATTTCTCAGAAGGAGGGTGCATACGCGTGGGTCCCTGGGCACAGCTCTGATTTACGACTTTGGGAGCGATTCCTGGAAGCGTGGGCATGGACGAAGTTTGCAAGCCTTTCGCCACCAGCACCGAATTGGTTTCCCAGAAGGCTGCACTGCCTGATTCCCTGCACAGCCGTCCCCCCAGCGGCCTTATCAGTTCCCCGAATGCCAGCCAACGTGGAAATGGGGTCTGTATGAGATTCTGGGGCGGCTGCAACAAAGGACCACAGACGGGGAGGCTTAACACACAGATTCATCCTCTCTAGCTGCAGACCAGAGTGTGAGATCCAGGAGAGGCAGGGCTGCTGAGATCCAAGGGCAGGACCCCTGAGATCCAGGCAGAGCAGCGCCTCTGAGATCCAGGTGGGGCCGGGCTGCTGAGATCCATGCGGGGCAGGGCTGCTGAGATCCACGAGGAGCAGGACCCCTGAGATCCAGGCAGGGCAGGGTCTCTGAGATCCAGGCAGGGCAGGACCACTGAGACCCAGGCAGGGCAGGGCCACTGAGATCCAGGCAGGGCAGGGTCTCTGAGATCCAGGCAGGGCAGGGCCACTGAGATCCAGGCAGGGCAGGGCCACTGAGATCCAGGCAGGGCAGGACCACTGAGACCCAGGATGGGCAGGGCCGCTGGGATCCAGGCAGGGCAGGACCACTGAGATCCAGGAGGGGCAGGGCCACTGAGATCCAAGAGGGGCAGGACCACTGAGATCCAGGCAGGGGAGGGCCACTGAGATCCATGCAGTGGAGGACCACTGAGATCCAGGAGAGGCAGGACCACTGAGATCCAGGAGGGGCAGGGCCATTGAGATCCAGGCAAGGCAGGGCCAGTGAGATCCAGGCAGGGCAGGGCCACTGAGATCCAGGCAGGGCAGGGCCGCTGAGATCCAGGCAGGGAAGGGCTGCGGAGATCCAGGCAGGGCAGGGTTGCTGTGGTCCAGGAGGGGCAGGACCACTGAGATCCAGGAGAGGCAGGACCCCTGAGATCCAGGAGGGGCAGGACCACTGAGATCCAGGAGGGGCAGGACCTCTGAGATCCAGGAGTGTTAGGACCACGGAGATCCAGGCAGGGCAGGGCCACTGAGATCCAGGAGGGCAGGGCCAGTGACATCCAGGAGGGGCAGGACCCCTGAGATCCAGGCAGGGCAGGGCCACTGAGATCCAGGCAGGGCTGCTGAGATCCAGGCAGGGAAAGGCTGCTGAGATCCAGGCAGGGCTGCTGAGATCCAGGGGGGACAGGACCCCTGAGATCCAGGCAGGGCAGGGCCGCTGAGATCCAGGCAGGGCAGGGCCACTGAGATCGAGGAGGGGAAGGGCCACTGAGATCCAGGCAGGGCAAGGCCTCTGAGATCCAGGCAGGGCAGGGCCACTGACATCCAGGCAGGGCAGTGCTGCTGAGATCCACGAGGAGCAGGGCCACTGAGATCCAGGCAGGGCCACTGAGATTCAGGCAGGGCAGGGCCACTGAGATCCAGGCAGGGCAGGGCCGCTGAGATCCAGGTAGGGAAGGGCCTCTGAGATCCAGGCAGGGCAGGGCCACTGAGATCCAGGCAGGGCTGCTGAGATCCAGGCAGGGAAAGGCTGCTGAGATCCAGGCAAGGCCGCTGAGATCCAGGAGGGGCAGGACCACTGAGATCCAGGCAGGGCAGGGCTGCTGAGATCCCACTGGGGCAGGATCAGTGAGATCTGGGGGGTGGGGAGGGGGGACAGGACCACTGAGATCGAGACGGGGCAGGGCCGCTGAGATCCAGGCAGGGCAGGACCACTGAGATCCAGGAGGGGCAGGGCCACTGAGATCCAGGAGGGGCAGGACCACTGAAATCCAGGAGGCGCAGGGCCACTGAGATCCAGGAGGGGCTGGACCACTGAGATCCAGGCAGGGCAGGGCCACTGAGATCCAGGCAGGGCTGCTGAGATCCAGGCAGGGAAAGGCTGCTGAGATCCAGGCAGGGCTGCTGAGATCCAGGGGGGACAGGACCCCTGAGATCCAGGCAGGGCAGGGCCGCTGAGATCCAGGCAGGGCAGGGCCACTGAGATCCAGGAGGGGAAGGGCCACTGAGATCCAGGCGGGGCAGGACCACTGAGATCCAGGAGGGGCAGGGCCACTGAGATCCAGGAGGGGCAGGACCACTGAAATCCAGGAGGCGCAGGGCCACTGAGATCCAGGAGGGGCTGGACCACTGAGATCCAGGCAGGGCAGGGCCACTGAGATCCAGGAGGGGCAGGACCACTGAGATCCAGGAGGGGCAGGGCCACTGAGATCCAGGAGGGGCTGGACCACTGAGATCCAGGCAGGACAGAACTGCTGAGATCCAGGAGGGGCAGGACCACTGAGATCCAGGAGGGGCAGGGCCACTGAGATCCAGGAGGGCAGGGCCACTGAGATCCAGGAGGAGCAGGACCACTGAGATCCAGGCAGGGCAAGGCCTCTGAGATCCAGGCAGGGCAGGGCCACTGACATCCAGGCAGGGCAGGGCTGCTGAGATCCACGAGGAGCAGGGCCACTGAGATCCAGGCAGGGCCACTGAGATCCAGGCAGGGCAGGGCCGCTGAGATCCAGGCAGGGCAGGGCCGCTGAGATCCAGGTAGGGAAGGGCCTCTGAGATCCAGGCAGGGCAGGGCCACTGAGATCCAGGAGGGGAAGGGCCACTGAGATCCAGGCGGGGCAGGACCACTGAGATCCAGGAGGGGCAGGGCCACTGAGATCCAGGAGGGGCAGGACCACTGAAATCCAGGAGGCGCAGGGCCACTGAGATCCAGGAGGGGCTGGACCACTGAGATCCAGGCAGGGCAGGGCCACTGAGATCCAGGAGGGGCAGGACCACTGAGATCCAGGAGGGGCAGGGCCACTGAGATCCAGGAGGGGCTGGACCACTGAGATCCAGGCAGGACAGAACTGCTGAGATCCAGGAGGGGCAGGACCACTGAGATCCAGGAGGGGCAGGGCCACTGAGATCCAGGAGGGCAGGGCCACTGAGATCCAGGAGGAGCAGGACCACTGAGATCCAGGCAGGGCAAGGCCTCTGAGATCCAGGCAGGGCAGGGCCACTGACATCCAGGCAGGGCAGGGCTGCTGAGATCCACGAGGAGCAGGGCCACTGAGATCCAGGCAGGGCCACTGAGATCCAGGCAGGGCAGGGCCGCTGAGATCCAGGCAGGGCAGGGCCGCTGAGATCCAGGTAGGGAAGGGCCTCTGAGATCCAGGCAGGGCAGGGCCACTGAGATCCAGGAGGGGAAGGGCCACTGAGATCCAGGCGGGGCAGGACCACTGAGATCCAGGAGGGGCAGGGCCACTGAGATCCAGGAGGGGCAGGACCACTGAAATCCAGGAGGCGCAGGGCCACTGAGATCCAGGAGGGGCTGGACCACTGAGATCCAGGCAGGGCAGGGCCACTGAGATCCAGGAGGGGCAGGACCACTGAGATCCAGGAGGGGCAGGGCCACTGAGATCCAGGAGGGGCTGGACCACTGAGATCCAGGCAGGACAGAACTGCTGAGATCCAGGAGGGGCAGGACCACTGAGATCCAGGAGGGGCAGGGCCACTGAGATCCAGGAGGGCAGGGCCACTGAGATCCAGGAGGAGCAGGACCACTGAGATCCAGGCAGGGCAAGGCCTCTGAGATCCAGGCAGGGCAGGGCCACTGACATCCAGGCAGGGCAGGGCTGCTGAGATCCACGAGGAGCAGGGCCACTGAGATCCAGGCAGGGCCACTGAGATCCAGGCAGGGCAGGGCCGCTGAGATCCAGGCAGGGCAGGGCCGCTGAGATCCAGGTAGGGAAGGGCCTCTGAGATCCAGGCAGGGCAGGGCCACTGAGATCCAGGCAGGGCTGCTGAGATCCAGGCAGGGAAAGGCTGCTGAGATCCAGGAGGGGCAGGACCACTGAGATCCAGGCAGGGCAGGGCTGCTGAGATCCCACTGGGGCAGGATCAGTGAGATCTGGGGGGTGGGGAGGGGGGACAGGACCACTGAGATCGAGACGGGGCAGGGCCGCCAAGATCCAGGCAGGTTGGGCTGCTCAGTTCCAGGCGGGACAGGGCCCCACTCCCTCCAGAGGCTCCAGGGGAGGGTCCTTCCTGCCTCTTCCAGCTTCTGGGGCTCCAGGCGTCCCTGGGCTAGTGGCCTCGTCCCTCCCATCTCTGCCCCCCTCTTCACATGGCTTCTTCTCTGTGTCCGTGTTTCCTGTTCTGTCTCACAAGGACACCTGTCATTGGATTCGGGGCCACCCTTGGTGAGGATGATCGCATCTGAACCTGACTGCATCTACAAAGACCCTGTTGGCAAATCAGGTTCCATTCACAGGACTTCAAGGTATCTTAGTGGGGGACATGATTGAACCCACATTACGGTTCGGTTTTTGCTTTATTTTGCATTTTTTGTGATCCCCGTGAGGTTACAATGTTCCTTTTTAGCGAAACATCCACGTGTGTCCTCTCCTGGCCCGTGTTGCCGCTTTACGGGTTGACTACCGAGAGTTTTGGAGCGAAACGTTCCCAGTTTGTCATTCACCTTGTGATGTCCTAACATCCGTGGGTCAGATTTAGCGAAGTGTAAGTTCCTGCCCTTGGAGGTTGGAAGGCCTCCCCCGACCCTGGAAACGTGCAAACACCCTCGTTGGTCTCCCGGTGGCCTTTGCTCTTTGGCATGGCCCCCAAGGCCCTCGATCCGTGGAGACCTCGCGGTGGTTTCTACTGAGACGTGGGTCTCTGACACGATGGTTTTGCCCCAAGCAGCGAGGTCCCCAGGATGTGCGCTAAGGTTCGTTTCCCCACCTGTTGCTTCCGTACTGTTGGCCCCGATGGAGACTCGTTTCTTTGCGGGCTGTGTGCCCCCTGTAGGTGTTTGCTTCAAATGTTGGGAGCACCAGGCCAGGCCTGGGGGTCTCTTGTGGGGCAATCACGTCTGGCTGCACCGGACTCTGGGTCAGGCTGGGGGGTCCCGAGCCGGAGGCCCGAGGGGGCACCTGGGCTCTGCAAACCCGAGCCTGTGTCCTGTGGGGTGTCCCTCCTCTCCTGCTTCTTGGGGCCCCCAGGGACCTTCCTGTTCAGCCCCCCAGGCCCTGCTGGGAATCCTGATAAGCTCACTGTAGGCAAAGGCATTAGTGGCCGGCCCACGTCTGATGTGTTTTGTCATCCGGGCAAGACGTGTGTTTTGACACCTGCCTCTAATTTCTTCCCCGAAGAAGAAAGCACAGGTTTTCGGGCCCCTGTGGGCTGCTCGGGGGGAGCGGTATTTCTGGATGTGGCGGGCGGGGGGCGGTGTTCCTGGTCCCCGGAGCCGCACCATGGAGGTGGCCGCCGACCGTGACGCGTGAGGGGCCAGCCCTCCAGGCTACGGAGCCGGCGAAGGATTTATCACGTGCGTGGCCTCTGACGCAAGGGACGAAAACAGAGGCTGTGAGCGGTTCTGGCCTCACAGGGTGTGGCAGGGGTAAGAACAGAGATGCGGTCGTGGGCTGGTCACGGAGGTGCCCACGAAGGGGGAACGACATATAGGCCAACGCCTAATGCGCCAGGAGGAACCAGCCAAGCGCAGGGAAAAGCAAATGAGGCAGAGGGATCAGCATGTGCAAAGAGGAGGTGCTGGGAAGGAGAAGGTGCCTTCTGAGAACCGAAGGGCATCAGAGACCAGATGGCGGGGACCCCGCAGGCCCGGAGAGGAGCTCAGATTTCATGGAAAAGGTGGACGGAAGCAGATGTGGGAGGTGCCCAGCGGTGTCCCCTCCCTCTGAGCGGCTCAGAAGACGTGGACCTAGATCCTGGAGGGTGGTGCCCGTTGAGACTTTGTGCTGAGAGGTGAGGGGACCTGGTGGCGGGAAAACTGAGGCACGAACCCCCCTCCTCAGGGTAACTCTCAGCCGACCCCACGCACTGCTCCAGCCCCCACGAGCCTTCCTGTCCCCATGGATGTGCCTGTTTTGTACTTTTCACACGGATGTGGTCACGGGCGACGGGACCTTCTGTGTCTGGCTTCTGTCGCGGAGCATCAGGTCATTGCTGAGGCTCTGGGGATCACGGGGAAGGTGGGGAGGGCGGGCTCCCGAGGACGGCAGGGGAGTTCTGAGTGTCCGCGTGCACGAATGGGGTCCTGAACCCTCATCCTGGGACACATTGCTCGAGCTGGAGCCTTGTCCTTGGAGCAGGGAGATGGGACAGGGAGGGAGACAGACACGGAGACGGGACAGGGAGACCCTGCAGGGGAGAAGAGGGGTCCAGGGTCCTGAGGGTTCAGACAGAAGGTAGAAGGTCACCCTCCCTCCCTCCCCCTCTGCTCCTTCCCCCTCCCTCCCCCTCCCTCCCCCTCTCCTCTCTCCCCCCTCTCCGCCCTCCTTCCTCCCTCTCCCCTCCCTCCATGCCTCTGTCTCTCTCCTGTATCCATCCATTATCAATCAATCAATCAATTTATGTAAAGTGCGTGCGTCTGTTCGCCCTGTCTGCGTCTAAGCTATGCTACTTCCTTCCGCACACGGACAGGTCCATGCACACGCGTGAGACGTGGGCGCCCGTGCATCTCAGGACACGTGCGTCTTCTCCTGAGCCGTCTGGAAATTATTTCGACGGCTCAGGATGTTCCAGAATGCATCTCCTAGGATGCGTGCGTTCTAAAACACAGCCTTCCTGGACACACAACACACAGGCCACACTTTGCCGTTGCCACAGCCGTCCACAAACAAATGGTACAGACGTGTTTCCTTCTCTCACAGTTCACGTGGGGACCGAGTGCGCCTGCGTGTCCCCTGCAGGGACGGAGCTCGGGGCTGGGTCAGCAGGGGGCACGGGACGCCGGCGGCCCCTGGAGGTCGGTTTCCCACGCAGCCACACGATGGCAGTGTGACCCACGGAAATGTTTCAGAAACATGTTTCTTGTGCCCTTGGGTTTCTCCTTCCCGTTCCTGCCCTGCCTGCTGTGCGCTCTCATGGCGAATCGGCCCCCACGTGTGTCCCCCAAGGTGCTTGTGCGGGACGTCCTGTTTAGAAGGTTAATCAGCACACTCAGAGCTGACGTGACGAAGGCCACGGGTTTCCCCGACAAAGCCACGGCTTTGGCTGCATTTCTGACATTTCCCCGCCGGGCGGAGGCCACGCAGGTTAATGCTCATCTCGAGGGTCAGATGCACACAGACGGGGAGTTGCTGTCCAGGGTTCCCTGTGTGCCACTCTCTCGGCCCCGGCCGGCGATTCCAGTGAAGGAAACCTCAAAATCCCCCCTCCCGATTGTCAGGAACGGGCCAGGCGAAGTTCTTCCTTCCGGACACGTATGGGGCCGTCTGACGGATCCCACCCCACCCCACCCCCGAACGGATCCCAGCCGGGTGAGGTCCACACGCACGGCTGCCTGGCAGGGATTCACTGACATCCCTTCCTGGGACTTTCTGGCTCAGGGTCGCCCCGTGAACCCCCTTCCGAGCGAGCTCCCTGGACATCTGCATTCTCCACTTTCTGCTGCTTCTTCCAGAAACTCTCACAAGTTGTGGGTTTGTTTTTGTTTTTGTTTTTGTTTTTGTTTTTGCACAGAGAGTTTAACTGGTCACGAGAGTCCAAGGAAAGCGTGCACGTGCGCCTCCCAGACCCCAGTGGACGCCAGGCGTTGGCAGGAGCCCGCTGGATGGTTCTGGAACGCAGCCCCCTGCACGTACGTCAGCCCTGCAAACTGTCCGTGGCTCCAGGTGGGAGAGGCATGTCCTCCTGCCACTGACGGTGACCTTGGCGCCCAGTGCGTCTGGCTCTTCAGAGAAGCTTCTCTTCGGAGAAGCGGCCCCTGGTTCCTCCTCCTCCTGGCCCGAAGGCTTCCCGGCCTGTGTGCTCGTGGAAGCACCTTTGACGTAGACGGGGGCATGATGAGGTGCCAGCCTCGGGCCGGGGAAGGACGTGGGTCCTGGGGGCAGCGAGGTGCATGGAAACAGCGAGGAAGGGGGACCTCCCTCTGGTGTTTCCACACACCCTCCGAATTGTGACCCCGTCGGCCTGGGCGTGTTGTTCTTTACCGCACCAGAAACGTCACGCTCTCATCAACGCTGCTTGGCCAGGTCTGTCTCCTCACAGCATCCAGGCTTCTCCCGGGAACACAGGGCCAGAGCCCAGAGGAAGGAACACAGGCAGGAACCACCTCAGTGTCAGAGGGCAGCTTTGAAACACGGCATGTTCCACAAACCAAGGTCCAGAGACGGAGGGATAAGGAGCATGGGGTCCTGCTACAATGTGCATGGACTTTGGGGACGTGATGCTCAGTGACGTAAGCCAGTCACAGAAGGACAGATCCTGTGTGATCCCACGTATATGGCGTCCCTAGAAGAGCCTGATCCATAGAGACAGAGACTAGATGATGGGGCCAGCAGGTAGGGATGGGAACAGGGAGTCAGTGTTTCATGGGGACAGAGTCTTAGTGTGGGGAGATGGAAAGTTCTGGAGATGATGGTGGATGCTCTCTAACCAGCTCCACCCCTGCTGCCCAGCGTCTACCTGTCAACCTTCCACTCGTTTTCTGTCTACGAATCAGCCTGTTCTGGACATTTCACGTACATGGAATCATCCAATATTTGTCCTTTTGTGCCTGGCTTGTCTCACACGGGGTCCATCCATGTCATGCCAGGTGTAGGACCTCCGTCTTTTTCAAGACCGAGCTACATTCCACTGTGTGCATGGACCACATGGTTTATCTATCCATCGTCCATCCACCCATCCATCCATCTATTCTCCATCCACGCATCCATCCATCCGTCCATCCATCCACCTGTGCATTAGTCCACCTGTTCATCTGTCCATTCATTCGTCCACCTATCCATCCACCCATCTGCCCATCCATCCACCTGTCTACCCATCCATCTTTCCACCCATCCATCCATCCACCCACCTTTCCATCCATCCATTCATCCATCCATCCATCCATCCATCCACCTGTCCATTGGTCCACCTGTTCATCTGTCCACTCATTCATCCACCTATCCATCCACCCATCTGCCCATCCATCCACCTGTCTACCCATCCATCTTTCCACCCATCCATCCATCCATCTAACTGTCCTTCCATCCATCCATCCATCCATCCATCCATCCATCCATCCACCTGTCCATCCATCCATCCATCCATCCATCCATCTAACTGTCCTTCCATCCATCCATCCATCCATCCATCCATCCATCCATCCACCTGTCCATCCATCCATCCATCCATCCACCCATCCATCCATTCATCCGTCCATCTAACTGTCCTTCCATCCATCCATCCATCCATCCATCCATCCATCCATCCACCTGTCCATCCATCCATCCATCCACCCACCCATTCAACCATCCATCCATGCATCCATCCATCCATCCATCCACCTGTCCATCCATCCATCCATCCATCCATCCACCTGTCCATCCATCCATCCATCCATCCATCCATCTATTCTCCATCCATCCATCCATCCATCCATCCATCCATCCATCCACCTGTGCATTAGTCCACCTGTTCATCTGTCCATTCATTCGTCCACCTATCCATCCACCCATCTGCCCATCCATCCACCTGTCTACCCATCCATCTTTCCACCCATCCATCCATCCACCCACCTTTCCATCCATCCATCCATCCATCCATCCATCCATCCATCTAACTGTCCTTCCATCCATCCATCCATCCATCCATCCACCTGTCCATCCATCCATCCATCCACCCACCCATCCATCCATCTATCCATCCATCCATCCATCCATCCATCCATCCATCCATCCTTTCATCCATCCATCCATCCATCCATCCATCCATCTGTCCTTCCATCCATCCATCCACCTGTCCACCTGTCCATCCATCCATCCATCCATCCACCCATCCACCCATCCATCCATTCATCTAACTGTCCTTCCATCCATCCATCCATCCATCCATCCACCTGTCCATCCATCCATCCATCCATCCATCCATCCATCCACCTGTCCATCCATCCATCCATCCATCCATCCATCCATCCACCCACCCACTCATCCATCCATCCATCCATCCATCCATCCATCCATCCATCCACCTGTCCATCCATCCATCCATCCATCCATCCATCCATCCACCTGTCCATCCATCCATCCATCCATCCACCCACCCATTCATCCATCCATCCATCCATCCATCCATCCATCCATCCACCTGTCCATCCATCCATCCACCCATCCATCCATCCATCCATCCATCCATCCATCCATCCATCTGTCCATCCATCCATCCATCCATCCATCCACCTGTCCATCCATCCATCCATCCATCCATCCATCCACCCATCTGTCCTTCCATCCATGTATCCACCTGTCCACTTGTCCATCCATCCATCCATCTAACTGTCCTCCCATCCATCCATCCATGCATCCACCTGTCCACCTGTCCATCCATCCTTCCATCCATCCATCCATCCATCCATCCATCCATCCACCCACCCATTCAACCATCCATCCATCCTTTCATCCATCCATCCATCCATCCATCCATCCGTCCACCCACCCTTCCATCAGTCCACCCACAGAGGCTTGGGTTGCTTCCCCCTCTTGGCTACTGTGAAAATTTGTTGCTGTGAAAATCTCCGTACATGTTTCTACATAAACATGTGTCTGCCTCCTCTGGGTCTGCACCTGGAGAGCAGTTGCTGGGCCATAAGGTGTTCTTCTGTGTTTCAATCCAACCCAGGCACCTGTGGGGCCTGTCACGGAGCCACATGGTCTGGTTCCTGGGGAACAACTGGTCCCTGCAGCCCCGGCTCTCATGAGACGTCCCCCTTTGCCATAATTGTATATGTTATATTTCAGCCACTTGAAAAGTCAAACTAAGACAGGGAAGGAGAAGACGATTCCCTCCTGGCTTCTTCGTTTGCAAACCAGTTCTGAAATCGAATTGCATGGGAGCTGCTGCTCGGCAGGGTGGGAGGGGGGTTCAACCCCAAAGCGCTCCTAGCATCACCTCCACTGAGCCATCACCTGCATCCCAGCCACCACCCTCATCATGGTCACCTCCACCTGTGCCTCAACTACTGTCCCCATCATTGTCACCCCTGCTTCACCCAGGGTCACCTCCACCCAGCCACCACTACCTGCACCTCAGCCACCATCACTTCCATTGTCCCCTCTGGTGTCACCTCCAGCCCTGTCACCTCCACCTCGGCCACCATCGCTGCCAGTGTCACCCCGTAGGTCCCCTCCACCAGCATCACCCCCACCTTGGCCACCATCAGTGCCACTGCCCCTCCCAGTATCACTGCCACCACGGTCATGCTCCTGTGCCTACCCGTCCCCAGTGTCCCCTGCACTGCAGTGACACTGTCCTTTGCAGGGGCAGACACACGGCTTGAGAGGTCGGTTCACTCGCCGGCTGCCTGCTGGGAGCGCGGCACCGGGGGCCACCAAAGGCGGAGGGACTCAGGTTCCGTGTGTGCCTTTCCGTCGGGAGGACGGCCCCGCCCTCCACGCAGGCTTGTTTTGAAAACACGGCATTTGCTGGTGCCCACGTCGCCGCCATGTTCTGTGACGTCATGGACCTTGGGAACCGGAAACCAACCTTCCTGCACCGCCCCCAGCTCCCTCCGCGACGTGTGCACCTCCCACCCTCACGTGGCCCATGCGCTGGGCTCCGGCAGCTGTGCACGCGCAGGTCCCGGCCTCGGGCACCCAGAACCCTCGGTCGTCCGTCCCTGCCCAGGTGACAGCCCGCCCCATCCGGGCCTCCCCCGGCACGTCTGGGGCTCGTGTGCTCTTCCTGTCCCTCTCCCCCAGCAGCCCCGTCCAGGGCACGGTCATCTCCGTCCTGGCCGCCCCCACAGCCCCGTGCACGCTGAGTGACTGGCTCAGCCCCCGTGTCCGGCAGCCGCCTGGCAACCGCGAGCCCTGATTTCTGTCTGCACATCGGCTTGTGCCGGACTCTTCATGGACGGAATCGTCCGGTATTTGTGCCTTCGTGCCTGGCTTATCTCGCTCGGTGTGTGTTGAGGGTTGGTCCACGGGGCCGCAGGTGTGGGAGCTGCGTTCCTCTCCACGGCTCGGTGATACTCCCCCCGCGTGCCTGCACCCGGTTCTGCTTGTCCGCTTTCAGGCTGGTCTGTTCCTACCGCAACCGGCCGCGCTCGTGCCAGGGGGTCAGTGTGCGCCCACACGGGTGCCTCGTCCGGGCGCAGGAGGAGACCGCTCTGCCTTGGAACGGAAGAGGGCCCGCGAGGATGCCTCTCTTTCTGTAGCTGCGGAAGCCAACTGGACGGGCGTGGACGCATTTCAGTCACGGGGCTGCGGTCACGGGCCCAGAGCGGCCTGCGTCCAGGGGGCAGATGCGTGCCCCAGGGACCTCCGCGCGCCCTGGCGCTCCGTCAAACCAAGGGCGCAGCGCCGATTTCCACAGAGGCCAGGACGCAAGGCCTGTCTCGTGCTTTCCTGCCTGGTCCTGGGCGCGAGGGATGCCCTCTGGGACCCGGCTTCGTGCTGCTGTGTGCGCACAGCCTCGCGCTCGGCCGCAGGAAGGTGGTCTGACCCCGAGAACGGAGAGGCAGAGCCCGCCGTGGTCCCCTGAGCGCTCACCTGCCCCGACCTTCCTACCGCCAGGCTCACCGGCGCTGAAGCTCTCCCTGCCCGTGGCCAGAATGCTCCGCGTTGCTCACAAAGGTCAGGTTTCATCTCGTCGTCTTCAGGACGCCGGCCAGCAGGCCGTCAAGCTCGCGGCCGGGATCCGGAGCTGGGGCTCCACCGGCCTGTCAATGTGCTGCCTCTCCTGTCTTCTGATTGCCCGGGTTGGCTTGCTTTGGTCTGGAAAGAACAGGGACTTTCGCACTCCGTGTGAGCACAGGTGAGCCACTGACAGCAGAAGATTCCGGAAACCTCGGAGGAAGGTTCTGAGCACCTGCAGGAGTGAATGAGGCACGTTCTCGGGGCCAGAGGGCTCGTGTCCGTGCACGGGCTGGGGGGTCGGCGTCCACGCTGTGGGGGCATCAGACTGGGGTGCTGCTTTCTCACGGACAGATACCTGGATGGGAGAGGACCGTTTCCAGGGAAGCATCCTTCTTCTGAGGTCTTAGGGGGCAGAGTGAGGCACTTACCAGGAAGTCCGGCTAGACCCCCACGGGCAGAGGTCAGCCCCCCTCGTGGGCGTGTCTCAGGCAGATCCTCGGGTGCTGGCCTTTGGTGACCAGCACGAGCAGGGTCCTTATTATCGGGGC
This sequence comes from Felis catus, assembly GCF_018350175.1. Lineage (NCBI taxonomy): Eukaryota > Metazoa > Chordata > Mammalia > Carnivora > Felidae > Felis > Felis catus. The sequence goes on from NC_058386.1 coordinate 283,598, forward strand.
GATCAGAACAGCCACCATCTGGAGGGTACTTCACAGCGGAGAAAGCGCTTTCAGAAGCCGCTGGTATGTTTTAGGGGTGACACAGCTTTCAAAAAAGGTGCCTCTCGTTCAGTTCGTGTTTTGGGGCATAATGCGCATTACGTGAAATCCACCATTTAAAGCAAACAATCCAGGGGCATTTGGCACATTCACGGTGTCGCGGGCCCATCACCTGTGCCTGGTTCCGGAACACTCTCATGCTGCCCAAAGGAGACCCCGTCCCTGTTAGCTGTCACCTGCGTCCCCTCCCCCAGACCCCGGGGACCACTCATCCGTTTCCTGTCTGTTTGCTCTGAATATTTTCTATTAACGGGATCACACAGGATGTGCTCCCGTGTGTCTGGGTTTGCTTATGAGCCTCACCTCCTCGAGGTCCGTTCACGGGATAGCAGGTGCCACAGCTGTGTTCCTTTTCACGGCAGAGGAATATTCCATCGGTGGATGGACCACATTGCATTTATCTGTCCATCCCTGGGCCTTTGGGTTCTTTCTGCCTTTGGAGCATGTGAATACAGCTGCGTGGACAGCTGTGTGCATGAATTGGAACCCTTTCCAGGTCGTCGGACTTTACGCCTCACACGCAAACTGCTGGATGGATCCCACCGCCATTCTGTATTTAACTGTCTGATGCTCGCGGGTTTGAGTACGGATGTACAGGTATCATAGGCGTCTGGAAGTTTCCCTAGACGGCAGGCAGACCGGTTTGGGAACTCATGAGACCCGCAAAATGCTGCCCGTCACGCGATTATGATGTAACTTGCACGCTGGGCTCAGTTCGCCTGTGTGAAATGGGGTAGGAGCTGTACGTTTCTGGCCATCCTCCCGTGAAATTGGGGTGAAAGACAGTGCTTCCTTGCAGGGCGGAGTCCTCACATCTCAGCACAGAGGTTCACGGTGCGTTGTTTCCAGGGGTGGGTTGTAGGGTAAGAGCTGGAACACAGGGACGTGGCCGGACAGCCCACGTCTCTCTGTCTGCCTCACGGCTCTCCCTGAGCTGTTTTGTGGACCACACTGGCCGAGACCCAGTCCCTCGTCCGACCAGCAGCGTCCCTTACACCCTTAACTGTTACTGAGAACCCCCGGACCTCCTGGTTCGTGGGGCTCGTCCCTATGCACATTGACCACGTTGGACCAGATTTCCAACTTGCCATATTCCCGGGAAAACGAAAAAACAGAAAGTATTCAAAGATACTTGTCGGTTTGGGGCGCCTGGGTAGTTCAGTCAGTTGAGTGTCCGACTTTGGCTCAGGTCATGATCTCACGGTTCGTGACTTCAACCCCTGCATCAGGCTCCGTGCTGACAGCTCAGAGCCTGGAGCCTCCTTCGGATTCTGTGTCTCCCTCTCTCTCTGCCCCTCCCCTGCTCGTGCTCTGTCTCCCAAAAATAAAAAATAAATGTGAAAAAAATAAAAAAAGTATTTGTCAGTTTCTTTAACTACAAGAATAATAAACCCATTACAGTGAACTGTAGTAAAAACACAAGTTAGTGAAAAAAACGCGTTGTCCGGGCCTTTCCGCAAACGTCGTTTTCTTCACACAGGAAAGCCGCGTGGTCCTCTCTGCTTCTAACTCCACCTGCTGTGACCTCTTGTGGTGTAAGCTCTGAAGGCGATCCAGGCTTGCGAAGGCACGGAGGTAAAGAAGGGACGTGTTTCACACAATACTACACGTTATTCTCTGATGCTGACCCTCAACTTGACAAGTGGAAGTTACTTAAAGGTGGGCACGAGTGTGGACTCTGAAGTCCCATCAGTGAACGTCTGTGCTTCGTTAGTGGATATCCGTTGGTCTGCCTTGTGGGGTAGGAGGTGGCCCTGGGGGCGAAAGGCGCATGTAGTGGGCTGACTAGTGTCCCCCCTGCACTCGCGTCCACTGGGAACCTGTGAGTGCGGCTTTATTTGGAAAGGTCTCTGCAGATGAGGTTAAGTGAAGTATGTGAGATGAGCTCATCCTGGATCAGGGTGGCCCTAAATCTGATGACAGGTGGCCTCATAAGAGAGACAAGAGGGGAGACACAGACACAGAGGAGAAGCCACATAAAGACAGAGGCAGAGACAGGAGGCACGTGGCCACAAGCCCAGGGATGCCTGGAGCCCCAGAAAATGCAAGAGGCAGGAAGGACCCTCCACTGGAGCCTCAGGAGGGAGCACAATCCTGCCCCTCCTGCACCTCAGTGATCCTTCCCTGCCTGGATCTCACTGGCCCTGCCCTGCCTCCATCTCAGGGGTCCTATTCTGCCTGGATCGCAGTGGCCCTTCCCTGCCTGGATCTCCGTGGTCCTGCCCCTCCTAGGTCTCAGTGGTCCTGCCCTGCCTGGATCTCACTGGCCCTGCCCCCCCTGGATCTCAGTGGCCCTGCCCTGCCTCCATCTCAGGGGTCGTGTTCTGCCTGGATCGCAGTGGCCCTGCCCCGCCTGGATCTCAGTGGTCCTGCCTTGCTTGGATGTCAGCAGCCCTGCCCTGCCTGGACCTCGTGGTCCGCCCCCCCCTGGATCTCAGTGGTCCTGCCCTTCCTGGATCCCATGGTCCTGCCCCTCTTGGATCTCAGCGGCCCTGCCCTGCCTGGATCTCAGTGGTCCTGCCCCCCCTGGATCTCAGCGGCCCTCCCCTGCCTGGATCTCAGCGGCCCTACCCTGCCTGGATCTCAGCGACCCTGCCCTGCCTGGATCTCAGTGGTCTTGCCCCTCCTGGGTCTCAGGGGCCCTGCCCTGCCTGGATCTCAGTGGCCCTGCCCTGCCTGGATCTCAGGGGCCCTGCCCTGCCTGGATCTCAGGGGTCCTGCCCCTCCTGGATCTCAGGGGCCCTGCCCTGCCTGGATCTCAGCGGCCCTGCCCCTCCTGGATCTCAGTGGCCCTGCCCTGCCTGGATCTCAGTGGTCCTTCCCTGCCTGGATCTCAGTGGTCCTGCCCTGCCTGGATCTCAGCGGCCCTGCCCCTCCTGGATTTCAGTGGCCTTGCCCTGCCTGGATCTCAGTGGTCCTACCCCTCCTGGATCTCAGTGGTCCTTCCCTGCCTGGATCTCAGTGGTCCTGACCCTGCCTGGATCTCAGGGGTCCTGCCCCTCCTGGATCTCAGTGGCCCTGCCCCTCCTGGATCTCAGCGGCCCTGCCCCTCCTGGATCTCAGTGGCCCTGCCCTGCCTGGATCTCAGACTCTGGTCTCTGGAAGGACCCTCCCCTGGAGCCTCAGGAGGAAATGAGGCCCTGGGATGCCTTGCTTTCCACCAGCTCTAGTCCTTTGTGACCGTGCATTGTTCCCTGCACAGACAACCGTGGCTCTTCCCGTAGGAAGCAAGCAGGCAGGGCGGGAAGGGTCACGTTCGTGCCCACCCTGTGTGTGTGAGCACGCCATGGCTGCAGGACCGGACCTGGCCTGGGCCTCGCCCACCGAGCGCCCTTCCTGCCTGCAGTGTGGAGATGTCCGTGGACACCCTCCCCGTGCTCCTCGTGGGGACGGCTCTCTCGCTGAACCTCTTCCTTGAGACCCCGACCCCACAGAGCTTGTTACCCGGACGCCTGTGAGCCGGGCCCCTCCCGACCTGTGTGCAAATGAGCGTTACCTGTGGACTGTTCCGTGAGCGGCCCTTTGATGTGGGGTCTGACACTCGGAGATGGGAAGGAAGAAAATAACTTTAAAAATTTTAAGAAACCTTAATTGAAGTTAACATAAAAGACGATGCAGGGTGTTAATTGGTCTGTCTCAGGCATAATGTGGGCCCCCGAGACCATGTCCCTTACCCCCTGCCAAAGAGTCAAGACTCACATCTTTAATTCAACACGCTTTGTATTAATTACCTCTGGATAAGGTAAGCTTTGATTGGGAGCCCTTTATTATGAAATTACTGTGCATTGCCTGCCTTAAGATAAATAAATTAGGGCTGAATTAGGGAGAAAAGCTCTCCGTCCAACTGTGATCGGGAAGGAACATTTGTGTGTCGAATGCATGATGAGGAAGCAGTTTTCCGTGGGCGTCCTTGATGGGAGAAACACCCCCCACCCCACCGCGGCGTTGGCCTGGGGCTGGTTGCTGGGGCTGGCTCCCCATCCTGCAGAAGGCGGGACCACACCCAGTCTGGTCTGAGGAGGCCCGTTCCCTGGGGGAGGGGAGGGTCCCCCCTGCAGCGGTCTGGTCTGCTGGGGCCCATCCAGGGCTAGAAATCGGGCTGCGGCGGGGGGGGCGGGGGGGCGCCGCAGTCTGGAACCTGGGGGCTGTCGTGAGGGAAGGGACGGGTGGGGTGGGGTCTAGGTGTGTTGGGTCCCCAGTGAGGGGCAAAATGCATGGGGAAAAGGGGGTCCAAGCTCCAGACAGGTGAGCCAAAGGCGAGCAGGGGCGTCAAAGTGGCCGGAAACGGGGCCAGGAACTAAACACTGCCTTCCCTGGCAGGGGAGCCTATGGCTCAGGAAAATGCAAGTGTCGGCCATCAGCTAGAGCCACTGAAGGACTGTCTACAGTTGGTGTGGGTGGCCTTCCACACGGATGTCCTCACACAAGGACATTTATTCTTTCCCAGTTTTGGAGCCAGACTCAAAGATCCAGTGTTGGCGGACGTCCAGAGGGAGAGAAATCGGACACAAGGAGGAGAGGCCATGTGAAGGCGGAGACAGAGTTGGGGGGCTGGGGGGAACACAGCCGCAAGCCCAGGGACGTCTGGAGCCCCAGACACTGGAAGAGGCAGGAAAGACCCTCCCCTGGAGCCTCTGGAGGGAGTATGGTCCTGACCTGCCTGGGTCTCAGTGGTCCTGCCCTGCCTGGGTCTCAGTGGTCCTGCCCCCCCCTAGATCTCAGTGGCCCTGCCCCTCCTGGATCTCAGTGGTCCTGCCCCTCCTGGATCTCAGTGGCCCTGCCCCTCCTGGATCTCAGTGGCCCTGTCTGCCTGGATCTCAGCGGCCCTGCCCCTCCTGGATCTCAGTGGCCCTTCCCTGCCTGGATCTCAGCGGCCCTGCCCCGCCTGGATCTCAGTGGTCCTGCCCCTCCTGGATCTCAGTGGTCCTGCCCCTCCTGGATCTCAGTGGCCCTGCCCCTCCTGGATCTCAGTGGCCCTGTCTGCCTGGATCTCAGCGGCCCTGCCCCTCCTGGATCTCAGTGGCCCTTCCCTGCCTGGATCTCAGCGGCCCTGCCCCTCCTGGATCTCAGTGGCCCTTCCCTGCCTGGATCTCAGCGGCCCTGCCCCGCCTGGATCTCAGTGGTCCTGCCCCTCCTGGATCTCAGTGGTCCTGCCCCTCCTGGATCTCAGTGGCCCTGCCCCTCCTGGATCTCAGTGGCCCTGTCTGCCTGGATCTCAGCGGCCCTGCCCCTCCTGGATCTCAGTGGCCCTTCCCTGCCTGGATCTCAGCGGCCCTGCCCCTCCTGGATCTCAGTGGTCCTGCCCCGCCTGGATCTCAGTGGCCCTGGCCTGCCTGGATCTCAGTGGCCCTGCCCCTCCTGGATCTCAGTGGCCCTTCCCTGCCTGGATCTCAGTGGCCCTTCCCTGCCTGGATCTCAGTGGCCCTGCCCCGCCTGGATCTCAGTGGCCCTGGCCTGCCTGGATCTCAGAGGCCCTGCCCCGCCTGGATCTCAGTGGCCCTGGCCTGCCTGGATCTCAGTGGCCCTGCCCCTCCTGGATCTCAGTGGTCCTGCCCCTCCTGGATCTCAGTGGCCCTTCCCTGCCTGGATCTCAGTGGCCCTGCCCCGCCTGGATCTCAGTGGCCCTGGCCTGCCTGGATCTCAGCAGCCCTGCCCTTCCTGGGTTTCAGTGGACCTGCCCTGCCTGGATCTCAGGGGTCCTGCCCTCCTGGATCTCAGCGGCCCTGCCCTACCTGGATCTCAGTGGGCCTGCCCCTCCTGGATCTCAGTGGCCCTTCCCTGCCTGGATCTCAGCGGCCCTGCCCCTCCTGGATCTCGGTGGCCCTGCCCTGCCTGGATCTCCATGGTCCTACCCTGCCTGGATCTCAGCAACCCTGCCTCTCCCTGGACCTCAGGCTCCTGTTCTCCACAGCTGGGAGAGGATAGTTCCTTTGACTTTAACCTCATAATTGGGGTTATGTCTTACATCACCCCAGACAGGCTTCTGTCAAATAAAGTCCCACAGCCCAGCTGGGGGCAGATTCCCTTGATATTCCTACAACGCTCCCTACGTTCGTAGAAACTCACGTGGACGTATTCGCCTAACGCTTATCAAATTTCACAAAAATACGCTTGAGAAGAAAGTATCCCATTTGTGGCGAACCCGTCCTTTATACGCCCCATTTATTTCCTCAAAGTTTGGGGAAAATGAGCCACGTTTCCTCGTTGTAGTTCCGTGTGGTTGTCCACGGCCTTGAAGGTGGTGGTTGACGGCTTGTGGTGCACACGGTGTTTTGCTGGAAGGTGATGTCTGACCACCGTGCGGTAGGAAACCAAATACTCACATTCTGTTACTGATTTTACGTGCTTATTCAAAAAGGCATTTTCTGGGTGGAGAGCACTGGGGTCGGAATTCAGAAGTGGATTCCGTCCAGCACGTCGGGTCGATGTATTTGTCCAGCAAAGCCAACGTCGTCACAACGTCGCTTGTGGCAATAAACTCATGTTTGTCTTTATTTATTTTTCATTTTATGTGTCGAGAGAAGGTGACCAGGGGAAGGAGGCAGAGAGAGAGGAGAAAGACAGACAGAGACTCTCAAGCAGGCTCCACGCTGAGCTTGGGGCTCGATCCCAAGGGGATCCCACGACCCTGGGATTATGACCTGAGTCAAAATCGCTCGACCGACCGAGCCACCCAGGTGCCCCTTGAACTGATCTTTGAGATTTGAATTTCCAGACTTTATTGCTCTGCAGGGGCCCCAGTTTGTAAGTCCGTTTTGGTGATTCCGGGCGTAGGAGAGTGTCCCATGCAAGGCGTATGTGAGTATTTTTGTGATTCAGTAACGAATATAGAAACAATGCACTAGTTACAGGGGGTCGTAAAACCCCTTGTTAGAAATGGGTTTATCCATTAATTAATTTGAGAAATGGGTTTATCCATTCACTAATTTGAGAAGCAGCCACGTGTGCTGAAAATTTTTGCCAGGGAAAGGTTTGAGGACGTCAACGGCTGCCCTTGGCCGTGTTCGTAAGCGTGCCCACCTGCGTGTCCTGTGCTGTGCACAGAATATTTCCATCACACCTGGGGGTCCTGGGGCTGTTCAGGGCCCCCACGCAGGGCCCCCATTGGTCTGGAAGACGTGGATGTAGGTCTCCATATCGGCCCCGCCATGTTCCCTCCGGTGTGGCTCAACCCCAATGAGCCTTGTGTGCTCATCGAAACACGGAAATCTGACACAGGTCAGACCCTCTCCCAGGGTGTCACCGGGACCACCTTCCCCAAAGCCAGAATTGCCCTGTTTGGGGGTGGGGTGGGGTCACTGGCTTCTGACCAGGGGTGGGGAACGTGACTTTGCAGGGTTTGCCACTGGCTTGGGAGTTAATTTACAAGTTCGTTTCTGTGTTCCCAACGTCCGGGAGCCGGAAGTCTGAGGCACGCTAGCTGTGGTTGTGCGTGCATTCACGTAAGTGACGTGTAGTCGAAGCACTTTGCCACGGCTGCTGTGGGCCTGTCACAGTGTCATATTCAATACACCAGGCGGGACGGCTTCGACAGACATTTATTGTCTCAGGGTCCTGGAGGCTGGGAGTCCGGGATCCAGGCGGGGCCTCGCCCCGGGGCCAGGACTTCAAGATAGGAATTTGGGGGACACAATTCTGCACAGGGTAGACACATGCGGTCCTCACGGCTCGTGTCAGCACTCAAGGATGAGAAAGAGAGTCCCTGGGGGGACAGACAGCAGCAAAGGGCAGCACGGTCCCCGCCTCAGCAGCAGGTGACTATGCCCCCGGCCAGGCTGGGCAACCGGAGCCCGAGGATCAAACCCGGCCGGCCAGGTGGTGGCCTTGGTGAGCCTGGGCGCTGGCACAGACGTGAGCAAGTGACACGGGCATTTGTGCTAGCTGTGAGGTCCACGGGGAGGGTGAGCAGGGCATCCTGGGGAGACCAAGTGGCGGGTCACGTGTGTGTGGCCCTCCTGGAGCCCTCCTAGGCCTGGACTGCACCTGGGACAGGGGGACAGCTGGCTGTGCGCACCCGTGTGTTCAGAAGGGCGGGCCAGGTGTCCCGGGCCATGGGCGGGGGTCTGGATGTGCCCGGCGCGTCTGTAGAGCTCGGGGGGCCCCGGGTGGCCACGGCACGAGGCGCATTAGCATATGTCCCCAGTGTGGTTCCGGTAATGACTCCTTATTAGTATTCACCAGCGTGGGCCTGTCTGGTCTGGGCTCTGGGTACGTCAGTGCGGCTGCGGCCGTTTGATTCGGGGAGACGCGGAGGTCAGTGTGCAGGCGCTAATGAGGCCTGGACGTCAGGAACGATTCCCCGTGCCTGGTGGTTCCTTCACACACACACGGCCGGCCCCCCGAAGCCGAGGCAGACATGCCCGGGGTCCCGGGGACCGGCACCCACGGCGTGGGGCTGCACCGGCAGAGTCCGGGGCGCCCCTGCCCCTGCTCGTAGCCCGTGGGGGCCGCTGCCTGCGGAGGGGGCTCTGTGTGCCCAAAGGCCGGTCTCCATGCTGCACACCCTCCTTTAAAGGGAGGGTTTGCCCACGAATCACGTTGGATCCCGTTGGCCACGGCTCTCTGAGGCCAGACGGAGTTTCAGGCGGGGGTCCCGGGGACGGACGCAGGCCTGAGGGCAGGGGGGAAGGATGCAGGGAGGGCAGGGAGGGGGATGAGAAAGCACCCCCAGAGGTATTTCTCTTTCAAAGCACTCTCGGGGGGCAAACTCAAAGCTTTCTTCGACGGGACGCTGTCTGTGTTTTGCTCGATGTTTAACTTCCTGTGGCAGGTTGAGAGCCGCTGTAGACGTCGGGGGCGCCCGCGGGTGTCTGTGCGATGGAAGCAGGGTCCGTGTCCCCCTTTCTGTCCATAACGGGTGGGGACAAGGGGAAATCGGGGGCGGAGGCCCTTGGGAAGGAGACCCACAGGCTTTGCAGGATGAGGCCACGTTAACAACCCCCACCCCAAAGCACGGCATCCACGTGCCCCTGGGGCAGGGCGGTGGAACCTGCTGGATGCTGTCCCTCCTGGAAGGCAGGCACGTGTTGTTGCGTGCTGGGAGGGGTGTCGGCCGTCCCTGGAGATGGTGACGATGACCGGTCACGTCACTGAGAAGTGGATCTCACCTTCTGGGAGAAGGACCTACATCCCTCTGGGATGGGACCTAGTGACGAGGACGGCCCAGCCCGACGCCCTGCACGCCTCCTGTGTCCCACATGCTCCACCGGACTGTGGGGCTCACTCCCGGTCCCCCCCACCTGTCCCCGTGTGTCCGGCTGCCAGAACTGACTCACCCGTCACGGACCAGCACAGTCTTTAAACTATGGGCCTGGCTAGAACCCAACTATGTGCCCCACCCAAATTTGTAAGTGCACGCCCCAACACCTGGACCTCAGTGGCGCTGGATTGGGAGGTGGGGCTTCGAAGAGGGGATTACGGCAAAATGAGGTCAGTAGGGGGTGCTGATCCCATAGGACTGGGGAAGACAGGAGATCGGGACACACACAGACAAAGGCATGACGCCGGGGGGACAGGGGGACAAGGCTGTGTCCACATACCAGGGAGAGAGGCCTCAGGAGGAACCAGCCTGGGCCTGGGCCTGGGCCCCGCCCGGATCTCAGACCCCCACCCTGAGCCCTGCCTGGATCTTAGCCTCCCAGCCTCAGCCCTGCCTGGAGCTCAGACCTCCAGGCTCAGCCCTGCCTGGATCTCAGACCCCCAGCCTCAGCCCCTCCTGGATGTCAGACCCCCAGCCTTGGCCCTGCCTGGATCTCAGACTGCCAACCTCAGCCCTGCCTGGATCTCAGACTCCCAGCCTCAGCCCTGCCTTTATCTCAGACCCCCAGCCTCAGCCCTGCCTGGATCTCAGACCCCCAGCCTCGGCCCTGCCTGGGTCTCAGACCCCCAACCTCAGCCCTGCCTGGATCTCAGACTCCCAGCCTCAGCCCTGCCTGGATCTCAGACCCCCAACCTCAGCCCTGCCTGGATCTCAGACCCCCAGCCTCAGCCCTGCCTGGATCTCAGACCCCCAGCCTCAGCCCTGCCTGGATCTCAGACCCCCAGCCTCAGCCCTGCCTGGATCTCAGACCCCCAGCCTCAGCCCTGCCTGGATCTCAGACCCCCAGCCTCAGCCCCTCCTGGATGTCAGACCCCCAGCCTCGGCGCTGCCTGGATCTCAGGTTCTAGGCCTCAGCCTTACTTGGACCTCAACCTCCCAGCCTGGGCCCCGCCCGGATCTCAGACCCCCACCCTGAGCCCTGCCTGGATCTCAGCCTCCCAGCCTCAGCCCTGCCTGGAGCTCAGAACCCCAGCCTCAGCCCCTCCTGGATGTCAGACCCCCAGCCTCAGCCCTGCCTGGATCTCAGACCCCCAACCTCAGCCCTGCCTGGATCTCAGCCTCCCAGCCTCAACCCTGCCTGGATCTCAGACCCCCAACCTCAGCCCTGCCTGGATCTCAGACCCCCAGCCTCAGTCCTGCCTGGATCTCAGACTCTTGGCCTCGGCCCTGCCTGGATCTCAGCCCCCAGCCTTGGCCCCTCCTGGATCTCAGACCCCCAGCTTCAGCCCTGCCTGGATTTCAGACTCCCAAACTGCATGCCTGCCTGGAAATCAGCCTCCCAGTCTCAGCCCTGCCTGGACCTCAGACTCCCAGGTTCAGTCCTGCCTGGATGTCAGACTCCCAACCTCGGCTCTGCCTGGATCTCAGACTCCTAAACTCAAGCCCTGCCTGGATCTCAGACTCTCAGCCTCGGCCCTGCCTGGATCTCAGACGCCCAGCCTTCAGCCCTGCCTGGATCTCAGACTCCCAGCCTCAACCCTGCCTAGAACTCAGACCCCCAGCCTCAGGCCTGCCTGGATCTCAGACCCCCAGGCTCAGCCCTGCCTACAGCTCAGACTCCTAGCCTCCAGCCCTTCCTGGATCTCAGACCCCCAGACTCGGCCCTGCCTGGACCTCAGACTCCCAGCCTTTTGATCTGCCTGGATTTCAGAGCCCCAGCATTACCCCTCCTGGATCTCAGACCAGCAACCTCAGCCCTGCCTGGATCTCAGACTCTTGGCCTCGGGCCTGCCTGGATCCCAGACCCCCAACCTCAGCCCTGCCTGGACCTCAGACCCCCAGCCTCAGCCCTGCCTGGATCTCCGATTCCCGGCCTCAGCCCTCCTGGACCTCAGACCCCCAGCCTCAGCCCTGCCTGGACCTCAGATTCCCGGCCTCGGCCCTGCCTGGACCTCAGACTCCCAGACTCAGTCCCGCCTGGATCTCAGACTCTCAGCCTCCAGGACTGGGAGCGATCAATGTGTATCGTCGAAGCTGCCCCATCTGGGTTCTTGGTTATGGAAGCTCAGGTTGAGTCCCATGGACATTTTCAAACATTTGTAAAACTTGAGAATAGCATACTGTAGCTCAAATTCCCTCCGTCCCTGTTCCGATGATTGTGAATAATTCACTGATCTTTTCCCCGTCTCCTCCTACTTCTCCTGCACATTCCTTTCTGTGTTTTTTTTTTCTCCCTTCCCTTCCCTTCCTTTCTCTCCCCTTCCCTCCCGTGCCCTTCTCTTCTCTCCCCTCCCCTTCCCTTCCCTTTCTCATTTGGGGGATTTTAAAAGAGGCCAACTCATCAAAGTCTTTTTGTCTGTCAACAGCTCCATATCTATCTCTGAAAGACGAGTGTGTCATCTTATGGCCACTTTTACGTGGGCAGGTGGATTGATAATTGTTTTCAACCCAGCTAGGTTCGGTTCTATCTGTGGATGACTCGGAGGGAAGTGGGAATCAGGAGGTGGGAACTGAGGTGCATCAGCGTTGAACTGGCTGATGCCATGGCAGGGCTTTGCTTGACCCACGAGCCGTGTTACCTGCTTGGGTGCTGCGTGGGGGGTCCTGCCCTCTCTCTCCACCCGCCATCACCCACACGCTCCTCTGGCCGGCTCTGCGAGGACCCATCTGGCATATAATTCTTCACGTGTCTCCGGACTGCGGGCTTCTGTCAACCAGGGCTCCCACCTTTCCCTTCGCGCTCCGAGGACACCACGGAGGCACCTGTTTTCAATCCACGGGTCAACGACCCACTTCTGGGCCGCAGAATCCATCCAGTGGGTTGAGAGCAGTTGAGGCACAGATAAGATAAGGTGAAATAGATCACGGAGGAGAGAGGACACTGTCCACGAGGGTGGGAAGTACCAATTCCAGAGACTAGGAATGGTTTTGGCCTCAAAGTGCTAGTTCACTCGGCCCCAGGGTCACTGGGCACCCCCGATGGCTTTCTGCGAACAACATGTCCTCCCGCGGGTCAGAGATAGAACGCGGGTCATGCCACCGCGCGGGTCAGAGATAGAACATTTCCAACAGCCAGGAGGTTCCCACCCACACCTGCTTGGTCAAATCTCCTCCACAGACGTCCCCACCATCCTGGTTTCTGTGAGATTATGCAACTTGATTCTCTCCACGTGTTGGTTACACACGTATGGGAGTCTGGGTCACGCATTTGTAAGGAATATACGCTGTCGTACATTATTACATTTTGGGCTGATGGGGCGTGATACAGGGTGCGCCTCGGTCGTGTAGGGGTCACGCTGGGTGCACCTTGGTTGTGTATGGTCACACTGGGTGCACACTGGTCATGTATTTGTCACATTGGGTGCACCTTGGTCAGGTATCAGTCACACTGGGTGCGCACTGGTCTTGTATCAGTCACACTGGGTGCACCTTGGTTGCGTATGGGTCACACTGGGTACACCTTGGTCATGTATCAGTCACACTGGGTGCGCACTGGTCTTGTATCAGTCACACTGGGTGCACCTTGGTTGCGTATGGGTCACACTGGGTACACCTTGGTCATGTATCAGTCACACTGGGTGCGCACTGGTCTTGTATCAGTCACACTGGGTGCACCTCGGTTGCGTATGGGTCACACTGAGTGCACCTTGGTCATGTATGAGTCACACTGGGTGCGCACTGGTCTTGTATCAGTCATACTATGTGCACCTTGGTTGCGTATGGTCACACTGGGTGCACACTGGTCATGTATTTTTTCACACTGGGTGCACCTTGGTCATGTATCAGTCACACTGGGTGCACACTGGTCTTGTATCAGTCATACTATGTGCACCTTGGTTGCATATGGGTCACACTGGGTGCACCCTGGTCATGTATCCGTCACACTGGGTGCGCACTGGTCTTGTATCAGTCATACTCTGTGCACCTTGGTTGCGTATGGGTCACACCCAGTGCACCTTGGTCATGTATCAGTCACACTGGGTGCGCACTGGTCTTGTATCAGTCACACTGGGTGCACCTTGGTCATGTATCAGTCACACTAGGTGTGCACTGGTCTTGTATCAGTCATACTATGTGCACCTTGGTTGCGTATGGGTCACACTGGGTGCACCTTGGTGTTGTATTGGTCACACTGGGTGCACCTTGGTGTTCTATTGGTCACACTGGGTGCACACTGGTCATGTATTTTTTCACACTGGGTGCACCTTGGTCATGTATCAGTCACACTGGGTACGCACTGGTCTTGTATTAGTCATACTATGTGCACCTTGGTTGCGTATGGGTCACACTGGGTGCACCTGGGTCATGTATCAGTCACACTGGGTGCGCACTGGTCTTGTATCAGTCATACTATGTGCACCTTGGTTGCGTATGGTCACACTGGGTGCACACTGGTCATGTATTTTTTCACACTGGGTGCACCTTGGTCATGTATCAGTCACACTGGGTGCACACTGGTCTTGTATCAGTCATACTATGTGCACCTTGGTTGCATATGGGTCACACTGGGTGCACCCTGGTCATGTATCCGTCACACTGGGTGCACCTTGGTGTTGTATCGGTCACACTGGGTGCACACTGGTCGTCCATTTGTCACACCCGGTGCACGTTGGTCATGTATCGGTCACACTGTGTGCACCCTGGTCTTAGGTCAGTCACAAGGTGTGCACAATGGTCTTGTGTCTCCTACAGTGTTGCCACAGACAGGAGAGATTGGGGATACTGGCCGACACCACCCCTTCCCACACGGACCCACCCAAGGGTGCGGGAGGAAGGGAGCAGCAGTCTCTGGCACCCCTATGAACCTCAACTGCATGGCTGAACCCCGCCTCCCACAGCAGGGCCAACCTAGTCCAGCCTGAAGGGACTTGGCGAGGGGGGAGACAGAGGTCACTGCAGCAACCTGCTTCACTCCGCTACACCGGGGGCACCTCTTCAACCGGGAGACACTCGGGGTCCCTGGGTGGATATGCCGAGAGCAGGACCTCTAACGCCTGGGGGTCCGATGGCACAGCCCCTGCCCACACCCACGTCCTGTCTGAGGAGGACACACTTTAGAAGGGTCCCATTTCCCCAGAAGCTCCAGCCATGAAGAAGAGATAGAAACCAAGACAGAGGGCTGTTGACGCCTGTTTTTCTCTGCACGGATGAACCTTTCCAAAGGAGGGGTAGAAGGAAATTGCAGAGCAGAGCCCTGGGCTACAGGCATCTCACCTGCCCATAGGTGTGCCCGCAGGTTAGCCCACAGGTATGCATGTGCACAGGTGTGCCCACAGGTGAGCCCACAGCTGAGCCCGCAGCTGAGCCCACAGGTATGTATGTGCACAGGTGAGCCCACAGATGTGTCCACAGGTGAGCCCACAGGAGTGTGCACAGGTGTGTCCACAGGTGAGCTGGCAGGTGTGTGCAAAGGTGAGCCCACAGCCGTGCCTGCAAGAGTGCTCACAGGTCTGTGCATAGTGAGCCCATAGGTGTGTGCACAGGTGTGCCCATAGTGAGGCCACAGATATGTGCACAGTGAGCCCACAGGTGTGTCTGCAAGTGTGCAGGTCTGCAAGGTGATCTGGCAGGTTAGGTGGCAGGTGTGTGCACAGATGTGCCCACAGGTGAGCCGGCAGCGGTATGTACAGGTGAGCCCACAGGTGTGTGCACAGGTGTGCCCATAGGTGAGCCCACAGGTGTGTGCCCAGGTGAGCCCACAGCTGTGCCCACAGGTGAGCCGGCAGGTGTGTGCAAACGTGAGCCCACAGGTGTGTCTGCAAGTGTGCCCACAGGTGATCTGGCAGGTTAGGTGGCAGGTGTGTGCCCAAATGTGCCCACAGGTGTGCCCACGGGTGAGCTGGCAGGTGTATGCACAGGTGAGCCCACAGGTGTGTGCACAGGTGTGTCCATAGGTGAGCTCATAGGCGTGTGCCCAGGTGAGCCCACAGGTGTGCCCACAGGTGAACCAGCAGGTGTGTGCCCAGGTGAGCCCACAGGTGTGCCCACAGGTGAACCGGCAGGTGTGTGCACAGGTGTGCCCATAGGTGAGCCCATAGGTGTGTGCCCAGGTGAGCCCACAGCTGTGCCCACAGGTGAGCTGGCAGGTGTGTGCAAAGGTGAGCCCACAGGTGTGTCTGCAAGTGTGCCCATAGGTGATCTGGCAGGTTAGGTGGCAGGTGTGTGCCCAAATGTGCCCACAGATGTGCCCACGGGTGAGCCAGCAGGTGTATGCACAGGTGAGCCCACAGGTGTGTGCACAGGTGTGTCCATAGGTGAGCTCATAGGTGTGTGCCCAGGTGAGCCCACAGGTGTGCCCACAGGTGAACCGGCAGGTGTGTGCACAGGTGAGCCCACAGGTGCCCACAGGTGAGCTGGCAGGCACCTGTATGTATGTGCACAGGTGAGCCCACAGGTGTGTCTGCAAGTGTGCCCACAGGTGAGCCCGCAGGTTAGGTGGCAGGTGGGTGCACAAATGTGCCCACAGGCGAGCCCAGGTGTGTGCACGGGTGAGCCCACAGGTGAGCCGGCAGGGGTGTGCCCAGGTGAGCCCGCAGGTGACCCCGGCACCCTCACGGGGCACCCACCTCGGTGCCCAGGCCGCACCTCGTCCCGCCGTGTCCCTCCTGCCTTCGCTCTTCCTCCCGCCGTGGAAGGACTTGTGGCTCCCAGACTGGCCGGCAGCTAATGCGAACCCGTGTTGACAAATGCTCATCAAGAAGCGAACCCAGGAAGCAAAATCGATGCGTGGGGCCCCGAGGCGCCCCCGCCGCCCCCACCCAGCGCCCCCGGATTAATTTGCGGCGGGCCGGCGGCCAGCTCTCAGAACCGTGCAAGTTTTCGGGGAAAGTTTACAGCCGGTCTCGTCAGGCGTTCCCTTCTGCCGTTTCCTCTCTTTCTTCCTTTTTTTTCAGCATAAAAAAAAAAAAAAAGAAAAAACCCCACATTCCCCGCCAGTTTTCCTTATTCTGACACCGTTTTCCTTCAGAAGATCTCACAGTACAAGCGGGTACATGACATCCGCCGAGCTCCCCAGCGCACGCACTTTGCGTTTGATTTATGACATGAGTCCATAGGTGCGGCTGACAGCTTTCAGATTGAAGCCCGGCGAGCCGGCTTTCAAGAGGGGCGGGCGGGCTGGGCCGATCCATCGCGGGGCGTCCCGGGAGCCGGGGCCGCCTTTGTAGCGCCCCGCTGCGCCGCGGCCCCCACGCTGGGCCCGGCCCCGCTCGCTGACAGGCGGCACGTACTTCACCCTAATCACGAATAAAAGCCAGCTCCCTGTAGGGTACACATCTTCTCTGTTTTGACATTGACCGTAATACATAATTTAACCACAAAGCCTGAGCGGTGTGGAACAAGATAAGAAAAGACCACAGAACTGGCAAATAAAGCGATGTTCAATCAGAAATCATATTTGTTCCTCATGGCGGAGACGTGGGCGTTAAGAACATAGGGCAGGAGCTGTGGGGGGGTGGAGGGGGGCAGGGGCCGGGGAGGTGGGGGGGGGGGCGAGGGCAGCTGCCTCACAGCCGTCGCGGGGCCGCGCTCCAGGACGGGGGCCTGTGGGGCGCCCGTCTGTCCTGCCTCTGGGGTGCGAGCCAGCAGTCAGGTGCCAGGAGGTTCCCCCGGACCTGGAGGGGTCGGGGGGTGAGGCCGGGAACCCCTGCGCCTGTGGGTTGGCATGCAGAGGCAGGCGTCCTGGTGAGCGTGGTAAACAAATACAGCCACGGGACGGGTGTCCCTAAGCTCCGGGGAAGGGGGCGGGTGACCGGCAGGTGCCAGGTGTGAGTGTGGGGGTGCCCCCCGGGAAGGGGGCAGCTGCGTCCCTGGAGGAGAAGGCAGAGCGAGGGGTCTGGATGCTCGGTGTCGGCACCGGCACCGCGGCCGGCCAGCCGGGTCCGCTCTCCAGGCTGCTGTGCCGGGAACACTGAGTCCCGTGCGTGCACCGCGCTGTGTGTGGGGCTGATGTCTTCGCAAGCTGTGCGCTCATCCGAGAGCCGAATGCAGGCTCCGTGGGAGACACCTGGCTGCTGAGCCGCGGGACGGGGGACAGGTGGCAGCCAGCAGGCTGGGGACGTCTGCCCGCCTCTGGGTCCCCATGCGCGGGGCCGGCCCCGGGCACCACCCTTTGTGCGGCACACGCATTCTGTGCACGACACAAGGACACACGGAAAAGACCGTGTTTGTCTCGTACAAGCCCAGCTTCCACGCAGAGAGACAAAGACGCGGGAAAGAGAACACACGCAGGACAAAACACTCCCACTCACACAGGCACACGCGTGCACTCACAGACACATGGACTCTTGCACGCTCACACCGAGACCCACCTGTACACGCACACCCGCCCATCTCTACGCGCATAAATGCACGTGCACCGCACGTGCACATATGCACACCCACACGTACACAAGCATATACACGATTCACACTGCACACCCGCAGCCGCACACGGGCGTAAACACACACCCATGTGTACACTCCTCTACACTTAGACACACCCACACACACATTTCTACAAATACATTTACACCCCCAACTGACAGGCACACACCACGTACAAACTTACCTCTACACACCCATACACACGCCCTCACACACCCCAGCACACACACACAGGAGCCACGGTCATTCACGATTCAGCTCCCGACGTGAGACCAGCGACCTGTGAAATACAAGGTTCCCGGACTTCAAACAGCCCTCGGAGGTGCTGACTGACGCGTGTTCGTGCACGCCCACGTGACGCATGCAAACCACACATATGTCTCCGACAACAAGTGATTATTTCTGCAAATGAAGAGATCAATGCTGACGGGCGTTTTCCCCTCGGTCTCCCCTGCTGCAGCTCGGAATTTCAATTTTGGCATTTTTCTGGGTAAAGAGGTCCTTTCTGCTATTAGACTCTCGTGCTTTCCATCGGAGACGAGCGTGAGATTTTATAATTTCTTGTTGTTTTTGTACAGCTGGCTTTAGAATGGCCCATGAGGCGAGACCTACTAATTAATTTTTAATGCTGAAAATAAAATATATATAAAGGAGAGATTTGAAGACAGAGGAAACCATAACACAAATAGTTTTGTGCATTTTGGTGATGTTTTGCCTTGGTTTTTAGTTTCTTAATTGCATGGTTATCCCTGACAACGGAGACAGGGTTAGTGACGTGGTGGGAGTTTCACAGCTGCATTCCAATCCAGCCCCGCTGGTCCCAGGGACTCAGAGCAGTTCTGTTCCCGTAAACATCTCTGGAGAGGGAGCCACGGGGACGCATGACACAGGACACATGCCACGGGTCACATGACATACTTGGTGGCCTCCTGGTACTTTCCAGCTGCATTAGTGTGAGTCTCATGTTTTTGTTTTGTTGTTTTGTTACGTATCTACCTAATCTATCACTTATCTTTCATTCTATCTTTCTATCTATCTAATCCATCCATCCATCCACCCATCCATCCATCCATCCATCCATCCATCATATCTATGTATCTTTCTATCTTCCTGTCTATTTATCATCTATCCATCATATCTATCTATCCATCCATCATATCTATTTACCTATCTATGCATCATTGTCTTTACATACATATAAGGATTATTTTTTTTAATTTAAAGATTTTATTTCATTATTATTATTTTTAATGTTTATTTACTTATGAGAGAGGGACAGAATCGGAAGCAGGCTCCAGACTCCGAGCTGTCAGCACAGAGCCCAACACGGGGCTCGAACCCACAGACTGCAAGATCGTGACCTGAGCTGAAGTCAGACTCTCAACCTAATGAGCCACCCAGGCGCCTTGCAAAACTTTTCTTGTTTGAATTAACTCTGTCGTTATTTCTCTAGGGTATCTAAGGTTTCCTGTAAGGTTGTCTGGGTTTTCTATCATATCATTTGAAAAATAAATACGGTGTTGCCTTTTATTTTCCAAGTATGATAAGTCAGATTATTTTCTTTTGTCTTGATTGCATTAGCTAATGCTTCCAGCATGAGGTTAAATAGTAGTGGGCATTACATATGTATTTGTATATGTGTATATATACACATACATATATATATATATATATATATATATATATATATATATATATATACAATGTGTGTATATATCATGTTACTAACCAGCCTTCTGTTCCTCATTTTGTCACTGTTTTCAGGAATTTTGTCACGGAGTACTCAGATGACTTTACTCCTTACACCTAGTTTTGTGTGAATTCTATTAATACTTTTTTGTAACCTTGAACCATCCTTTTATCCCTGGTATGAACCCCACTTGGCCATGGTGTATTATTTTCATAAAGGGGTGTTGCCACTACTTTATGTTGGATTTTTAACTAATATTTACAAGTGATTTTGTGGGGCGCCTGGGTGGCTCAGTCAGTTAAGCGTCCGACTTCAGCTCAGGCCACGATCTCACAGTACATGAGTTTGAGCCCCGTGTCAGGCTCTGTGCTGACAGCTCAGAGCCTGGAGCCTGTTTCGGATTCTGTGTCTCCCTCTCTCTCTTTCCCTCCCCTGCTCACACTGTCTCTCCTTCTCTCAAAAATAAATAAACATTAAAAAAAATCTAAAAATATATTTAAAGTTACTTTGGGATGAAAATTCACATTGATGGAAATGAGTGATATGTTTGGTGTCAATGCAGCCATATGATTTTATGTTATGACTAGCATTTGTGTTATATTTACTGTTTCTGCATTTGAAGAGTTTTTCCTGTATTGAAGAAGTGTAAAAGTTTGCTCTCAAATTTGGGAAGGTGTGTGTTGTTGTTCTAGGGCTTAGCTTTGCATTTGGATATTTTAGTGCCCCCCTCCCCCTGCCCCACCTCTGCTTGCTGTCTTAACCCCTTGCTCTCTCGTTTGTCAGTTTAAGTGAGATCTGCATGAGCTTCCTGTGGCTGCTGGAATGAAATACCACACACTTTGTGGCTGGAACAACATAAATTTATTATTTTATAATTATGGAAGTGAGAAGTCTATGATATGTTGCCAAGGTTGCACTCCTTCTAGAGGCTCCAGAAAACACTCAGGCTTTTTGCCTTTTCCAGCTTGGACAGGCTTCCCGTATTGTTTGGCTCATGGCTCCTTCCTCTATCCTCAAAGCTGGAAGCTTAGCTTTTTCTCTCCTGTCCGAACTCCTGCTTCCCTTTTGTGAGGACCCTTGTGATGACCCTGTTTCCCCGTGGGTGATCCAGGATAATTTCCCATCCCAGGATCTTTAATGTAATGACACCTACAAAGTCCCTTTTGCCTACGTTCACAGGTTTTGGGTTAAGACATGGGCATCTTTGGGGACTATTATTTGGTCTACCGCTTGGGGACCAACACATGGACGTCTTTGGGGACATTGCTCTATCCATCCAGCACATGGATATCAGGACGTGAACGTCCTTGGGGACATTGTTCTGTCCACCACGTGGGGATTAGGATGGGAATGTGTTTGGGGGCCATTATTGCACTAACCACAATATGCTCTGATTTCCACCCGTTACCTACTTAATAGTCAATGCTTTTGTCCTAGTTTCAGTCTTCTTTCTCCTGCCATTAAAACAACTTTTTACTCTTTCCTCTTTGTCAGAACTTACATACTTTCCTTCCTCCACGTCTGTCCCCCTTCGTTTAGATTTAATTCTACAATTGAGTCGATCACATGAATTTGAACCTCATGGCCTTCTTCACCTCCTAGAAGCACAGAGATCTGGGTCACACATGGCTGACTTCTGCTCTTGGTCGGCCTTGTGAGTTTCCTGGAGGGACTTGGAGAGATTCTGACTGTGCTGATGATGACGGCCACTCTCATGCCGTCTGGCAGCCCGGCTTGACGTGACTTCACTGTTTTAACACGGGAGAGACCACCATAGCGGGGTCGCTCCATGCAGGGTGGACGAGACAGCAGAAATGTCTGTACCCAGAGAGCTCAGCAGCTTTGATGGAGAAGCTTTACTGTTCACCCGATTAAGTCACAGGTGGTGATTTGCTCTAAGGGAGGACGTGGGTGCAGGCGTGAGCATGTACTCTGTCACACTGTGTCTTCTTGTCACATCTCTCAGAGGCAGCAGGAGCAGAATGTGGGTTCTTCCCTTCACAGAGAAAGCATCCACGTTTCTCTTTTGAGAGCAGTTGAACCTACCACAAGCTCCTCCCAGTTGAACCTACCGGAACTAGCAGACATTCACTTTTTCACTTTTTCCCGAAGCAGGCTCCAGGCTCTGAGCTGTCAGCACAGAGCCCAACACAGGGCTCGATCCCATGAACTGTGAGATCATGACCTGAGCCGAAGTCGGATGCTCAACTGACTGAGCCACCCAGGTGCCCCCAGAAGTGATTTATTTTAAATCTACAGAGAAGACGATGTGTCACTTATTTTCCAGGCAGAATGCAGAGGGTCTGGAAGCTGCTAATTTATCCACCTGGACGGGGTGGGAGTGAAGGTTGGAGAAGGAGCGGGGCCACATGACTCAAGTCTGTCAGAAGCACGAGACTAAGACTGACTTAGACGGGTATGAATCTGGGAAGGACGTTGGCAGTTTTCACACTTGATGGGAAGGCTGAAGAACTGGTCTCGGAAAGTGCAACAGACCCCAAGGAGAGAGGGTCAAGAAGACCTTGACCAGCTGCCTTGAACCCTGGAGCCATTGTTGCCGCCATCTTGAATTTCTCAACTGGTCCTGATCGGCGTCCTTCTTTCAACATTCCAAGTGCTGGACGGAGAGCCCCATTCCCTGGAGTCTCTGAATGCCGGGAGGGCAGGAGGGAGCATGTCCGCATCCCCTGGCCATGCTGAAGAGAGAGGTGGGGCTGGGTCCCACCAAGTGGAAATGACTCCCAGTTAACTGGGGTCCGAATCTCAGTAGGACAAACTTGTTGGGGGGACATGGGGAATGAAGGTCAGAGAAGGCACGAGAACATTCAGTTCGGTTGTGGGTGGGTACTCTGCTAGAGCTCCAGGGAGGGTTTCAGGAATGGCCAATAGGTCAGCCCATGAAGAGGAATATAAGATTCATGATAACCATGAGGTGGGGTCATGCTGGACACTAGTCTGACTGAAGGTGGCCAAGTAAGGGAGGGAGAAAGCTGTTGTGGTTGATGCCCAGGAAGCCTATATGGAAAACCAGTGCTAGAGATCTCTGATCTGGCCACCTTTAATCTTTGCTGAATATAAGCTAGAATCTCAGATCTGTTGGCCATTGTGTTCAAGGACCTGATAAGGCATAGCTAACGTCATTATGGGACAATGCCCACAGGATAGCTTATTCCTGCCTTCATGACCCCATCAATCTGTTCCCACCCAAAGTGCAATGATTGTGAATCCAAAAAAAAAGAAAAAAGAAATCCCACCCCAACCTCCCCTACTCTCTAAAAACCTCCCCTTTCGGCCAAGTGCAGGGAAAGGTGAAACTCTCCGAGGCTGGCCCTTTTCTGAGTTATGAGCAGAAAAAGTTTGGACACTTTTCACAAAAGTCAGAAACATATTAATTTTTCAGAGCCTAGTGAGTCAAAAATGGCTCGTCCAATTTGCTTCAAACTTGCCAGGCCGAGATGAAGCTTGAGAACTTTCCGGCCAAAGGAGACATTTTGTCAGAGTGGGAAGGAGGTCAGACGAGGGCAGCAAGGGTTAGAGGATGTGATGGCCGGGGCCTGGGATCCTGGGCCCATGTCTGTCATTAGCCGGCGCTCTCTCCCGGATGCGGGCGGACAGGTGTTCAGGCCCAGACGAGGGCGCCGAGGGGACACCGCCGTGCTGCCCTTGGGCACGGAGGCGGGTGGTGAGGCATCACATGTTTCCTGCAACTTTCTCAAAGCGCTTCTGGTTTCTAGCGTAAAATCTCATTTCCAGGAAGGAAGGGGGCTTGGGGGAGACGCGGGGGGGATTAGCGATATCTGGAATGCGATTAAGGAACACGATGATGGGCTGGGGGTTGGGCGTGTGAGGAGGCAGGGCCCTGTGGGGCCTGGTTACTGTTAATTTGCAGTCCAGGGAGGTCCGGCGCCTGGTGAAATATTAATGATCGAAGCAAGGCCATTGTCTTCGCTGATTCTCCCTCTCCTCCTCTCACATCCTGCCAGATGCAAGCCATCCTCGCCGACCGATTTATTTTGGGCAGCATCCCGCGGGCAGCAGGGGACCCCCGGCTTTGTACGCAGGAGGGCCTCCCGGGTTGGCTGGCTTCCGAATCACCCTCACTCCCCCTTTGCTGCGCGCCTCGCCCGCTGCCCCCCACAGTGATTCTGGGGCAGTTGTCGGGGAGGGGCCCGCGTTCTTGTGTAATCGGAGGGTGTCCCTTCTTTGCAGACGGCAGAGCCCTGGGGCCGACTCAGCCTCGGGCAGGGACACAGGTGCCTGCACCGAGGGCTGCGGATGACGTCAGCACGGGGCCTCGGGTGTTTTTAGGCTTTTGTTTTTCTGTTAACAAACCATGCAATCAACTGCTTTAAAGTGAACAGCTCTTGGGGCGCCTGGGTGGCGCAGTCGGTTAAGCGTCCGACTTCAGCCAGGTCACGATCTCGCGGTCCGTGAGTTCGAGCCTCGCGTCGGGCTCTGGGCTGATGGCTCAGAGCCTGGAGCCTGTTTCCGATTCTGTGTCTCCCTCTCTCTCTGCCCCTCCCCCGTTCATGCTGTCTCTCTCTGTCCCAAAAAATAAATAAAAAATGTTGAAAAAAAAAATTTAAAAAGTGAACAGCTCTGGGGGCCTGGGGGGCTCGGTCGGCTGGGCTTCCGACTTCGGCTCAGGTCATGATCTCACAGCTCGTGGGTTTGAGCCCCCTGTCAGGCTCTGTGCTCACAGCTCGGAGCCTGGAGCCTGCTTCCGATTCTGTGTCTCCCTATCTCTGCCCCTCCCGTGCTCGTGCTCTGTCTCTCTCTCGCTCTCTCTCAAAAAAATAAAAATAAAAAATAAAACATTTAAAAAATTAAAAAAAAATAAAGCAAACAACTCAAGTGTGTTTATCACACTCACAATGTTGCGCAACCACCACTCTGGTGTTCCAGAACATTCTCATCTCTCCCTAAAAGGAGACCCCGTCCCCCCTGACAGTCCCACCCACCCCCCACATCCACCTCTCCAGCCCCTGGTGACCACGGATCCACTTTCTGCTTGTGGATTCACCCATTCCACGTCTCTCATTTCCATGGAATCACATGTGATGTGGCCTCATGTATCTGCCTCTCTCACTGAGTGTCATGGTTTCTGGGTCCGTCCACGTGGCAGCACATGGCAGGGCTTCCTTCCTTTTCGTGGCCTCAGTAACATTTCCTTGCATGCACGGGCCCTATTCTGTCTATTCATCCTTCCGTGGCTGTGTATCCATCCTTCCGTGGCTGTCTGTGTATCCGCCCTTCCGTGGCTGTCTGTGTGTGAGCCCTTCCGTGGCTGTCTGTGTATGTGCCCTTCCGTGGCTGTCTGTGTATCCACCCTTCCGTGGCTGTCTGTGTGTGAGCCCCTCTGTGGCTGTCTGTGTGTGAGCCCTTCCATGGCTGTCTGTGTATGTGCCCTTCCGTGGCTGTCTGTGTATCTGCCCTTCCGTGGCTGTCTGTGTGTGAGCCCCTCTGTGGCTGTCTGTGTGTGAGCCCTTCTGTGGCTGTGTATCTGCCCTTCCGTGGCTGTCTGTGTATCCGCCCTTCCGTGGCTGTCTGTGTGTGAGCCCTTCTGTGGCTGTCTGTGTATCCACCCTTCCGTGGCTGTCTGTGTGTGAGCCCTTCCGTGGCTGTGTATGAGCCCTTCCATGGCTGTCTGTGTATCCACCCTTGCGTGGCTGTCTGTGTGTGAGCCCTTCTGTGGCTGTCTGTGTATCCGCCCTTCCGTGGCTGTCTGTGTGTGAGCCCCTCTGTGGCTCTCTGTGTGTGAGCCCTTCCGTGGCTGTGTATCTGCCCTTCCATGGCTGTCTGTGTATCCACCCTTCCATGGCTGTCTGTGTGTGAGCCCTTCTGTGGCTGTCTGTGTGTGAGCCCTTCTGTGGCTGTCTGTGTATCCACCCTTCCGTGGCTGTCTGTGTGTGAGCCCTTCCGTGGCTGTCTGTGTATGAGCCCTTCCATGGCTGTCTGTGTATCCGCCCTTCCGTGGCTGTCTGTGTGTGAGCCCTTCCGTGGCTGTCTGTGTGTGAGCCCTTCCGTGGCTGTCTGTGTATCCGCCCTTCCATGGCTGTGTGTGAGCCCTTCTGTGGCTGTCTGTGTGTGAGCCCTTCTGTGGCTGTCTGTGTATCCGCCCTTCCGTGGCTGTGTGTGAGCCCTTCTGTGGCTGTCTGTGTGTGAGCCCTTCTGTGGCTGTCTGTGTATCTGCCCTTCCGTGGCTGTCTGTGTATCTGCCCTTCCGTGGCTGTCTTGTGTGAGCCCTTCTGTGGCTGTCTGTGTGTGAGCCCTTCTGTGGCTGTCTGTGTATCCACCCTTCCGTGGCTGTCTGTGTGTGAGCCCTTCCATGGCTGTCTGTGTATCCGCCCTTCCGTGGCTGTGTGTGAGCCCTTCTGTGGCTGTCTGTGTGTGAGCCCTTCTGTGGCTGTCTGTGTATCCGCCCTTCCGTGGCTGTGTGTGAGCCCTTCTGTGGCTGTCTGTGTGTGAGCCCTTCTGTGGCTGTCTGTGTATCTGCCCTTCCGTGGCTGTCTGTGTATCTGCCCTTCCGTGGCTGTCTTGTGTGAGCCCTTCCGTGGCTGTCTGTGTATGAGCCCTTCTGTGGCTGTCTGTGTATCTGCCCTTCCGTGGATGGGCACTTGACTTGTTCCCACCTTTGGGCTGCTGTGCGTGGTGTCACCAGGAACATGCATGTGCACGGTTCTGAGTGGGCAATGTTTACATCTCTTGGGTTTTCTAATCGCTGCAAACGCCTTCTCAGGAGTCAGTAGACTTGAGTACAATCTTGTTAAGGTTGTGGGAGTCGGGACCCCAAAACGTCCCAAACTGTGTTGGCCGGTCCTGAGTGATGGCAGGTTTGGCGGGAGCCGTGTCATTGGCAGGTCCTTCCTGAGCGGCCACAAAGGGTCTGTTCCTTGTCTGCGTTCAGATAAGGGCCAGGCTTGGGCTCCTCACCCCAGGACGAGGGGGTGACCACCTGACAAATGCAGGCATGATTGCAGCCACGTCATGAGCTGGAAATGGCTCTCTACCCTCCACTCTGGGACCTCAGAGCAAAGGGGGCTCCAGCCTCATCGGGCAGGAGATCTGACCACCAAGACTGAGTGAGAGGGGCTTCTGCTCACCTGTCACTTAGGACAGAGCAAGTCCCCTCTTTGCATTTATTCTTGGAGGCTGAAATTTAACCATATGCAAACGTTTTCATTTCCCACAGTGTCTGTAACAAAGGACCCCAGGCTGGGGGCCTGCACCAATGGAAATTCATCCTCCCCCTGCTCCAGAGAACAGAAGTCTGAAATCCAGGAGGGGCAGGTCCGCTGAGATCCAGGCAGGACCACTGACATCCAGGAGGGGCAGGGCCCCTGAGATCCAGGCAGGGCAGGGCTGCTGACATCCAGGCGGGACAGGGCTGCAGAGACCCAGGCAGGGCAGGACCGCTGAGATCCAGGCAGGGCAGGGCTGCTGAGATCCAGAGGGACAGGACCACTGATATCCAGGCCGGGCAGGGACCCTGAGATCCAGGCAGGGCAGGGCTGCTGAGATCCAGGCAAGGCAGGACCACTGAGATCCAGTGGGGGCAGGGCTGCTGAGATCCAGGGGGGCAGGGCCGCTGAGATCCAGGTAGAGCAGAGCCGCTGAGATCCAGGAGGGGCAGGGCTGCTGAAATCCAGGCAGGACAGGGCTGCTGAGATCCAAGGGGGGCAGGGCCCCTGAGATCCAGGCAGGGCAGGACTGCTGAGATCCAGACCGGACAGGGCTGCAGAGACCCAGGCAGGGCAGGGCTGCTGAGATCCAGGAGGGACAGGACCACTGATATCCAGGCCGGGCAGGGACCCTGAGATCCAGACAGGGCAGGGCTGCTGAGATCCAGGCAGGGCAGGGCCACTGAGATCCAGGCAGGGCAGGGCCACTGAGATCCAGGCAGGGCAGGGCCACTGAGATCCAGGCAGGACAGGACCAGTCAGATCAAGGAGGAGCAGGACCACTGAGATCCAGGCGGGGCAGGACCGCTGAGACCCAGGAGGGGCAGGGATGTGAGATCAAGGCAGGGGGGGACCAGTGATATCCTGGAGGGGTAGGATCACTGAGATTCAGGCAGGGCAGGACCCCTGAGATCCAGGCAGGGCAGGACCCCTGAGATCCAGGTAGGGCAGGGCTGCTGAGATCCAGGAGGGACAGGACCACTGATATCCAGGCCGGGCAGGGACCCTGAGATCCAGGCAGGGCAGGGCTGCTGAGATCCAGGCAGGGCAGGACCGCTGAGATCCAGGCAGGGCAGGGCTGCTGAGATCCAGAGGGACAGGACCACTGATATCCAGGCCGGGCAGGGACCCTGAGATCCAGGCAGGGCAGGGCTGCTGAGATCCAGGCAAGGCAGGACCACTGAGATCCAGTGGGGGCAGGGCTGCTGAGATCCAGGGGGGCAGGGCCGCTGAGATCCAGGTAGAGCAGAGCCGCTGAGATCCAGGAGGGGCAGGGCTGCTGAAATCCAGGCAGGACAGGGCTGCTGAGATCCAGGGGGCAGGACCGCTGAGATCCAGGTAGAGCAGAGCTGCTGAGATCCAGGAGGGGCAGGGCCACTGAAATCCAGGCAGGGCAGGGCTATGCTCCCTCCAGAGTCTTCGGGGGAGGGTCTTGCCTGCCTCCTCCAGCTTCTGGGGCTCCAGGTGTTTGTGGGCTCGTGTCCAAATCCCTCCTGTCTCTGTCTCCATCTTTATGTGGCTTCTCCTCTGTGTCTGTGTCTGTCTTCCGTCCAAGGACAGCTGTCATTGGATTTATGGCTACACCCCTCAATCCCGGAGGTCCTCATGTGGAGATTCTTAATTACATCTGGAAAGGCCCTAATTCCAAGGAAAGTGTCATTTCCAGGTGGCGAGGGGGCATGAATTCTGGGGCCACCATACAAGCACCTAGAGGAAGACAGAAGTGCCTGTAATGTCTGGGTCCAGTTACTAAGCGCCTACAACGCCAGCAACGAGGAGAGAGGCCAGACCGTTTGCTGTGGGTTTTGCAGTGCACATTCCTCTCCACAATGGCAAGATTCAAATTCCTGGTTTTGCAGAGAAGGCTTTTGAAGAGTCTGCGTGGTTTCCGGGACATCAGATGGTCCCCAGGAAACAGCTGGATAAGCTCAGTGTAAACAAATGTGAAACAGATGAGAGAAAGTTTAGATGCAAAGGACCCAGCCATACGTGGGAGCCAATGTCACCATTTAGAAATCAAAATCTGAGGGGCGCCCGGGTGGCTCAGTCGGTCGAGCGTCCGGCTTTGGCTCAGGTCGTGATCTCACAGTTTGTGGGTTCGAGCCCCGCGGGAGACGTCTCTGCGTCTCCCGACCTCCAGCCCCTGGAAGCCGCGTCTGCCCTCTGCTTCCATGATCTGAGCACTTGAGATCCACGTGCAAGTGTGAGTGCGCAGAATGTGACTTCCTCTGTGTGACGTGTTGCACACGGCATCACCCCCTCGAGGTCCAGCTGTGTTCCTGCACACGGCGGGATGGCCCTGGTCTTCCAGGCTGAGCGATGGTCCTTCTGTTACCACCTCTGCCCCCTCCCCAAGCTCTGGTTACCCAAGTGTACTCGAATGAAGGGTCCCAACACAGCTTACCTTTCTGGAACGGATCAGAGCCGTGCTTGGCGTGCATCCCCTAGCTTCTATCACCTGCTCACCTGTACTCACCTTGAGCTCACCTGGGCCCCTGAAAGCAGATGCCTGTGTGGTCATCCCAGGGCCTGGTCCCCTCTCCCTCCTCCTTTCTCATCTGCAAGGCAGCTCCCGGATGCTCAGAACACGAGACCCATCAGTTAGAGCCACTAGCGGTGTGCAAACCATCATGCTGCAGGTGACTGGAGGAAATCCCTGTAGCCATGTTTCTTCCCACAGTCCTTTTGGGTGTCTACCCAGTTAAATCAAAGGACGGACAACAGTAAATCGTTGATTCAGTTGCTTGTTCAAACAGGTGTTGATTATTGACCATGTCTTAGCCATAGGGTGCTGGGGATTCACTGGCTCATGGGGAAAGTGTGGCCTCTGCTCTCCTGGAAGAGTGGGTAGGGAATATGATGGTGACCACGTGGGGACCATGCACCATATTAAATTCTGGGGGGTATTATGGGTGCTTTTCCACCCACCCATGCAGCTATCTATCCCTCATGTATCTACCCATCCATCCATATATCACCCATCCATTATATATTCATCAATCTACCCACCCATTATCCCATCCATCCATCCATCCATCGCCCACCCATCACCCACCCATCCAACCATCCATCCATCCATCCTTGCATCCATTCATTTGTCCATCCATCCGTCCATCCATCTTTGCATCCATCCATCTGTCCATCCATCCAACCATCCACCCACCTACCCATCCATCCATCCATCCATCCATCCATCCATCCATCCATCCTTGCATCCATTCATTTGTCCATCCATCCATCCATCCATCCATCCATCCATCCTTGCATCCATCCATCTGTCCATCCATCCAACCATCCACCCACCTACCCATCCATCCATCCATCCATCCACCCACCCATCCAACCATCCATCCATCCATCCATCCATCCATCCATCCATCCATCCATCTTTGCATCCATCCATCTGTCCATCCATCCAACCATCCACCCACCTACCCATCCATCCACCCATCCATCCATCCATCCATCCATCCATCATCTGCTGAGTCACTGAATCGATGAGCCATGGGTTCTGCCTTCAGCTTACTGAGTCTCATCTTAGGCTCTCTAGGAAGGTACCTCTGTCTCAGATTCTTGGAAAATAGTTCTCGTCTTCCTGAAAGGATATATTTTCGCACTTACTGTCCATTTTGCAGCTTTAGGACAAATCTCCCATAGTAATGGCGGAACTATGGGTCCCAGGCTGAATGGCTACTGCTAATGGACACAAAAAGCCTCACCTCTTTCTGATGATCCCCCACCAGGAAGACCACAAAGGCCTCATGGGCTTGCCTGAAAGTCTGCTACTGCACATACTTTCTGTGAAGGCACCGTCTTGCTTCCAGCTTACTTTTCCTCCTCCTGAACACCCATCTGGATGAGTGACATCATTAATATCTCCATCCCTCACGTGCCGGGCCATGATTCCAAAATCACTTGAGATTCCCAGGCTTATTCTGCTCCTTGTCCCTGCATTCAGGGCTCGCCATGTCGTGCTAACTTCTGTCCTTCATGACCTCCTGGTTCTGTCCTTCTGTCTCCACCTCCCCCCTCCCGGCTCAGGCCAGGGACTCCCCTCACCTCTCCTGGCTCGCCACGATGGTCTCCTGGCCAGGCTCCCTGCCTCTCCTTTCTGTTCCTTCTTGCACTGGGTTTTCTGAGGTCCAGGTGTTCTCAAGTTTGGTTCCCATGGAGGGCTGTGAGGGAGAATCTGTTGTGCAGTTTCCAGCAACCCCTGGCGCCCCTTGGCTCGTGTGCACATCGCCCGAATCTCTGCCTGCGAGGTTACAGGGCCTCCCTGCGTGCACATCCGCCTCTCCTCCCAAATTTCCCCTTCTTACAAGAACACCTGTCACACCCTGACGTGCAATGACCTCATCCCAAGTGATTGCATCTGTGACGACCCTATTTCTAATTAAGGCCACCTTCTGAGGTGCTGGTGATGGGGACTCTGATATAGGAGATTTTGGTGGCAGGGAGATACCGTTCAGCCCATAATATTTGCATTCCACCAAAATTCCACATGCACTTCTGGAGGCACGTGCCTCATGCATGGCTGACAACGGCAGTAACAACAGTGCCCCTGTTGTGCTCTGTAGACATACACGTCATGCCAAGGAGAAGCTGCCCAGACGGATGGGAGTTGTGATGAAATGGTGACACCGTGGCACAAGTTGGTCCTGGAAGGACAGCTCACGATTAAGCAGCAGAGACACAGCAGCAAAGGTCTCACCGAGGGGTGCTGGGAGACGGGCCGCAGAATCAAAGCAAAAACCCAACCGCGTCCTTATTTCATTATCTCGTTTTGGGGCCACGGCACTGGTTGCCATGAGCATGGGTCATGTGAAAAACCCTTGGTCTGCCTGGAACACTCAGGCCACTTGTCTCTTTCGGAGAACTTAACTTCCAAGTTGAAGTTGGGCTCCTAGAGATGATGAGAGTGTAGACCGGAGGCACGAGAACATAAATGATCAAAGACTTTGCATGCGCATGTTTTACCGTTTACGCGGAGCAGAGCCCAGCGTGCTGTGATCTTAATTGTGGTCAAAGGTGACTCTCCCCATGCGGGTGGTCCTCTTGGTGCCCTGCTGGGGGGTCGAGGAGGGGTCACCAGCACTCACAGGCGCCTGTGGCCGTCTCAGGGCACCTCGAGAGGTGGCATGGGATGACTTTGCAATCGAAAATTAAAATTCTTCTTTATTCAGCAGAGCTGTATTCTTTGGGTGCTATCTGTGATCCACGCGGTGGCCGGGGAGGAGGGTGGCTATCCATTCAGAGCTCTGGAGGACGCAGGCGTGAGATGAGTCTGTCGGGGTAAAACCCACGTGTCTCAAGGGCTGTGTTCGTTCCAGAGGCTCGGGGCAGAAGATGAGGTTCGTCAGCCCTCCCAGTGTCTACAGGACGCCCGCGTTCTAGAGGGTGCCTTCTCTACCTGCTCGGCACATGGTCCTGTCTCTGGTCGCACCTTGTGTCCTTCCTCCTCAGGGTCAGATCCCCAGCCTCTCTTATACAGGTGCTTGTGATGCAGCCAGGCTCGACTGGATAATCAGAACGCCTGATCCCATCTGCAAAGTCCCCTTCCCATATGGGCTGATACATCCATCGGCTCCGTGGATCAGGACGACGACATTTAGGGGGCCTCTATTCAGCCTGGCACATTACCGAAGGTCATATTCATGGGTCCTGGAGATTGACACGTGGACACCTTCGGGGACATCACTCTGTCTCCCACGTGGGCACTAGGATGTGAATGCCTTTGGGGACATTTTTTTCTGTCTCCCACAGCACTAATCAGATCTTTGCTGTTACTGACATTTTTGTTAGACTCAGGTTCCTTTGAGTCCAATTTGTACCAAGGAGCATTGCCAACGCTGCCCTTAGTCGCGTGAGGAACCAATTAAGAGGACTACAAGGTCAAGTTCTTGCCCATACGCCTTTTGTGCCTTTCGTGTGGCACAAAGTCTCGAGACGAATGAGACAGGGTAGAAGGACACCATTTTGAAACATGTGGTTATTAATACCCAGTGTGTTAACTGTTCAGTCAATCAACAAACATCTTGTGAGCATCTGCCTTGTGTCTACTCGGTGCCCGGTCTAGAAATCCTCAAAGTACCATGGGGTCCCTCAACCCAACTGTGATCTGGGAGGGAATGGTGTGGTAATTTCATGGTGGGAAAGTGCTGCCAGTTGTATGTTTGCAACGCCAAGTTTTGTGGGACCCTAGAGCCGCCACGATGCTCTGCCTGTAACTCATCTATGGACCAGCAGGGATGGTCCCCATATCTTCAGGGTGAGATGGAAACCCAGTCTTCAAGCCACTGATGCCAGAGTGACTGCAGACTGTCCTTCGTGGACGTCCTGGGCAGAACG
Organism: Felis catus; assembly: GCF_018350175.1. Lineage (NCBI taxonomy): Eukaryota > Metazoa > Chordata > Mammalia > Carnivora > Felidae > Felis > Felis catus. The sequence continues at coordinate 316,539 of NC_058386.1, forward strand.
GGAAGTCCGTGTGCTCACACGGTATTCATGTGACAATGCCAGATGTCATCCACGGTTGACATTTTATTAAATTTTTAAGAATGTTTTTATTTCATTTTTGAGAGTGCGCACGAGAGAGAGTGTGATCGGGAGATGGGCAGAGAGAGGGAGACACAGACTCCAAAGCAGACTCCAGGCTCTGAGCCATCAGCACAGATCCCGATGCGGAGCTCAAGCCCACAAACCGCGAGATCATGACCTGAGCTGAAGTCAGATGCTTAACCGACTGAGCCACCCAGTGCCCGTGGTTGACATTTTCAGTGAACTGATGTTGACTATAACGGCCCTATAACGTTGACGTTGGCCCTATGACGTTGGCCCTATAACGGCACGTTTCCCAAGTTTGTAGGGAGTGTGACCTGTCCTGAGTGTTGACGTTGACATCATGACCGCGAACACAATCAACACCATGGATGTGAGAACCCAACGTGGTGCATGTGGGCTGTTCTCTGTGTTTTCAGGATTCACAGATTGTGTCATCTGCGCCGTGCCTGGTGGTCTGGTCCTGCATTGAGGGCTGAGCATCCTTTCTCCCGCTCGAGTTTCGATGGGATGTTTTGCATAGGATCCCATGGCTGTAACATCACCAACACAGGTGTGTCTTTCGCCAGGTGTCCCTGAACCCCGGTGATCTCAGGACAGGTGTGAGGAGACTCCCATGGCCGGGCAACTTCTTGGGGGTTTTCAGGTCAGATACGAGCCCTTTGGGGTTGTGGAGCCACTGGGACCCCTCCCCGCTGGTGCTGAGGGAGACCAAAGTGGTGGGAGAGGCAGGTGGGAGTCCACCTGAGTGTGTCCAGTGAGACCTGCGTGTGACGTGGGCGTGTCCATCACAAAGCCCTCCTCATTCTCTTACCATTATGCTTTTAATGCCTCGGTGTCATGGAACCCAGAAAGGAGGGGAGTTTCTCCATGTCTACCAAACATCAACTCATGTGCCCAAGTCAACATCACAAGTGCCCGGTCAACACCAGCCCAGCAGATGGCCCACAATACACACGGCTCAGTTTTCCATTCCAACTGGTTGAGTGTTCTCATCCAATGAGTCGTTCAAGAGCACGGGGCTGTGGTGTGGACAGTCCCTTGAACTGGAAAGGGCATGACCTCACATGGCGTTGGCAAAGCAAGCCCGCGGACGGTCCTCGGAGTGCTGAGTGAAGCTGGCACGTCACCACATCAGTCTTGTTTGTCCGCAGCATGAGACCGCAGGTAAAGCAAGATGGCGGACACACCTCGTGGGGCTCGGAGCCATCCAGCTTGGATGAACGGATTAAGCGAGCGAGCGTCTCGTTGCCACTTTCCTTCAAGTTGTATAGACAACACTGATCGTATGCGCCCTGGATACTTCGAGTTGGCTTAAAATCTGGCCGTGAATGTTTTCTAACTGATGCGAAACTCCATTCTGCCCCAAGCATGACGACTCCCAGAGTCTGAGGCTTAAATTTTGGTAGTTTTTGTTTGGGAAGGATAGCATCAGTCTAGTTATCACTCTACTCAGCGAGTCCTGGCTGGGGGACCAGGGGCTTTCAGACTGGATTGTGAGGCAGCCCAGGCGTCCTTCAAAACCACTTGGGGCGCACGGGGCTGGAGGGGCCTCAGAAAGTCTTCATTCCTCTGCTTGGCGTCTCACTCCTTCCGAGGAAATTGCATGTGGACGAAGGATTTGTCCTCCTCGAAGTGCCTGAAGCCGTCCAGTGGCAGAGCGAAAACCGTGGCTTGGTTAGTCAGTTCATCCAAGGAGGAAAGGTAACGAGTCCTTACCAGGTTCAAGGTGTTCCCTGAAATCCAGTGAGATTTGCCGAAAGGCTTTCCAAACCTGTAATGTTTGAACAAAACAAACTCATCCCCAGCTCTGGTTTCTCAGAGAAACTGTTTAATTTTCCACCCCCATTGGCCACACAGATTCTTGGCCACAGCCGTGGAGGGCCACTGAGCTCCTGCTGCCATCTTGGTTGGGGTTTCTGTTCTAGTTAATGGGATATTTAGATAACGTTCTGAGGCCAGTAAATATATAGAAACTGAGGAGGGGATAACCAATCGTTACGGTAGGTACAACGAACAGGGGACGGCCGGGTGCCTCGGAGAGAACGGGTGCCATCTTTGTCCTGGGGACAGCCGACGCTCGGACCCCAAGAACGAGGAGGAGCCCGTCCTCGTGTTAATTTTGCAGGTTGTGACCGAATGTGGGTTCTCGGGATCTTGGAAAGTTAGTTTCGGGGCTCTGTGCTCCAGCCCCTTAAACGGCACAGCGTCCACTCACACATCCGGTCCGTCGATCAAACGCTTTGGCGGAATTAGTGGAATCGGGCTGTGACTTCAGTGCGTGGGGTGCTACCCCCGGCGGACCCAGGGCACCCCAACCAAACCAGCGACGTGTCCTCCTTGGGGTCCCGCCCTTCAGGGGTCTCTGCACGATGCCATGTGCAGCCAGCGTAAATGCTGTCCCCTGCACATGCACATGCACGGAGCCTGCATCTCTCCAGTTAATGCCGAAATGTCTGGGCGGTACTGGGAAGGTACTGCTGGTCCTCCGAGTGCCTTTGGGTGTCTGTCCCATAAACACCCATGACACCCCGGACGTTGTGCAACAGAGCTGGGAACCCGGCGGGGCTGTGGTCGGGTCCCAAGTGTGGTCCGCTCACAATGATGCTGCCTCTGTCCATGTGCCTCCCTCTCGGAGAGTCGCGGGCAATGCAGCCTCTGGCAACGGGGAAGTTCTTCCTGGCAGCCGACCGGAGTCGTTCAGGCTTCAGCCTCAGCCCGTGTGTCTTATTTGTGCTCTGGTGTGTTCTTTGGGCTGGAGGGCACGTGCATTTGTGGGGAGAGCTTTGGGGCAAAGGCCCATGAGAGAAACAAAAGAGTCTTGTTGTGTTGAATGGAGTCGAGGGGTTCAGCCAGCAGAGGACTCTGTGAGTATAGATATTAAGCGCAGAAGGACGGTAAACGCATCTCCGAGTGGGAAGAAAACGCCCCCGGAGGGAAGGAGCAGACGTCCCGGATTCTGGGGAAGCTGGAAACAAGGCCTTCGAGGTTACCGCGAACGGTGGTCCTCAACCGGGCGCGACCGGCCTCCCCGGCACGCTTCGCGGTGTCAGGGGACATTTTCAGCTTCGTCAAGGCCGGAGGGGCGCGCTCCGCGTGTGGCTCTGGGGCCCAGACGTGCTACTTCACACGCCCGGGTGCACGGCACACCCCACCCCGGAGAACTGCGTCCCCCTCCGGTCGAGGTGAACCTACATCAGTTTGCAGGCTCTGAAACCGGGGTTCCGCGGGCCACACGTGGACGCTGCTCGGGCGTGGGAGCGGGTCCCCGCGGAGCAAGGTGCTGGAGCTGGGCATTCTGGGTGCAGAGGCAGCGTGGAGGCTGGACGTCGTGCAGAAAGAAGGCGGCACGCCCGTGGGTCGGCGACAGACCTGGGCGGAGCGACAGCAGCCGGCGGGTGCTCGACGATCGAGCCGGCGTTTCGGCTGCGTCACGAGCCCCTGTTGCCATGGAGCAAAACCGGGGGGCGACGTCCCACCCCCGCGCGGCCCCTGCAGCCCGCCCTCGGCCGCCTCCCACGCCTTCCGCGGGAGACGCCTCCTCCCTCCTGGCAGGGACACGCCAGGCTTCGGCCTCTGCGCCACTTTGGCCGCAGGGCTGCACGTCTGAGAAAGAAACGGGGCGCTGGGGATGCGCCAGGGGCCCCCTCACCGCCCAGACGCCCCGCGGTGACACAGCCCGTGTCCGGAGCGTTGCTGTGTTTTCAGCCTCAAGACGTGGCGGGACGTTGGTTGGGAAACACGGCGTTGGGCGCGTTGCGTTGCCCAGATTCGTCTGCTCTTGTCCCCACCAGACACCTTCCCTCCCTTCGTCCCTCCCTCCTTCCTTCCTTCCTTCTCTTTCTCTTTTTCTTTCTTTCTTTCTTTCTTTCTTTCTTTCTTTCTTTCTTTCTTTTCTTTCTTTCTCTTTCTTTCTTTCTCTTTCCTTCTTTCTTTCTCTTTTCTTTCTTTCTCTTTCATTTCTTTTTTCCTTCTTCTTTCTTTCGTTCTTTCTTTCTTTCTTTCTTTCTCTTTCCTTCTTTCTTTCTTCTTTCTTCTTTCTCTCTCTCTCTCTCTCTCTCTTTTTGGGCTTTATGGCAAAGTCTGGCAAAGAAGTGAGGCCATCGTTGGTGGTACCTGAGTGTGAGGCACGGTGCTTCGTGTAGGGAAACCGCATCAGTGTGGTGTCGTGTTTGATTTTGAAAAGAAATGAAGGTGATTTTAAGGGACAGGGTTATAATGACTCTGCAGGGTGCGGGGTATGCTGCATTGGCACTCTGGGGTTTGCAGATCTCAGCTGGGCGGGGTGGGGGCGTGCGTCTGGATGTGGTGGCCATGGGCACGTTCCCTCCGATGCTGCCCAGGTGGACAAAAACACCCGGTTTCCGCTGCAGACGGTGACAGCCAGGCGCCCCGTGGCAAATACGCAGGGCTCTGAGCACGCGGGTGCAGGAAAGCCAGGGGGAGTGTCACCACCTGGAGGTTGGGAACAGCAAAGCGGACGTTTGCTTCACCTGACGGCTCCGTGCTCGTGCTCACCAAACCTGCCCAGCGTGGGCTTCCTGCTTACGGCACAGGCAGTCTGAGTCGCTGCCCTGAAAACCCCCATTAGGTGGCTGGGATTCCTGCCCCGGGGTGGGCTGTGTGGACCCACGAGTGGTCCCCGCCGGGCGGTCCCGGCAGACGGCTCTCCCAGCCTGTCACTGACAGCGGTTTATTTTCCCTTGTCCCCAGCCCCCGTGGGCCGCGCGCCCAGCCCAGCCTTCCAGGCAGCGACCCAGACATGTGGGGAGGGGCGCTGCCGATGTTTGGTTACAGTTCCGCACGTCCGGGCGCTGCCTAAACACAGGTGACAGCCCAAATAAGCACCCGGTAATTTAATTTGAGCCTGGCCGCCTGGAGGGGAGGCCAGCTTCATTTTTGCGAGGCTCTTGCTGCTTGGCCGGGTCACAGAAGGCGCGGCTTGACGGCCGCGGGGTCCGGGAAACCGCCGTGGGAAGGGCTCTTTCCAGGAGGTGCAGGCAGGCCGTGCCGCCCTGGGGGGCTGCCTGGGCACCCCAGAAGGAAGCGGGGCCCAAGGGGGCGCCCCCCACCCGGCAGCGCCCCCCGGGCCGCCCTCCCCACGCGCACACGAGGTGGAGCGGGGAGCAGGTGGTCTGCACGCCTCCTCGGGAGCGAGACCCGGACCCCAGGGCGGCCGTGGCTTGGGTGTGAGGAGGGCGGCACGCGGTGGCCGGGGGCAGGTTGGCACCTGGAGAGGGGCCGGCCACGTCTGTGTCTGCGTCTGCGTCGGGACGGGGCGGTCGCCGTCACCACAGGACGAGCTCGCGCGGTGCACTTCTTTGGGATTTAAGGCTCAGTCAAATATGCCCCTCGAAAAAGTTTCCCCACTTTTTTGATACGCGACTTCCGTTATCAGGGCGCTAATAAGGCGAACGTGGCGGCACGCGGAAGGAAGCTGTTCCCCTGTCAATTACGCGCGGCTGCATTTCTGGGCTCATTAGCATTCTTGGATGTGTCTAATTTACATCTAAATGTACTGACTAATTCTGATCCAATCATGTCAGAAATGATAGGTACTGTGTGGGACGAGATGACAGACCGCCGGCAGAAATTGCCACAGTGAGGATCCCCCAGGGCGATGATTTAATGCCCGAGTCAGCCCGCGCTGTCACAATCGGCGGCCAAATTATGACACATTATGCCTGCGATGGACCCACACGCACGCGGCCCTGGGAGCTCGGTTATTAAGCCGGCGCCCCGCCCGCCCCTGGGCACTGCTTCCCAGCCGCCTCCCGCACCCATCCCGCCGGCCCCCGGAGACCCGCTAATCACCCTTCCCAAACCCCACGGCGGCGAGGGCCGTGGGCCCGGGGGGAAACTGAGGCGCTCGCGTGCGGCGGTCCACGGCGGCCCCCGCGTGACAAGCACGCCATCCCCCAAACTTCGTGGCTGCTGCTTGCTGACAGACGGGGGCTGCTGGGTGTGAGCGCGCACGGGAGGCCGCGTGCGTCTGACTGCATGCCCGGGCATGTGTGTGCACGTCTGTGCGTGTGTGTGCGTGTACGAGGGTGTGGCTGTGTGTATGAGTGTATGCATGTGCCTATGTGTGAGTGTGTATGTGCACGTGTGTGCACGTGCATACGTCAGTTCTTGGGCATGTGTCTGTGTGTGCGTGTGGGCGTGTGTATGACTGTGTGCCCGTGTGTGCCTGTGTGTGAGTGTCTCTCTGTGTGCATGTGTCCCTGTGTGTATCAGTGCGTGTGCGTCTGTGTGCATATTCGTATCTGCGTGTGTATCTGTGCCTACACGTGTATCTGTGCACATGTCTCTCTGTACGTACGAGTGTGCACGTGCGTGTGACGGTGTGGACCTGCATCTGCGTGTGCCTGTATGCCCATATGAGTGTGGGTGCATACCCGATGGCTGTGTGTGCCTGTGTGTGCATGTGACTGTGTGTACAGGTCTGTGCACATGTCCCGGTGGGCGTACATAACCACGTGTGTTCCTGTGTGTATATAACTGTGTGTGTATCCCTGTGACCGTGCATAACTGTGTATGTGCATGTGTGTGCCTGTGTGTGCACAACCCTGTATATGCGTCCCTGTGTATAACCCTGTGTCTGTGCTTCTCACTGAGTGTCTATGTAACCATGTGTGTCCATATCCCTGTGTGTGTGTGTGCATAACCGTGTGTACCTGTGTGTATATGACTGTGCGTGCATATGTGTGTCTGTGTGTATATAACCATGTGTGTACCTGTATGTGTATATAATGGCACGTGTGTGTCCCTGTGTGTCTATAACCCTGTGTGTGTATCCCTGTGGGTACATAACTGTGTGTGTGTCCCTGTGTGTATATAACCGTGTACATGTGTCCCTGTGTGTATATAATTGTGTGTGTGCGTATCCCTGTGCATGTGCATAACCGTGTGTTCCTGTGTGTATATAACTGTGTGTGTATCCCTGTGACCGTGCATAACTATGTATGTGCATGCGTGTGCCTGTGTGTGCACAACCATGTATATGTGTCCCTGTGTGTATATAACTCTGTGTCTGTGCTTGTCACTGAGTGTCTATGTAACCATGTGTGTCCATATCCTTGTGAGTGTGCTTAACCCTGTGTGTACATGCGTGTGCTTGTGTGTATATAACTGTGCATACATATGTGTGCCTGTGTGTGTATATAACTGTGTGTGTGTCCCTGTGTGTATATAATTGTGTATGTGTGTATCCCTGTGTGTGTGCATAACCATGTGTGCCTGTGTGTATATGACTGTGTGTGCATATCTGTGTCTGTGTGTATATAACCGTGTGTGACCTGTGTGTATATAACCGTGTGTCCCTGTGTGTACATAACTGTGTGTATGTGTCCCTGTGTGTACATAGCCGTGCGTGTGTGTGTCCCTGTGTGCACATAACCATGTGTGTGTGTGTGTCCCTGTGTGTACATAACCACGTGTGTGTGTCCATGTGTATACGTAGCCGTGCGTGTGTGTGTCCCTGTGTGTACATAACCGTGTGCGTGTGTGTCCCTGTGTGTACGTAACCACACGTGTGCGTCCCTGTGTGTACGTAGCTGCGTGTGTGTGTCCCTGTGTGTACGTAACCACGTGTGTGTGTCCCTGTGTGTACGTAGCTGCGTGTGTGTGTCCCTGTGTGTACATAACCGTGTGCGTGTGTGTGTCCCTGTGTGTACGTAACCACACGTGTGTGTCCCTGTGTGTACGTAGCCGCGCTTGTGTGTCCCTGTGAGTGTGCACAGCCCTGTGTGTGCATCTGTGTGCCTGTGTGTTGGCAGCCCTCTCTCGGGACGCCCTGTCTCCCCCGAAGGAATGAAACGCCCTCTCTGCACCCAGGCGGGGCCTCCCTCCCGTGGCCCAGCCTGGCCCCTGCGCCCCCCCCTCTTAGCTTGAGGGGATTTTCCTGTCACACGTGAGCCTGTGTGGCAGGAAATGTTTATTTTTGTCCCTGCTCTTTCCATCTGTCTTGGGGAGGACGTGGTATTCCAGAGCAACACGCAGGGGCTTATTGGCTCTGGACGCGGCGGCCCCGGGTGTGGACATGGATGTCCACCTCTGGGTCCCACAGGCCCCCCCGGGAGGCGATCCGGCCGCCCCTTCTCACCTCCTGAAACCGGGGTTACACCACGGGTGTGAGACGCATTCCGTGTTTGAACACTAGAACTTGTGGCAGCGTCTCATGGGCCCACGGGGAGCTCTGCGTGGCCGCCCGTGACGCCTGTGGTTTTGTCTTATTTCTGCCATGTTGCGTCCTGGGCAATTTCCTTAGGAACCTCCCTGCGTGCCCAGCGATGGTGCCAGCTGTCTCAGGAGCAGGTTGCTGGGAGAATTATCCATCGTGACGGGGATGATATGAAATGTAAACATATTTCTTGGGGCATCTCCGTCCCAGAAGCTCAAGACGGGCTAGGACGCTAGGACGCAAACACCAGGACAGACAATTCCACTCCCCAAAGAAAGGCACTTTCAGAGCTGGTGATTTGCAATTTTTTTTTTTTTAATTTTTTTTTCCAACGTTTATTTATTTTTGGGACAGAGAGAGACAGAGCATGAACGGGGGAGGGGCAGAGAGAGAGGGAGACACAGAATCGGAAACAGGTTCCAGGCTCTGAGCCATCAGCCCAGAGCCCGACGCGGGGCTCGAACTCACGGACTGCGAGATCGTGACCTGGCTGAAGTCGGACGCTTAACCGACTGCGCCACCCAGGCGCCCCACAATTTTTTTTTTTAACATTTATTAATTTCTGAGAGACACAGACAGAATATGAGCAGGGCAGGGGCAGAGAGAAAGGGAGATGCAGAATCCCAAGCAGGCTCCAGGCTCTGAGCTGTCAGCACAGACCCCAACGCGGGGCTCGAAATCACGAACTGCAAGATCATGACCTGAGCCAAAGTCGGGTTCTCAATCGACTGAGGCACCCAGGCGCCCATGTCTGTGTTCATGTCTGTGCTGGATTTGGACAGTCACGGAACACCTACTATGTCTTCGGGCGAGTGTGGGCAAACTGCCCCGCCACCTGCTTTGGTGTGGCCCACCCACAGGCTAACAATGATTTTTGCAAGGTTTTAAACAAGTTTATTGACATAGAATTCACAGACTTGTGCCACCATCACTGTCCACGACATTAGAACCTCAGAATGAAACCTTGCAGCCTTTTTCTATCACTCATCACATTCGCCACCTCCCGCCCCCCCAGCCCTAAGCTACCAGTATAATATACTGCTTATCTTCATTGAATTGCCTGCCCCGGACATTTCATACACCTGAAATCAATGTGGTGTTGGTTTTACATCTTTAAATGCCTGAAAGTGACGAGATGAATATTTCATAACACATGAAGAAGATACAAAATTCAGATTTCGGTGTAACCGTCCATTAGACCACAGCCGAGCCCCTCCATTGACGTGCTGGCTTTGGTGGGACAGTGACCAAGCCGAGTTACTACAGCGGAGACCATGGGATGTCACTGCGGTGGGCTAAAGTGTGTTCCCCCAAATGCGTATGTTGAAGCCCTGCCCCCCGTGCGCGACGGTATTTGGACGAAGGGAGTGATTCAGGTCAGAGGGGGTCATGAGGGTGGAGCCCTGATCCGGTAAGATTAGTGCCCTCGCAGGGACAAAATCTGTGCCTCCTGGGTCTCAGACCTCCGGCCCCCTGGATCTCAGACCTCCGGCCTCCTGGATCTCAGACGTCCGGCCTCCTGGATCCCACAACTCCAGCCCCCTGGATCTCAGACCTCCGGCCCCCTGGATCTCAGACCTCCGGCCCCCTGGATCTCAGACCTCCAGTCTCCTGGATTTCAGACCTCCGGCCCCCTGGATCTCAGACCTCCGGCCCCCTGGATCTCAGACCTCCGGCCTCCTGGATCTCAGACCTCCGGCCCCCTGGATCTCAGACCTCCGGCCTCCTGGATCTCAGACCTCCGGCCCCCTGGATCTCACAACTCCAGCCCCCTGGATCTCAGACCTCCGGCCTCCTGGATTTCAGACCTCCGGCCTCCTGGATCTCACAACTCCAGTCCCCTGGATCTCAGACCTCCGGCCCCCTGGATCTCAGACCTCCGGCCCCCTGGATCTCAGACTTCCGGCCCCCTGGATCTCAGACTTCCGGCCCCCTGGATCTCAGACCTCTGGCCTCCTGGATCTCACAACTCCAGCCCCCTGGATCTCAGACCTCCGGCCTCCTGGATCTCAGACGTCCGGCCTCCTGGATCTCACAACTCCAGCCCCCTAGATCTCAGACCTCCGGCCTCCTGGATCTCAGACCTCCGGCCCCCTGGATCTCAGACCTCCAGCCTCCTGGATCTCAGACCTCCGGCCTCCTGGATCTCAGACCTCCGGCCCCCTGGATCTCAGACCTCCGGCCCCCTGGATCTCAGACCTCCGGCCTCCTGGATCTCAGACGTCCGGCCTCCTGGATCTCACAACTCCAGCCCCCTAGATCTCAGACCTCCGGCCTCCTGGATCTCAGACCTCCGGCCTCCTGGGTCTCAGACCTCCGGCCTCCTGGATCTCACAACTCCAGCCCCCTGGATCTCAGACCTCCGGCCTCCTGGATCTCACAACTCCGGCCCCCTGGATCTCAGACCTCCGGCCCCCTGGATCTCAGACCTCCGGCCTCCTGGGTCTCAGACCTCCGGCCTCCTGGATCTCAGACCTCCGGCCCCCTGGATCTCACAACTCCAGCCCCCTGGATCTCAGACCTCCAGCCCCCTGGATCTCAGACCTCTGGCCCCCTGGATCTCAGGCCTCCGGCCTCCTGGATCTCAGACCTCCAGCCCCCTGGATCTCAGACCTCCGGCCTCCTGGATCTCACAACTCCAGCCCCTAGATCTCAGACCTCCGGCCTCCTGGATCTCAGACCTCCGCCCTGGGTCTCAGACCTCCGGCCTCCTGGATCTCAGACCTCCGACCCCCTGGATCTCAGACCTCCAGCCCCCTAGATCTCAGACCTCCGGCCTCCTGGATCTCACAACTCCAGCCCCCTGGATCTCACAACTCCGGCCCCCTGGATCTCAGACCTCCAGCCCCCTGGATCTCAGACCTCCGGCCTCCTGGATCTCACAACTCCAGCCCCCTGGATCTCAGACCTCCAGCCCCCTGGATCTCAGACCTCCGGCCTCCTGGATCTCACAACTCCAGCCCCCTGGATCTCAGACCTCCGGCCTCCTGGATCTCAGACCTCCGGCCTCCTGGATCTCAGACCTCCGGCCTCCTGGGTCTCAGACCTCCGGCCCCCTGGATCTCAGACCTCCGGCCTCCTGGATCTCAGACCTCCGGCCTCCTGGATCTCAGACCTCTGGCCTCCTGGATCTCACAACTCCAGCCCCCTGGATCTCAGACCTCCGGCCCCCTGGATCTCAGACCTCCAGCCCCCTGGATCTCAGACCTCCGGCCTCCTGGATCTCACAACTCCAGCCCCCTGGATCTCAGACCTCCGGCCTCCTGGATCTCAGACCTCTGGCCTCCTGGGTCTCAGACCTCCGGCCTCCTGGGTCTCAGACCTCCGGCCTCCTGGATCTCAGACCTCTGGCCTCCTGGATCTCACAACTCCGGCCTCCTGGATCTCAGACCTCCGGCCTCCTGGATCTCACAACTCCAGCCCCCTGGATCTCAGACCTCCAGCCCCCTGGATCTCAGACCTCCGGCCTCCTGGGTCTCAGACCTCCGGCCCCCTGGATCTCACAACTCCGGCCCCCTGTATCTCAGACCTCCGGCCTCCTGGGTCTCAGACCACCGGCCTCCTGGGTCTCACACGTCCAGCCTCTGCGAGAAGCACATGTCTGTGGCTCCTGCCCTCCGGCCTGTGGTGCTTAGTGATGTCACACAGAGCAGACTCTGCCCACGAGGACAAAACTGTGTGTCCGGTCTTATGCGGGGGACGTGCACCAGAGTCCGATCACAGGAAGGGGAGGGGCCACCGTCCTGGCTGCCGACCACGGAATCACCACCGTGCTGGCCCGACGGCCCAATGCGGGCTCGAAAGGGCGGGCTGTCCCCACTCTGCCGGGCTTGCTGCCCTTGGCTCGACACTCAGGACATCACACGGAGCCTTACAAGCTCTCGGGGTACCTGTTCTCTCACTTCCAGGCCACAAGGGCCCCGTGACAATGTCAGGCTGCCACCCGGGGGCGTTGCTGAGGGCCTGCGGGGGAGTCGCTGGGAAGCTGTCAGGCCCAGAGCCTCAGCACTGCTCGATTCTGGGGCTTGGAGAGCACACACCCCAGGCTGCCTACAGGGGCCGAGGCCTTCCACCCTGATCCTAGGACCCCTGGGGCCACAGTTTACAGACCAGACAGACTTCCCTGACACAGCTCACCCAGGGAGAGCATGTGTGCCCATCTGCAGGAGTGTGTGGGACTGCAAATAACCCGAAACCGGGAGGTGACAACAACAGACACGCTTCCTCCCCCAGCTCTGGAGACACAGTCTGAGACCCAGGAGGGGCACCAACACTGAGCTCCAGGCAGGGCAGGACCAGTGAGATCCACAAAGGGCAGGACCACTGAGATCCAGGTAGGGCAGGGCCACTGAGATCCAGGTGGGGCAGGACTGCTGAGATCCAGGCAGGGAAGGACCACTGAGATCCAGGAGGGGGAGGGCCTCTGAGATCCAGGAGGGGCACAAACACTGAGCTCCAGGCAGGGCAGGGCCACTGAGATCCAGGAGGGTCAGGGCCACTGAGATCCAGGCAGGGCAGGGCCACTGAGATCCAGGAAGGGCAGGGCCACTGATATCCAGGAGGGGCAGGGCCACTGAGATCCAGGCAGGGCAGGGCCACTGAGATCCAGGCAGGGCAGGGCCACTGAGATCCAGGAAGGGCAGGGCCACTAAGATCCAGGCAGGGCAGGGCCACTGAGACCCAGGCAGGGCAGGACCACTGAGATCCAGGCAGGGCAGGACCACTGAGATCCAGGCAGGGCAGGACCACTGAGATCCAGGAGGGGCACGAACACTGAGCTCCAGGCAGGGCAGGGCCACTGAGATCCAGGAGGGGCAGGGCCTCTGAGATCCAGGAGGGGCACGAACACTGAGCTCCAGGCAGGGCAGGGCCACTGAGATCCAGGCAGGGCAGTACCACTGGGATCCAGGAGGGGCAGGACCACTGAGATCCAGGCGGGAAAGGACCACTGATACTCAGGCAGGGCAGGGCTGCTGAGATCCAGGCAGGGCAGGGCCGCTGAGATCCAGGCAGGGCATGGCCGCTGAGATCCAGGAGGGGCAGGACCACTGAGATCCAGGAGGGGCAGGGCCACTGAGATCCAGGCGGGAAAGGACCACTGATATTCAGGCAGGGCAGGGCTGCTGAGATCCAGGCAGGGCAGGGCCACTGAAATCCAGGCAGGGAAGTACCACTGGGATCCAGGAGGGGCAGGACCACTGAGATCCAGGCAGGGCAGGGCCGCTGAGATCCAGGCAGGGCAGGGCCGCTGAGATCCAGGCAGGGCAGGGCCACTGAGATCCAGGCGGGGCAGGGCCGCTGAGATCCAGGCAGGGCAGGGCCACTGAGATCCAGGCGGGGCAGGGCCGCTGAGATCCAGGCAGGGCAGGGCCACTGAGATCCAGGAGTGGCAGGGCTGCTGAGATCCAGGAGGGGCAGGACCTCTGAGATCCAGGAGGGGCAGGACCACTGAGATCCAGGAGGGTCAAGGCCACTGAGATCCAGGCAGGGCAGGGCCACTGAGATCCAGGAGGGGCAGGGCCACTGAGATCCAGGAGGGGCAGGACCACTGAGATCCAGGAGGGTCAGGGCCACTGAGATCCAGGCAGGGCAGGGCCACTGAGATCCAGGAGGGGCAGGACCACTGAGATCCAGGAGGGGCAGGGCCACTGAGATCCAGGCAGGGCTGTGCTCCCTCCAGGGGCTCCAAGGGAGGGTCCTTCCTGCCTCTTCCAGCTTCTGGGACTTCAGGCGCCCCTGGGCTCATGGCCACGTCCCTCCTGTGTCTGCCTCCAGCTTCACGGGGCTCCTCCTCTGTGTATGCGTGTCCTGTTCTGTGTGATACAAGGACACCTGCCTTTGGAATCAGGGCCACCGTCATCCCGGATGAGTTTGTCTCAAACCCTTCAGTTAATTAGAAACTCAAAAGCCTTTGTTTCCAAATAAAGCCCTGCTACAGTTCCTGGTTACAGGATGTGGACATCCCTTTTTGGGGACCCGTCTGTCGTCTCGGAGAAGGTCGGTTTCTCCCTTGCAGACCCCGCACCTGGCAGGACCGGTGAGATGCTTGCTCCCGCGGGAAGCGACCCTGCATCTCCGGGGGACTGTTCTCGCTCGTAGCAGTAAGAACAAGCCCGCCACCGCAGAGGCAGTCGTCATCACGACAGCACAAGGACAGCGTCCCCCTTGCACACCGGGGACCCGCACGCGTGTGCAGCTCGGCTGTGTGTACAGACATCCGTGCCGACAGTGCCGTGTGTATTAAAGAGCTAATCGCTTGCTGTCTGTCATTCCATCCGTCCGTATCAGTTAGGACGATCAGGCTTCCTGGGGGAGGGTCTCCTCGCCCGTGACCACTGCCCATCATGGGAGTTTCCTCTCGTGACTGGAGTCACAACCCGTGTAGTCTTGCTACACAGGACTGGGGTTTTATTTATTTATTTATTGTTTAACGTTTATTTATTTTTGAGACAGAGACAGAGCGTGAACAGGGGAGGGGCAGAGAGAGAGGGAGACACAGAATCCGAAACAGGCTCCAGGCTCTGAGCCATCAGCACAGAGCCCGATGCGGGGCTCGAACTCACAGACCACGAGATCATGACCTGAGCCGAAGTCAGATGCTTAATGGGCTGAGCACCCCCCAGGCACCTCAGGAGGGCACTTGTTCTGAGGAGCACTGGGTGTTGCCTGCAAGTGATGAATCACTGAATTCTACTCCTGAAACCAACATTGCATGTAAGTTAACTGAGTAAAAATTTTAAAAAGAAAAAAAAAAAAAAAGAATGCACAGCTGACAATCTTTCCCCTATTAATAATAATTTTTTTAAAAAATTTTTTAATGTTCATTTATTTTTGAGACAGAGAGAGACAGAGCATGAACGGGGGAGGGGCAGAGAGAGAGGGAGACACAGAATCGGAAGCAGGCTCCAGGCTCCGAGCCATCAGCCCAGAGCCCGACGCAGGGCTTGAACTCACGGACCGTGAGATCGTGACCTGAGCTGAAGTCGGACGCTTAACCGACTGCGCCACCCAGGCGCCCCAAAAATTTTTAAAAAAATAAAAAAAAACACTGCTTTCTTGGGGCGCCGGGTGGCTCAGTTGGTTAAGCGTCCAACTCTTGATTTCGGCTCAGGTCACGGTCTCGCGGTTCATGAGTTCGAGTCCTGCGACAGGGTCTGTGCTGATGGCTCAGAGCCTGCGTGGGATTCTCTCTGTCTCTCCTTCTGTCTCTGCCTGCCTCCTCTCAAAATAAGTAAATAAAAACTTTAAAAAAAAAACACATTTTCTAGTTTAATTCTGTGACGGTCGATCATATGCTGTCCGTCCTTTGATACGTAAGGAGCCTCACAGGATGACCCAGAATGTGATCGTGTTTGGGAATGTGGTCCCCTCGAAGCACCACACTGTGTGTTTGCTGCACCCGACAGAGCACAATTCCGGCATGTTCTCTACAGCAAGTTGGTCTATCGTCCTGCCCAAACGTGCACATCCGCACTGAATTTGCACCGTCTTTCCTTCTCGGTCAGCGAGCGCGGACCGTTAGGATGTCCCAAGAGTATTACGGACTTGTGTGTTTCTCTCAGGTTTTGCTTTATGTGTTTTGAGGATTTTTCACCCCGAGGACAAACGTTTAGTGCTGCTGTATTTTCCTGGCGGCTCCAGGTCTGTGTTCCTCTCAGACTTCCTGGTTCGCACTCAGCTGCACCTGCTACCCTAGGGAGTGTTGTGTCCCACGTCAGTATCGCTAGCCCGCTGTGTTTCCGGTTCGCGTGTGCCTGAGATCCACATTGTTTCTCTTCTTCCAGCCGTTACTTTGTGTGTGTCCTTTTGTTTTTTCTTCAAATGTTTATTTTTGAGAGAGAGGGAGAGCGTCGCAGCGGAGGAGCAGAGAGAGAGGGAGACACGGAATCTGAAGCAGGCTCCAGGCTCTGAGCCGTCAGCCCAGAGCCTGACGTGGGGCTCGAACTCACAGACCGTGAGATCATGACCCGAGCTGAAGTCAGACGCTTAACCGACGGAGCCACCCAGGCGCCCCACTGTCCTTGTATAATTTTTATATATTTTTTATTTATTTTTCAGAGACAGAGACAGAGCGTGAGCGGGGGAGGGGCAGAGACATACCCACACAGAATCCGAAGCAGGTTCCAGGCTCTGAGCTGTCAGCACAGAGCCTGACGTGGGGTTCGAGCCCACGGAACGTGAGATCATGACCTGAGCCGAAGTTAGATGCTCAATCGACTCAGCCACCCAGGCGCCCATGTCTCTGTCCTGCTCTCAAGCTGTGCCTCATGTTAGCAAACTATATCTTACAAATCCGGTCGGACAATCTGTGTTCTTGAACAACAGCCCTGGTACATTCCGTCGATCGTCGATCCATTATTATTGATTATCGGATGCCATTTTCTTACTCTGTTTCCTCTCTGCCCACCTGTTCTTGCCCCTCCCCCCCGCCCCCCGCCGTTTTCTGTCTCCATCCTGATTTTCTGTGTTCATTTTTACCACATCCCACATCTGGTTCTTTGGTAACTCACCACTGTTTCTCGGTACTAATGGGTCGGGTATTTTAGCGTTACACAGATTCACTGTCAGACATCTGCAGTTCTCACCGGGAGCCCCGGGTTTGCGGCCAAGGTCAGTCAGATTGTTAGGGGTCAGGATGACACCGTGTTCCAATGCCAATGGACCCCTTTGTGTGGTTTGCTTTGCCTCGGACAATGCTCCTCATTTGTCAGTGCAGCAAACTCCTATGCATCCCTCAAGACCCACATCTGCATGAAGCTTCGCTCATTCTCCAAATACATCCTGTCAGCATTTCACATGAAAATCCCCTCCCTGCCAGCCCGGAACCCTGCCTTCGGGGACCTTCAGTCCTGGCATTTCCAGCCTCTAGGACCTCCAGACGGCACCCAGCAGGTGCTCGAAATTCATTTACCCCACGGATGAACATCTGGCTGGCAAAAACCCAAACGGGGTGCTGACGTGCATCCTGATGGACTTAAAACATATACGTCAGGGGCGCCTGGGTGGCGCAGTCGGTTAAGCGTCCGACTTCAGCCAGGTCACGATCTCGCGGTCCGTGAGTTCGAGCCCCGCGTCGGGCTCTGGGCTGATGGCTCGGAGCCTGGAGCCTGTTTCCGATTCTGTGTCTCCCTCTCTCTCTGCCCCTCCCCCGTTCATGCTCTGTCTCTCTCTGTCCCCCCAAAAAATAAATAAACGTTGAAAAAAAAAACATATACGTCAGATAAATAAAATTAGTTAAAAAAAATCAATGTGCTTTTAGACATACATTTAAGTACTTTATGTTTTAAAGTTAATTTTAAAATATTTATTCTGGATTTTGAGCTCAAAACATGTCGAGGTCAAACATCCAGAGTTAAGAGGCAGAAACTGTTAACGAAACATGAACGTCCTCAGGCCCCTGTGTTGTCCCCATCATCCTGGACACGTGCACACCACACTCATACACGCTCGAGACACAGCCCAGTGCACTCACAGCACACACGTACAGAAATGGACACACGTGTGCACACACGCACCTCACTCACCCCCCACACACACAAATGCACACACACACCCCATCGAAACACGTGCACACTTCAGCATTTCCGGGGGCCTGAGCCCTGCCCTTGCTGTGTTGCATAGTGAGGAAACCACACTCCCCTGGGAGCTTCCAACCCGCGTGCATGGGTTGTGCTTGCCTGACTCTCAAATGTTGGGTTCGTTTTGTGTGTGCAGGAATTTGTACGTGGCCCCGATGAATACTTGGGAATAAATAATGCAGGAATCTCTCCCCGCCTTCCTCCTCACAGAGGAGCATCCTCTACCCTGCCATGTTCTAGAACTTTCACTGCTCAAGAACTCTCAGTGGCTCCCTATGACCCCTGCATGCAGCCCGGCTGTTCTCTCTGCATCTGAGGTCCTAGACCAGCCTCTGCATTCTTCCCAAACCCTTGCCATCAGCTGCTGTGTGATGAACCCTGGGCATCTCCCCCTGTGGCCCAGGACCCCCTACGAGGACCCCCCACCTGTGTGATGTAAAACCCTCAGGTCCTCTGCAGGGTCCACTCATGGAAGGAGCTAGAATCCTGTTCTGCGTAGTGATGCTGATTTCACCCAGGGAGCAGGAGGCCAAGGGAACACACGATGGTCACTTCGGACGCTCAAGCTGCCTGCCTGGGTCTTGTGTGGATTGTGGGTCATCAGGGACAAAGGTGGAGGGCGTCCAGCCCCTGAGTCGGCCACGATGCCTGGTCCTGGCAGGAACCCACATTCCGTACGGTGTTTACTAAATGCACAGGAGGCTGTGGTGGGAGCTGCATGGACCTGAAATCTTTCCCACCTGCCTTCTGCACAGCGGCCCCAGAAGAGAAAAGTGCCACAACCTCCTCGCCTTCCTTTGGCTGTTCCTCTCCTCTCACCCTCCGCCTGAACTTTGAATCGTAGACGCACCAGCAAGGACCTCAGCACAAGCCGTGGGTTCAGGGGAGATGTTCAAAACGTCTGAGCTGCAGAATTAAAGTCGATTTAAAATGTTTCAATATGTGTAGTTCAAATCCAGAGAGGGTCTGCTATGCGCTCAGGACATCTGCAACAAAAATTACCATAGAGCAGCATGCGGAACGTGAACCAGGGCTGGTAAAGTGTCTGTGGGTCTTCAAGGGGAGTGAAAACGCGTAGGGATGTGTGTGAGTCAGCACGGGCTCTGTGACAAATAGCACACACCTAGTGGCTTAAACAACTCACATCTGTTCTCTCCCAGTCCTGGAGGCTGGGAGTCTGAGATGCAGGCAGGGCTGAGGCTGGGAGCCTGAGGTCCAGGCAGGGCTGAGGCTGGGGGTCTGAGATCCAGGCAGGGCTGAGGCTGGGAGTCTGAGGTCCAGGCAGGGCTGAGGCTGGGGGTCTGAGATCCAGGCAGGGCTGAGGCTGGGAGTCTGAGGTCCAGGCAGGGCTGAGGCTGGGGTCTGAGGTCCAGGCAGGGCTGAGGCTGGGGGTCTGTGATCCAGGCAGGGCTGAGGCTGGGGGTCTGAGATCCAGGCAGGGCTGAGGCTGGGAGCCTGAGGTCCAGGCAGGGCTGAGGCTGGGGGTCTGAGATCCAGGCAGGGCTGAGGCTGGGAGACTGAGGTCCAGGCAGGGCTGAGGTTGGGAACCTGAGGTCCAGGCAGGGCTGAGGCTGGGGGTCTGAGATCCAGGCAGGGCTGAGGCTGGGGGTCTGAGATCCAGACAGGGCTGAGGCTGGGAGACTGAGGTCCAGGCAGGGCTGAGCATTGGACTCTGAACTCCAGGAAGGCTGAGACTGGGAATCTGAGATCCAGGAGGGGTGAGGCTGGGCCTCTGACCTCCAGGATGGGTGAGGCTGGGAGACTGAGGTCCAGGAGGGGTGAGGCTGGGCCTCTGACCTCCAGGACGGGTGAGGCTGGGGGTCTGAGGTCCAGGCAGGGCTGAGGCTGGGAGTCTGAGGTCCACGTGGGGCTGAGTCTGGGGGTCTGAGGTCCAGGCAGGGCTGAGGCTGGGGGTCTGAAATCCAGGAGGGGCTGAGGCTGGGAGTCTGAGATCCAGACAGGGCTGAGGCTGGGAGACTGAGGTCCAGGCAGGGCTGAGCATTGGACTCTGAACTCCAGGAAGGCTGAGACTGGGAATCTGAGATCCAGGAGGGGTGAGGCTGGGCCTCTGACCTGCAGGACGGGTGAGGCTGGGAGACTGAGGTCCAGGAGGGGTGAGGCTGGGCCTCTGACCTCCAGGACGGGTGAGGCTGGGGGTCTGAGGTCCAGGCAGGGCTGAGGCTGGGAGTCTGAGATCCAGGCAGGGCTGAGGCTGGGAGTCTGAAGTCCACGTGGGGCTGAGTCTGGTGGTCTAGGTCCAGGCAGGGCTG
The DNA here is from genome assembly GCF_018350175.1 of Felis catus. Classification (NCBI taxonomy): domain Eukaryota; kingdom Metazoa; phylum Chordata; class Mammalia; order Carnivora; family Felidae; genus Felis; species Felis catus. The sequence continues at coordinate 336,650 of NC_058386.1, forward strand.
GAGGCTGGGGGTCTGAGGTCCAGGCAGGGCTGAGGCTGGGAGTCTGAGGTCCACGTGGGGCTGAGTCTGGGGGTCTGAGATCCAGGCAGGGCTGGAGGCTGGGGGTCTGAGGTCCAGGCAGGGCTGAGGCTGGGGGGTCTGAGGTCCAGGCTGGGCCATGGCTGGGACTCTGAGATCCAGGTAGGGCTGAGGCTGGGGGTCTGAGGTCCAGGCAGGGTCGAGGCTGGGAGCCTGAGGTCCAGGCAGGGCCGAGGCTGGGAGTCTGAGATCCAGGTAGAGCTGAGGCTGGGAGTCTGAGATCCAGGCAGGGCTGAGGCTGGGGGTCTGAGATCCAGGACGGTGAGGCTGTGAGACTGAGGTCCAGGCAGGGCCGGAGCTGGTCCCTCCGGAGGTCTTCTGCACGTAGACCCCATGTTCTCCCATGTTCTCCCCATGTCCTCACGTGGGCATCCCTGTGTGCATGTCTGTGTTGTAAGTGTTGTTTTGTTTTTAAATTTTTACTTTTTATCGTTTATTTTTAAGGGGGTGCAGAGAGAGGGAGACACAGACTCCGAGGGCTCCAGGCTCCAAGCTGTCAGCTCAGAGCCCCACGCGCAGCCCAAACCCGCAAATTGTGCGATCGTGACCTGACGTGAAGTCGGACGCTTGACCCACTGAGCCTCCCAGGCGCCCCGTCTCCTCTTCTTACAAGGACCCCAATCCCACGGGATCAGAGCCCACCCTTTGCGACCTCCCTTTGACTCAGTTACCCCTTAAGAGACCCGCTTCCAATCCCTGCCCCGTCGTCCTGAGGTCCTGGGAGGCAGGGTGTGAACTCGCCCTTTGCGCGGACTCCGTTGGGCCCACAAGGGCGCGCACCTCTTCCCGTCTGGAGGTGAGATCCGCTTTGCGCCAGGCGATGCTGCGTTTACCCCCGGGGGGGGGGGGGTGGGGAGCTGAGGGCCACGGTGCGAGGCTCGAACCCAGGCGTCAGGAGGGGGCAGCGTCTGGGGGCAGGCGCGTCGGGCTGGGGCTCCGCCCCCTGGTTCCGCGGGCAGCCGGCCAGGGGGTGGTGTTGCTTTGCGGTGTCCTGTTTTCTGCATCTTGGAAGTCGTAAGGAACTTTAATTGCGAGCCCTTTGGATGTTGTGGCTGCAATTTGTGTCTCCATCGAAATTAGCTAAAATCCACGGGCGTGATTTATTGCATTAGCAACGGTCCCGCTAAAGGGACGTAATTCCTCCTGAAAATGCCACATGCTGGCGGAACAGGAAGCCAATTAGGGCCCCGCGGATGATATATGGGCATTTTTACCAGCAGTTTACTTAATATCCCCATTAAACGAGACTCTTTGCGTTAATCATTCCATTCTCCTCCAGTCTATAAGGCACTTTAATTGCTGTTTAAATGAGCCCCGTGTTTCAGCCCAAATTCAATCTTGGATCGGGAGAGAGAGATCCTATCCAGGGCCCAGCGGCCCAGCTGCCAAGAGCTGTCAGATACCATCACGTAAGTGTTCACTCTCTCACCGTCTCGTTGGGGCGCCGCGAGATTGACAGAGGCACCACAGAGCGTGTGTGCGCGCCCCCGTGCGCGCGGGAGGTACACTGGGCCTGCGTCCCCGCAGGTGGTTGTTTGGGCCCCGGAGGGCGTGCGGGGCGGGGGCCTGAGCCCGGGCGGACCGTCCTCGGAACCGAGGCACGAACCGGGGAGGGGGTCCCCGGGGACGGGGTGGCTCCTGTGGAGGCCGGCGGTGCCCTCCGAGGGTGGTCCGGGCCCCTTTCCTGGGCCGGAAATTCAAGACGGGGGATTCGGCCCCGGACGGCGTATGTTTTGCTCCCTGTGAAACTTGGCAGGAAGCGGCGGCCCTCGCCGTTGGCCCCCGGCCTTGGGAACTCACCGCCAGCGAGAATGTGCTGAAATTCGAGCCCGTGTGCTGCTGGGCCGGCTGGGCAGCGGGTCCTTGCCATGGCCTCGGGACCCCGTCAGGGAGCCGGGGCCTCGTCTGCAGCCTTGATGGACGGCAGGGCCCCGAGACGGGCTGCCGCGGCCTTCCCGGCCAGGACCCGTCACACGGCGGTGGCCCTGACCTTCCGGGGAAACGCCGAGCCCAGGGCTCGCTGTGACCTCTGGGCACAGCTGGCCTCTGCGACCAGGTCTCTACACGCACGCAGGCTGCCTCTGGCAGGAACATGAGGCAGAAACGGTCACCTGTCTGCAACCCGTTTCCGCGTTTTTCTCGCTGCACACGCACTTGAAGGGCAGTGAAGGAGGCCTTTTCCAGTTTGGGGGGGGGGGTGATTAATAGCTTTAATTTCGGCAGGCGAGTCTCGGAACATCTACCAAGGACTTTCCAGGGGGCGGGGGCCAGGGGAACGCAGTCACGTGGTCCCGGGAGACACGGCCCAGAGCCCAGCCCCTTGGGGGACGCATGGAGCCCCTTGCACCCTGGCTCTGTCCCCACCTCCGTCCCCCACACTAGCCTCCCTGGCACCTGCAGTGAGGCCCCCAGACCTCGCAGCCCACAGACACCTCTTGTCCCACGGGGGGAGGACCCGGGGGAAGTCTCTGTTACTCTTGGCGACTTGTGTGAATCTGTGCAACAGTAAGTTTATCCTGAGAGACAATAAATGGAAGAAAACAACACAGGAACACACACGCCCACACACAAAACCCCACACAGGTCTGCCCGTATAAAGCCTGGCCCTTCTGGGTTTTTTGGTTTTGTTTTGTTTTTTACTATTATTACTTTTTTTTTTTGCATCACCTGAAAAACAACGGAGGCGGATCTTTCTGGGCTCCAAGGCGTGGCCCACATCGGCTGCGGCCATGCCCCGTGGCTCTGTGTCGTCTCCTGGGGACGAGAAGCACCAGCCGCCTGCCCGCAGGCTCCCTGCCTCTCCCCAGTGTCCATCAGGGACCCACCCTGGGGTGCGTCTGGCAATCCTTCTAGAAGCATCAGGAAATCCCTGGTGGGTCTGCCCCAAGTCTGTCTGCCCACCCGGCCCCGGGAGCTTGAGTTACGTGGGCGGGAATGCTCCGATGCAGGTGGTGGTCTCGTACCCTTTTCCCAAACCCTGGATTTCCTTCGAGGAACCACGGCCCCCGGCTGGGCTGCTATGAACCCCCTTCTCAAGCCCCTCGCCGTGTAGCCCTGAGGGTAAGCGGGGACTCAGGGCTCCTTGGACGGGATGATGGACGTGTGCATTCTCTGTCTCAGAGATGGCCCTCCAAACGGTCTAGCCGGCCATCCACCCGCGGCTGCAGAAACACAGAGGGGCCCACGCACACAGGGCAGTGTTAGCCGCGAAAAGGAGCCAGACTTGGGCACCCGCTGACCCGCGGATGCACCTGGACAAAGTTCAGGGACAGAAGCAGACATGAGGACAGGCTCACAGGACACGCCTGGAGCAGACCTGTGTAGACACAGGACGATGACAGGCGGTCGGCAGGGGCTGGTGAGCAGACAGGACGGGCTCTCCTTTCGGGGGATGAGAGGTTCTGGAAAAGTTGCCGGCTGGACGGTCCGTGTGGAGCCCATTGGGCGGATAGTGGTCAGCACGGTCTGGACGGCCAGCGGATTCCTACTGTCCCCCGTCCCTCACTCGGCACCCGCTCCCATCCCTTGGGGGAGTTTCCTGAAACTATTTTTTGGAAGCAGCAGGCGGTGAGGTCTGACTTCGGCTCAGGTCGTGATCTCACGGTTCGTGGCTCTGAGCCCTGCATCGGGCTCTGTACTGATGGCTCAGAGCCTGGAGCCTGCTTGGGATTCTGAGTCTCCCTCTCTCTCTGCCCCTCCCCTGCTCGCGCTCTGTCTCTCTCCCTCTCAAAAATAAACATTAACAAAAATTAAAGCTTAACTGGATGAAACCAGTCGGTATTAGCCAATTCAGCTGTAGGCGGTGAGCCAGGAACGGGGCTGGCGGTGTGGTCCTGGGTCTTGAGGTGCTGTGTGCTGCCTGGCGAAGGGGCCGTTTCTTGGGGCACAGAGCACAGTCTCGGGACGCCTGCAGGAGTCCACACGACCCACCAGAGCTGCAAGGGAGGTACGGGTGTGCATGGTGGGCTCCACCCGGGGCTGGTTATTGGGGCCGCTCTGTGGCCAGCGTGTGGGCTCAGACTGCCTGAGCGGAGGGGAACCACACCCAAAATGGAAGGTTCCGTCCACCAAGTTCCCCTCGTCGTGTGGGCAGGGAGAGGGACACATTCTCTGTTGTCCACGAACAAATGGCATTCGGCACGGGCTCCGCTTGGAAACTTTCCGTGCGGTGAGCCGAGTGAACAGTGCACCTGTGAGGGTGCCTTTGCGGCCACGTCAATGACAGCCCCTGGAATGTGCAGTGCACAACCTGAGCAACCATGCACGGCGGCCTTTGTTCAGTCTTCCTCTCGACATGCAGCGTGCCGCCCTCACAGGGCACAGGCAGCACTTGGAAAGCGCGTTCGACACGCAGCTCCTTCCTCCTCGCGTGAGCATAAAGTTTTGAGACACTGATGGCCAGCGTTACGATTCCCCAAGTGTTTCCTTTCATGTGTGGCACATTGACATGCACACTGTTAGGAGAGTTGCCATAAGACAGGGCCCGGGGGGGCTCAGAGAGCGTAACTGCTCACGGTCTAACTCGGACTTCTGCACAGACCTGGATGGACCGACGCTGCACGGGGTCCCCAGCTTGGAGGCATCATGTCGGTGGAGCTAATGTCTGCTGCTCTCTCTGCACAATGGTGGCCTGGCAGATGCTGTGTGGGCTCCGTGTGAGGGTCCCTGTGGCAGGTGGCCAGCCCTGGGTCCGGGCCACGTGCACGTCCCCGCCCTGCGCTGGGCGTGTTCTGTGCAAACAGCACAGCGGAGGGAAGTGTGGGAGGCACGGGAGGGCCATCCTGACGTGGAGGGCCTGCTGGTGTGGGGGGGGGTGGCTCACAAGGTCCCGCGAACGACAGCAACAGAGGACCAAGTGGGGACATCCCGCCCCAGGCGCGGCCAGGCACCCCCAGGTCTCTGAGGTCACGGGGGCTCCGAGACCCCAGACCCGGCATCGCCTGGGCGACTTGCCTGGGCCCCCCTGTACCTCGTCCCCACGTCGGGCGCCTGCGGGACACAGAAAACCCCGCTCGTCCACGCCGGCGAGGAGTCCTTCAACGCACGCGACTCCTTCCGTCCCAACCGTCAGTGAAATAAATAACTTAAAAATGTATTCAATTACTGTTTTTTAAAATGACCCCGTGCCATGCGTCTGACACCCAAATAAATGGATTTTATTAAGCCGCTGATTACCGGCCGCCATTACTTAGTATGCCTGTTTTATTATGTCGTCGGGGGTCTGCCGGGAGTTCCCGGTCCCCTCTCTTCATTGCCAACATTGATTCTTGCGTTACGGGGCTACATTGAATAATTAATATAGTTGCGATGATGGATGGCTCGTGTGGCCCGGATATTAGGTTATCAATCACGACCCACTTGTTGTAATGTAATCATATTGAAAACGTGTCAGAAGCTGTTTATCCCCGTATGACGAGGGGCGCACGGGGCTCGGGCAGGTGCGTGTGCTCCGGCCGGCTTCCGGGGGAGCCGCGAAAACACCCTCCCGACGCCGTCGCCTTGTGCTGGCCGCTCCGGCGATTCCCCGGCCTGCGGTGAAACGTAGCAGCCGCTACAAGGCCCCCAGGCCCCCCCTTGGCTTTCCCGTTTGTCGTGTGCATATGAGGTGTGTGGGTTTCCGCACACGTTCAAAGTCATGCCGTTCGAGGGGCGCCTGGGGGGCTCAGTTGGTTAGGCGTCAGACTTCGGCTCAGCTCATGATCTCACGGTTCGTGGGTTCGAGCCCCGCGTCGGGCTCTGTGCTCACAGCTCGGAGCCTGGAGCCTGCTTGGGATTCTGGGTCTCCCTCTCTCTGCCCTTCCCCTGCTCGCGCTCTCTCTGTCTCTCTCTCTCTCCAAAATAAACAAAGTCCTGCCATTCACTTTACGCCTCTCTAGGAGGCCCTGAGCGGGGTGAGCCTGTGGGTCCTACGTGGGATCCGGCCCCGGGATTCTTGGGGAGAAAAGCATGAACTCCTGGGGACACGGCGAGTGCAGTCACCAGCAGGAAAGTGCAACATGCCGTTCTCGCCTCTCGGGGGATTCTCGCTTCTCCGTGTCTGGACGTGAAGGTGACCATAGACATCGGGGTTTCCCTGGTCACGGGGACAGAGCGCCAGAGAGGACTCTGGTTGTTCAGTGTCTTCTTAGAGGGACACCAATCCCGGCCTGGGACCCACCTCCGTGGCATCATCTGACCCCAACGACGGCTGAGCCCTGAACTGCCCCGTCCATTTAGACGCGGGTTTTTTGTTTTGTTTTTGACAAATATGGGACAGTCCTGTACATGTACTCTCCTTTCCTTACGATTTTCTTTGTTTTTAAAAGCTTTTTTTTTTTTTCAACGTTTATTTTTTATTTTTGGGACAGAGAGAGACAGAGCATGAACGGGGGAGGGGCAGAGAGAGAGGGAGACACAGAATCGGAAACAGGCTCCAGGCTCTGAGCCATCAGCACAGAGCCCGACGCTGGGCTCGAACTCACGCGAGATCACGCGAGATCTCGCGAGATCATGACCTGAGCCGAAGTCGGAGGCTCAACTCACTGAGCCACCCAGGCGCCCCTAAGATTTTGTTTTAATGTGTATTTGTTTTTGAGGGAAACAGAGACCAAGCACGAGCAGGGGAGGGGCAGAGAGAGAGGGAGAGGGAGACACAGAATCGGAAACAGGCTCCAGGCTCTGAGCCATCAGCCCAGAGCCCGACGCGGGGCTCCAACTCACGGACCGCGAGATCGTGACCTGGCTGAAGTCGGACACTTAACCGACTGCGTCACCCAGGCACCCCTTAAAAACTTTTTTTAATGTTCATTTATTTTGAGAGAGAGACAGAGCGTGAGAGGGGGAGGGGCTGAGAGAGAGAGACAGACACAGAATCGGAGGCAGGTGCCAGGCTCGGAGCTGTCCGCACAGAGCCCGACGCGGGGCCTGAACCCACGGACCGTGAGCTGGACGGCTGCAGATGCCCCGTGCTCCTCTCTGCAGTGAACTTTGTCGTAAGACCAGAGTGTCTAATCCACCGAACACAAAATATGTGCACATCGACGGCTTCTGGTATCCGTAAGGCTTTCGCCAACCGTGGGCTCTTAATGGCTCGGCTTTTGGGGAGTCAAACGTTCAAAGCAGGTTTTGGACGATGTGGGCGGTCGGTGCCCCAGTGCCACGTCCTTGAGGCGTCAGCCGTATGTCCCAGAGGCTCCCGGTGCCCGTGGCGTGCCATCCGGGTCAGGGCTGACGCGCACGCGTGTTGGGGGCACGCCAGCATTCAGCCCACAGCGGGGACGTTGAGAAGGCACGGGGGACGGGCAGGCGGGAAGGGGCCCATCATGTGTGGGTGAGGGCGTGCAGGGGAGGGGCTGGGACGCAGATTCACAGGGGAGGGTGCAAATAATGTCGTGGCAGCAAAGGAGCACAGACCGGGCGGGCCTACGATGGCGGGGACGCATCCCGTCCCGGCTCTGGAGACCGGACGCCTGTGATCCCGGTGGACAGGCTGTGCCGTGTGGTGGCTCCACGGGAGGGTCCCTTCCAGGCCCCTCGGCAGTCTCTTGCTGGCTGCCGGCAGCCTTGGGGTCCCCTGGCTTGTGGCCACATCACCCCAGCCTCTGCCTGAATCGTCATGTGCTTTGTCCTCTGTGTGGCCAAGTTTCTCTTTTCTCGTGGGGATGTTGGGCATCGGATTGGGGACCAGCCTGATGCCAGAGGGCCTCATGGGAGTCCCCAGCTGCACACGTGGAAAGCCCACAGAAGGTCCCACTCTCAAGTTCCAGACGGGCGTGCCTCCCCGGGGCCCCCCACCTCAGCCCGTTGCAGTGCCCGGGATGTGGCCCCCGCCTTGCTGGCCTGCAGGATGGCCGGAGGAGACGATGGGGTAGCGGGAGCTGTGGGGGCCTCCTGGGCCTTCTGGCTGCCCTTGGAAACCAGTATGAATGTTCCTGCAAACGGGAAACTGGGCCCTCGGCTGCGTGGTGAATTCCACGATGGCAGACCAAATGCAGCCCGGCCCCTCAGAGGCTCCTGTCCCCTCCACCTCCCACGGGGGGCTTGGAGTCTGGACACGGGGAGGAGGCAGACGAGGGTCCGAGATGGCACCATCAGCACTTCTGCCTGTCTCCCAGGAGCACCGGCTTCTCCCGCGTGGACCCAACGTGGCTCTCAGCTGTGCTGGGTCATCAGCCCGCCGCACACGTGGCTCCATGCTTCCTGCTCCCCGGTGCACCCGTCAGTCCTCCCTGGTGAGCACGGAGAGCACGCACGGAGGGCACGCACGGGCACAGCATAGCCAGAGACCAAGGGGGCCCCACTGGGGTCACCCTGGATCCAGAGCGATGTGCAGTCCTGGACAGCTTCAGGAGTTCACACCGGCTCTGCCCTCCTCAAAGCGCCTAGAAGCCCCATGGGGACCGCCCGTCCCTCCCCACGTGCACCTGCTTCTGTCTGCACGACCCGCGTCCCTCTGCTCTCTTTGCTCCCGCTGCTCCGGCCCTGAACCCTTCAGTCACCCCACCTCCTGCCCAGACGGGCCCTTCCGGCTGAGCCGAGGTTCAGAGTCCTCTGCAGGACTGCGGAGGCCCCCTGGAGAAGCCCACACCTGCCCAGGTCCATTTTCTCACCCTGCGGGGAGAGTGAGGACACACACGGCCCCCCCTCCGCCCCCGCCAGCTCACTCTGGGCTTGTGTCACTCATTGGGTGTTTTCATCTCTGATGAATTAAAACTCCTGAATCGCGGACCCCTCGCCTGGCTGCTCCAATGAATGGTGGAAACGGTGAGGAACAGGTTTGCACATGGAACATGTGGAACATGAGGAACATGTGTGCACACATGTGTGCACACACGTGCACCCATGCACACACTTCACATGTGTACATACACACAAGCACACGTGCACACAGCTTTGCATATGCACACGCACACACATGTGCACACAGCTCGTGCATGTGCACACACAAGCACACGTGCACACACGTGCACACAGAGCTCATGCATATGCACACACAAGCACACACGTGCACACAGCTTTGCATATGCACATGCACACACGTGCACACATGTGCACTCAGCTCATGCACATGCACACACAAGCACACGTGCACACACAGTGCACACAGAGCTCATGCATATGCACACACAAGCACACACAGCTTTGCATGTGCACATGCACACACATGTGCACACAGCTCATGCATGTGCACACAAGCACAAGTGCACACACAGTGCACACAGAGCTCATGCACATGCACACACAAGCACACGTGCACACACAGCTCGTGCATATACACACAAGCACACACACGTGCACACAGCTCATGCACATGCACACACAAGCACACGTGCACACACCCGTGAGCATGTCAGTGCTGCAGGCACACGGACCGCGTGAGAGGTGCCGCTTACACTGGAGCACTCTGAGCCCACAAGGTCACTTGTGGCGATCAGCTGGTCATTACACGTATCATCCATCACTCGAGTAATGACAATTTAGGGCCGGGGTTTAATGCAGGTTGGTTTAATCCCGAGCAGCTTGTCAACTGCATAATTCACAAGGGATTGTGGGTATGCATGATTTAGCAGGCGACCCCTGACCTTCCCGGAGTAAGGAGCCTGCCTTCCAGGCAAAATTAAGAGGGACAATAAGCCAGACCCACTCAGGAACAATTACTATGCTTAACAGCCCGACTGTCATTTCGGTACGGGAAGGCGGGAGGAAGGGGAGAAAAAGGAAAAGAGACAGAAAGAGAGGCCAGAGCATGCGGAATAAGGAAGGATCAGCATTCGCTGTAGATCCCGGTTTAGAGGCCGTAAATCACAGCGGTCTCACTGCAGGGCCCACAACCAAAGTGTTTTTGTTTACTTAGCGCACTCCCGGCTTTTCTGGTAATTTCCGGGCGGGAACAAAGGAGGAGGCTGCTGGAAGGCAGGATGCCTGGAACGGGGCAGAGGCCCCTGTGCCCCCCCCTCCCCCCTCCCCCCACCGCCTGCCCACCAGCCGGGCAGTGACCCGTGATGTCACAGGTGAGCAAACGTGGGGTTTGATTTGCTCATCATTATAGATGCATCGCGCTATCGTATTTCATTTCTACCTGCTGGGATGCCCGTGAGGCTCGGGCACCCCCTCCCGAGGTGCTGGTGGTCTTGGAGGGCCCCCCGCCCACCCCCTGCGTGCTTCCCAGTGACGAAACTCCCCTCCGGCTTGTTATGATTTAAAATTAACCTTGCCTCCGAAGAAGAAGGGTGTCTGGTGATGGACGTGTGAGCTGTGCTGATCGCTTTGGGTGCTGTGGAGGGGTCGGAGTGGACTTATCGGACTGACGTGGGTAGGGCTGAGCAGCTGGTGCCATCATCTCCCTGGGGGTGTCCTCACTCGCTGTGGGCTAAAGGGGGAGCCAGCCGGGGTTCTGGGTCTGGGGACGAAGGGAGAGGCACATGTTGTGTCCCATTGGCCATCAGGGTGCCTGTGGCAGGCGGGAGGTGGGTGAGCCCATCACGAGTCAGGGCTCGGTGGTGTTTGACGTGTGCTTTGATTTCACAGATGCTGGTCAGCAGGGCTGGGCGCCCAGAAACCCCACGGGCTCCGTCTTCCTGGCAGAGCTGAGGGAGGTGACCGGGTGGTCATCGAATGCCACCGGGAGGGGCACCCTTCTGCTCACGTCCTTGCCTAGGCCTGCTGTGGGGAAACAGGGGACACCGCCGCCCTACAAGGCCTCGCACACGCGTGGTCCCCTCTGCTGTGCAGCCACAGACCTCCAAGGGGCCACAGGGACCATGAGGCTGCCCTTGCTGTTTGCCCTGAGCCTGGACATTGGCTGGAGGGAAGGGGGTGAGACCCCCCAGTGGGGGGCCCGTGGCTGGGGGAGCTCAGGCCTGCACTGGTGAGTTTTCCTGGCTGGGACGGCGGTCGATGGGCAGCAGGACGGGTGGGGTTCAGGACCCTGAGTTTGAATCCCAGCCCTGCTGCTTACGGGGGACGTGGGACTGACACTCCTGCCTCGGTTTCCCCACCTGTGCCTTCCCAGTGGCATAGGCAGATGGGCGGGTTCATGGTGGGCCACGTCAGGGACAAACTAGGTCAAGCACGGGTTGGGTTAACGATAGGCCAGGTTAGTGACGAGGTAGGTTAATGATGGGTCGTGTTAATGATGAACTTGGTTAATGATGGACGAGATTACCAAGGCTAAATCCTGGCGCTGGGCCCTTGGGCATTCACTGGGGGCCAGGAGCCCAGTGGTCTGTGGGCCCATCATGCCAGCAGGGACGAGGGGACTGTCCTGCCTCAGGTCCCTGCAGGCTCCGGGCTCCCCGCTCCAGGCTCCGGTCTGCGGAGGGCGGGTGGTTTGCAGGGATGCCCCCCATTCCCAGGGACCCCGTTCTCCTGATTGACGGTGTCCTGAGCCGTGGGACCAAGGCCGCCCCGGACTTACGTCTCTCCCTTCTGACGACTCTCAAGAGTGGAGCACGAGCCTTTCCCAGGGACCCGGGTCTGGGGACTAATCTGGACGCCACATACAAGACACACTCAGATCATTGCCTCCGAGGCCAGATGGCTTTAAGTTGAGAAAAACCCTCACCCTGTCTCTGCGGTTTATTTTGGCTGCTGCCTTCAAGGAACTTTTAAACCAAAACTGTGAGGAACAGAGAGGACTCAGACCTCCCAGGGTCGCTCGATGCCCTTGAACCCCTGATTCTCATCCTTGGTGATGGTTTGTGTTCATTGCTTGGGTCTGGGGCTATCTCTCCCCATCAGGTGATGTGGGCGACGCCATGAGGTAAAACAACAAACATTCATCCTCCCCCAGCTCCGGAGAACAGAATTTGACATCCAGGTGGGGCAGGGCTGCTGAGATCCAGGCAGGGCCGCTGAGATCCAGGCAGGGCAGGACCACTGAGATCCAGGCAGGGCAGGACCCCTGAGATCCAGGTAGGGAAGGGCCTCTGAGATCCAGGCAGGGCAGGGCTGCTGAGATCCAGGCAGGGCAGGGCCACTGAGATCCAGGTAGGGCAGGACCCATGAGATCCAGGCAGGGCAGGGCTGCTGAGATCCAGGCAGCGCAGGACCCCTGAGATCCAGGCAGGGCAGGACCCCTGAGACCCAGGTAGGGAAGGGCCTCTGAGATCCAGGCAGGGCAGGGCCGCTGAGATCCAGGCAGGGAAGGGTTGCTGAGATCCAGGCAGGGCAGGGCCACTGAGATCCAGGCAGGGCAGGGCCACTGAGATCCAGGAGGGGCAGGGCCGCTGAGATCCAGGCAGGGCAGGGCTGCTGAGACCCAGGCAGGCCACTGAGATCCAGGCAGGGCAGGACCACTGAGATCCAGGCAGGGCAGGACCCCTGAGATCCAGGTAGGGAAGGGCCTCTGAGATCCAGGCAGGGCAGGGCTGCTGAGATCCAGGCAGGGAAGGGTTGCTGAGATCCAGGCAGGGCAGGGCCACTGAGATCCAGGCAGGGCAGGACCACTGAGATCCAGGAGGGGCAGGGCCACTGAGATCCAGGAGGGGCAGGACCACTGAGATCCAGGAGGGGCAGGACCACTGAGATCCAGGAGGGGCAGGACCCCTGAGATTCAGGCAGGGCAGGGCCACTGAGATCCAGGCAGGGCAGGGCCGCTGAGATCCAGGCGGGGCAGGACCGCTGAGATCCAGGCAGGGAAGGGCCTCTGAGATCCAGGCAGGGCAAGGCCTCTGAGATCCAGGCAGGGCAAGGCCTCTGAGATCCAGGCAGGGCAGGACCCCTGAGATCCAGGTGGGGCAGGGCCACTGAGATCCAGGCGGGGCAGGGCCGCTGAGATCCAGGCAGGGCAGGACTGCTGAGACCCAGGCAGGGCAGGACCGCTGAGATCCAGGCAGGGCAGGACCACTGAGATCCAGGAGGGGCAGGACCGCTGAGATCCAGGCAGGGAAGGGCCTCTGAGATCCAGGCAGGGCAAGGCCTCTGAGATCCAGGCAGGGCAAGGCCTCTGAGATCCAGGCAGGGCAGGACCCCTGAGATCCAGGTGGGGCAGGGCCACTGAGATCCAGGCGGGGCAGGGCCGCTGAGATCCAGGCAGGGCAGGACTGCTGAGACCCAGGCAGGGCAGGGCAACTGAGTTCCAAGAGGGGTAGGACCACTGAGATCCAGGAGGGTCAGGGCCGCTGAGATCCAGGCAGGGCAGGACCACTGAGATCCACGTAGGGCAGGGCTGCTGAGATCCAGGAGGGGCAGGGCCACTGAGGGGCAGGACCACTGAGATCCAGGCAGGCAGAGCTGTGCTCCCTCCAAAGGCTCCAGGGGATGGTCCTTCCTGTCCCTCCCAGCTTCTGGGGCTCCAGGCGTCCCTGGACTTGTGGCCGCGTCCCTCCCGTCTCTGCCTCTGGCTTCACGGGGCTTCTCCTCTGTCTCTGTCTCTCCCCTTCTGTCTCTTAAGGCACCTGCCATCGGAGTCAGGGCCCCCCTGGTCCAGGATGGGCTCGTGTCAGATCCTTCACTTACTCACATCTGCAAATGCCCTGTTTCCAAATAGGCTCCCACTCACAGGTTTGTGACAGAACTATCTCTTGGGGACCGCACTCACCCCACGGAAGGTTCTCTCGGCAGCCAGGCATCTGTGCATCGACCTCCCCTAAAGCTGCAAAGCTGACAAGACCTTACCTGCTCCCCGCAGGATGTTGGAGCCTCATGACCCGGGATGCGGGGCTTCGCTCAGGGGATTTGCCGTCCATGTTTCTGGTCCCGTTTTCCCTTCTGCGGACGACCCCACAGGGACACAGGTGTGCCCGGCCAGCTCACGGCCGCTCCCTGACGACTGCGTGGCCTGATGGAGGCTTTGTTCGCCGAGAACGCCAGCCGACGCCCTCCCGCCCAGGCCCCTGGTGAGCACCAGCCTTGTGTGCGTGTCCACGGATTCAGGCCCCTGCAGAATCACACGGATTTGTCAGTCGGCTCGAGTGTACGTCCCCGAGCACGAGGCCCTCAAGGTCGGTCGGCGACCTCGCAGGATTTGTGTCTTAGTTTAGGGCTGAGCCGTATTCTGGGTGCCCTGGACCACAGCTCCGTTCCCCATTCATCTCTCGAGTGCGCGTAATTCCGCGCTTAGCCGTGCCTGGCCAGGCCCCGCCAGGCCCCGCCACCCTGTCCTTCTCCTTGCTTTGTAATTTTTTCATTTAAAGTTTATTTTGAGACAGAGAGACAGAGAGAGAGCACGAAGAAGGGAGGGGCAGAGAGAGAGGGGGACACAGGATGCGAAGCAGGTTCCAGGCTCCGAGCGCTCAGCCCGGCACCCGACACGGGGCTCGAACTCACGGACCACGACCTCACGACCTGAGCCCAAGTCGGACGCTCAACGGACTGAGCCCCCCGGTGTCCCAAACCCGTCTTCTCTTAAAATGAGCAGGTGCGTTGATGCTTTTGGAGAACCAGGTGTGGTGTCTCAGCTGAGGTCACTTGGGTCCCCGGTGGAGCCTTTGCTGCGGTGGCCCCGTTCAGCGTCTGCATTGCCCCCCGGCCCCTCCTGCTGAGGGTTTTGACTTTAACGGATGCCTGTGTGTCTGCTTGGAGGCCAGCCCTCCGCCCCCGATGCTGTTTCCAATTAGTTTCCTGCTGATGTTTCAGTTTGCCGTGTGCCTGTCTTTGCTGAAATTTCATCCTCGGCCCAAATGTGTGGGGCGGAAGGCTCCCTCCCCTCCCGGCCTCCCCGGAGGAAGGGAGGGGACCGGGGACGGTCTCCCCAGACTCATTTTTCACCTGGACCAAGTCACGGAGCGCTCTCTGATTACACGGGGGCCTTAATGCCCGCTAATAATCCGTTAATTGTGACGGATGGCCCGTTTCCTGGGTCTGACTGGAGGGGAATGGTCACACGTCCTGATTCCCGGTTCATTGTTTGTCCTCGCTTTCAACGCTGGACGTCTGCTCAAACAGTACCTTCCTGCCATCTGAGGACAGCGAGGGTGCAGTCTCTTGGAGAAAAGGTCCAGTCCTCGTGGAAGTAAAACCTTCAGCGACGGGCTCACAGCTGTGTGCACTCTCCCGTCCGGATGCCCCATGCCGACCCGCCTGGACCAGGAGCTACACAGCCGTGCGCCCAACTCCGAGACCACAGGCACTCAGCCGTTCATCTTAAAACATTTTATAAGCTTATGTATTTATCTTGAGAGAGAGAGAGGCGGGGGGAAGGGGGAGAGGCAGAGACAGAGGAACACACAGAGAATCCCAGCAAGCTCCGTGCTGTCCACGTAAACCGGGGTGGATGGTCTCCCTGATACGTGAACTCTAAGGACACGCGGCACGGATGGGAACAGACCGGATTCGCGGCGACCAGGGACAGGGTGGAGAGCAGAGTTCACGCGGCTGTCTCGTGCGTTGGCGAGCGGCAGGTGCAACGGGCACCCGTTTCGAGGGAGCAGACACCCTCCCCCATTTCATCCGGACTCAGACCAGACGATGGTTAGCCCATCGACTGTGGGGTGCTGGCTTCGCGGTGCGTGAACGTCATCACGCACGGCGCCTTCGTGCACGCAAACCTTCAGGGCGATAGTATCTCAATAAAACGGGGGCACAGGCAATGCCCTGCAGATGGGGCGCTCAGACATTGCAGAGACTGCGGAAAGAGACCCACCTCTCCCCCGTGTCCTCATGACCAACACCGCTGCTTTCCGGAACTAGGGCCAGCTGGTGGGTCTGTGGTTTGAACCCATCTAATGGGAGACCCGCTGATCCTGGGGGACGGGATCCACCTTCCTGGATATGGCGTTCCAGAGACGCCCCCAGGTCCGGGACAGAACCTTCTGGATTCAGTTCCTGGCCACGGGCTTACGTAGCCGTCGAGAAGATTTGCCTGCGTCTTGAAAGGACAGGGGAAGAAGTTCTACGGGAACAGCAGGCAGGACGTCTGTTCTCCTGCTCCCACAGGCTGCGTTCTCCCTCCGTGTTTGGGGACGTCCGCCCCGCCCAAGGCACAGCTGACCGTCTGGGGGGGTCTCAGCCTGTGCTCTCTGGCTCCCGGTTTATGCAAGTGTTCCTGGACCCTTTGCCACTGACCTCAGGGTTTTATCCACCAGTAATCTGTCCTCGCTGCGATTCCATTTTCGTGTTTTCCCTTCATTGGCGGAAGTGAGCATATGAATGACTGATTTTTAAAGGCCTTTTTCGTGGTCCCTAAGGACTCTGTTACATTTCCTCTGTACATTTCTTGTTTTCTTCTTTTTAATAATGAAATCTTCAAACCTCCTAGAACATTCATTCTCAGCAGGAGTCATAGGGCGTCTCTCTGGAGGATTTTTGTTTATGGGTGTTGAGAACATTTGAGTGTTTTCACAAAAATCCAGGTACATAGACAGTATCGATACGTCTTCCGTGTATTTGTGATGCTGAAATTTCTTGGGGAGAAGCACGGAAAGGCTCTCCAATCTGCCCGGCACCTGCCCAAAGGGGCGCCTGTGCCAACGGTGGGGAATCTGTGCTAAATCAAAGCCAGGGTCTGCTTTCCTGTGGTGTGGACGCCCAGCCCTGAACGCTTGGATCCATTCGAACTTTGTCTTGGAGAGGAATCCATCCAGGTGTTCAGACGGCGGAACTGAGTGCGTGGGAACACTTCCCGCTTTCCCTCAGGATGAGACACAGCGGTCGGCAGGAGACATTGTGTCTCCAGGGTCGGTCGAGGACACAGGAGGGAATGATGTCACAGGGTGCCTCTGTTTGGTCGACCTCACCTGGGTTTTATGATTATTCCAGGGCCTCAGACATGCCTGGAGGGAGGCAGTGATGTGCTGGGCTCGGGAGGCCTCTGAACGCACGGTGCTCCTTGCCTGGATCACCACAAGTGCTCCACCGCGAAGCCCAAGGAAGCCACCTGTAATTATGACGTTCGTGGAAATATGTGTTCTAGATGTCCCATCCCTGGATACCTGTGTTCTAGATACAGTCATATCTGTTTATATCTGTGTTCTAGATACAGTTATATCCATTCACACCTGCGTTCCAGATACAGCCACATCTGTCTATATCTACGTTCTAGACATAGTTATATCCGTTTACATTTCGTTCTAGATATAGTTATATCCCTTCTAGATGGATGTGTTCTATCTGTAACCTGTGTTCTACATACAGTCACATCCGTTCGTATCTGTGTTCTAGATATGGTTATATCCATTCACACCTGTGTTCTAGATACAGCCACATCTGTCTATATCTACATTCTAGATATCTGTGTTTAGTTATATCCATTCACACCTGTGCTCCACACCTGTGTTCTAGATAGTCACATCTGTCTATATCTATGTTCTAGATATAGTTATATCCGTCTACATTTGTGTTCTAGATATAGTTATATCCATTCTAGATGGATGTGTCTATCTGTAACCTGTGTTCTAGATAGTCACATCAGTTCGTATCTGTGTTCTAGATATAGTTATATCCATTCACACCTGCGTTCCAGATACAGCCACATCTGTCTATATCTACATTCTAGATATCTGTGTTTAGTTATATCCATTCACACATGTGTTCTAGATACAGTCATATCTGTCTATATCTACGTTCTAGATACAGTTATATCCACTTACATTTGTGTTCTAGATATACTTATATCCATTCTAGATGGATGTGTCTATCTGTAACCTGTGCTCTACATACAGTCACATCCATTCGTATCTGTGTTCTAGATATGGTTATATCCATTCACACCTGTGTTCTAGATACAGCCATGTCTGTCTATATCTACGCTCTAGATATAGTTATATCCACTTACATTTGCGTTCTAGATATAGTTCTATCCATTCTAGATGGATGTGTTCTATCTGTAACCTGTGTTCTAGATACAGTCACATCCGTTCGTATCTGTGTTCTAGATATGGTTATATCCATTCACACCTGCGTTCCAGATACAGCCACATCTGTCTATATCTACATTCTAGACACAGTTATATCCGTTATACATTTCGTTCTAGATATAGTTCTATCCATTCTAGATGGATGTGTTCTATCTGTAACCTGTGTTCTACATACAGTCACATCCGTTCGTATCTGTGTTCTAGATATGGTTATATCCATTCACACCTGCGTTCTAGATACAGCCATGTCTGTCTATATCTACGCTCTAGATATAGTTATATCCACTTACATTTGCATTCTAGATATAGTTCTATCCATTCTAGATGGATGTGTTCTATCTGTAACCTGTGTTCTAGATACAGTCACATCCGTTCATATCTGTGTTCTAGATATGGTTATATCCATTCACACCTGCGTTCCAGATACAGCCACATCTGTCTATATCTACATTCTAGACACAGTTATATCCGTTATACATTTCGTTCTAGATATAGTTCTATCCATTCTAGATGGATGTGTTCTATCTGTAACCTGTGTTCTACATACAGTCACATCTGTTCGTATCTGTGTTCTAGATATGGTTATATCCATTCACACCTGTGTTGTAGATACAGCCACATCTGTCTATATCTACGTTCTAGATATCTGTGTTCTAGTTATATCCATTCACACCTGTGTTCTAGATACAGTCATATCTGTCTATATCTACGTTCTAGATATAGTTATATCCACTTACATTTGCATTCTAGATATACTTATATCCATTCTAGATGGATGTGTTCTATCTGTAACCTGTATTCTAGATACAGTCACATCTGTTCATATCTGTGTTCTAGATATAGTTATATCCATCCACACCTGTGTTCTAGATACAGCCACATCTGTCTATATCTACGTTCTAGATATAGTTATATCCGTCTACATTTGCGTTCTAGATATAGTTATATCCATTCTAGATGGATGTGTTCTATCTGTAACCTGTGTTCTACATACAGTCACATCCGTTCGTATCTGTGTTCTAGATATAGTTATATCCATCCACACCTGTGTTCTAGATACAGCCACATCTGTCTATATCTACGTTCTAGATATCTGTGTTCTAGTTATATCCATTCACACCTGTGTTCTAGATACAGTCACATCTGTCTATATCTACGTTCTAGATATAGTTATATCCGTTTACATTTGCGTTCTAGATATAGTTATATCCATTCTAGATGGATGTGTCTATCTGTAACCTGTGTTCTACATACAGTCACATCCCTTTATATCTGTGTTCTAGATACAGTTATACCTGTTTACACCTGCATTCTAGACGCACAGTTATATCCATTTTTATCTGTATTCTAGATACACAATTATAGTCATTTAAATCTGCATTTGGAAATATGTGTAAGTTATATAATGAATTGTATGTAAGTATACAGTAATTTATATATAGTAATATATAGGAGGTTATATATATGAACAGATATATTTAGTATATTAATTAGTATACCAATTATATAATAATATATCAATGATATATCAATTCTATCATATTAATATTAAATAGGTTAATAATTATAATCATTATATATAATATAAATATCACTTATATATTTAATGTATCATATAAATATATGTAACATTTATATTATATAGCTTATATATATTATATATAACATAATATGAATATATAAATATAAATATTAAACTATATATAATGTATAATTATATTTTATAAATATGTTATATATAACGTAACATATAATGATATATATAAATATATAATATATAATAACATAGAGTGATATATAAATATATATAATATATAATAACAGTGATACATAAATATATACAATAATATGTTTATATTGTAATATAATTATATATTATAAGACATATAATATATAATGTGTTATCTATAACAACTATATAATTAAAATTGTGTTTATATATAATTATGTATTAAAATGACCATAATTGAAACTACATGTTTATATATATGATTATACATAACAGCCATATAATTGAAATTATATGCCTATATATACTTATATATAGTTATAAAGAACTACATAATTATATAAAATTATAAAATGATGCAATTAACATAGTTAATCCTGCAATTATTATGCATAATTATGCAATACGTATTTATAGGTATTATTAATAATAATTACATGATATGCCAGCTAATAAAAATTGGTAACATACACAAAATTCGTGTTTAAGTAAATATGTTAATATACCATAAATGAGTAACGTAGGACATGTAAATATAATAAGCAAATACATGAATAAATAAGTACATTTTCATTTTCCCCAGAAAGGAGTCCGACAGCTGTTTTCACTAATCAGCACACGGTGCAGTGGTCCTTGCTGTCCGTGGCCAGGACGTCCTGGGGAGACATAGGTGGACACAGCAGAGAGGGTGACTATGGCGTCCCCACGGTCCTCCAGCAGGACAGAACTCGGGGAGGGGGGCAGAGAGGGCCAGTCTGCAAACCCCACGGGCTGCGTCTGGTGTGAGCCCCGAGCCGGCCGGCATTGACGGCTTTCTCTGCCCACATCCACACCACAGGCCACCCCAAGGCTCTCACGTCCTGGCTCACTGGCTGCGGGGGCCTGAGGCTCAGAGCAGGGCTGTTGTGGTAACGCGGCTGGATCAGTACGTTTTTCCTAGCACATTGGAGATGAAATTCAGGTGCCGTGAAATGAACCCTAAGTACGTGATCTGGGGGTTCTGAGTCCGCACATGCTTACTATGCCTTGTGTCCAAATTTTACGCTTGTGTTTAAATACTATTAATATTTAATCAATGCTAATAAAGTCCAAACATTAACATATTACCTTATTTTAAACTTTATTTTTATTTTTATTTATTTTTTTAAATGTTTTAATGTTTTTATTTATTTTTGAGACAGAGAGGGACAGAGCATGAGCAGGGGAAGGGCAGAGAGAGAGGGAGACAGAATCCGAAGCAGGCTCCAGGCTCCAAGCCGTCAGCACAGAGCCCCACGTGGGGCTTGAACCCACGAACCGTGAGATCACGACCTGAGCCAAAGTCGGATGCTCAACTGACTGAGCCACCCAGGCGCCCCTTAAACTTTATTTCTAAATGCCTGTCCATTTAGCAGTCACTCCCCTCCCCGTCCCCCTTCCGAGCCCCCGGGAACCACAAATGGAGTGTCTTTCTCTGCACATTTTCCCGTCGTCTGTGAGATCCCACGTGATGTGGTCTCCCGTGTCGGCTCCTCTCACTGAACATCGTGCCCTCAAGGTCCGTCCATGTGGCCACAAGTGTCACAGCCCCTCCCCTTTTCACGGCAGAGTAATATTCCCCTGCGTGGGTGTGGTTCCATCCGTCCGTCTACGGACACTTGGCTTGCTTCCTTCCTCCTTTTGGTGACGCTCACTCACGTGCGTGTGCGAGTTCGCTCCGTCTTCGACCAATCCCTTGCCTGAAGCCGGAATGAGAGCAGGAAGCCATCACAATCCTCTAAGGAGAGCCGCTGACGGTTCTGCACAGGGCGGGCCGTGCTTAGTTTCTTGGGGAAATCGGTGCGTGTGGGTCGCAGGGACAGAACGTGCACTCCAGTCAGCAGAGACGGGGGCAGAGGGAGGCTTCCGGGACCAAGCGGGGCCTTAGCTGAGCCCCAGCAGAAAGTCCTGCAAAGCGATCACGGCCGTGAGGCCCTCTCGTGGGGAGAGTCTGATGGGCACAGAGCGGGCACACAGCCGGTGCCCAGAGGCACCTGCCAGAGGGCGGACCTATTCCAGTGGCTTCTCCCACGACCCTTGGCCGACCTCGGAAGCCACAACCCCGTCCTCCGCCCTGTGCATCTCTGTGCACCTGCCCTGCTCTGTCCAGACGCGTCACACCCACGTGGGAACCACGACTTTTTTGAGATGAGATCCGGGCTCTCCCTGTGGGTGCAGGACGCAGGCCGGATCCCCTGTGTGTTTCCCTCTTCCTCCTCTAGGTTCAAAGAGGCCAGCGCTGGTGAAAGTCCGTCTTTGCAACTTTTCTGCAAATCTAAAACTGCTTCAAAATAAATTGCATGCTCGGGGCGCCTGGGGGGGCTCAGTCGGTGAAGCGTCTGACTTCGGCTCAGGTCACGATCTCCCTGTGGGTGCAGGACGCAGGCCGGATCCCCGTGCGCGTGTTCCCTTCTCGCTCGTGGGTCAGTCGGTCGGCCACGCTGCCACGGCCCCAGCTGGTGAAGTCAGCACATGAGACCAAAGTTTCCCTGCCCTGGGTTGCTTTGAGCGGCCGGTGGCTTCTGCTCAGCCAACGCGGGTGGCTGCACTTCTGGGAGGTGACGGGAGGCCCCGTCCTCTCCTGCACGTGGCGAGCCGCCCGGCCGTGGACTGGGGGCCCCTCTCGTCCGGGGCCCCCGTGGTCGGGCACGCCACTTGGGACTATGCTGAGCACCCCAACCCTGCCCTTTCCGGGCCGTCTGCACGGATGCCATTTGCGAATGAGACATGACAACGCAGAAACACAGTTCAAACCGGTCGCCTCAGACTCAGCGCTGGGCCAGCGAGGAGGCCGTCGTCCAGGCCGAGGGGGCGTGTTTCGCTCCCGCGGTTCATCGAGTGACGCGGCTGGGGCGTCGAGGCCCCCGGAGAACGCCCGTCGGGTGCCTTCCTCCACGTACAAGTGTGGGGGGGGGGCTGGAGGGAGGTGATGTCTTTTTAATGAAAATACCTGAAAAGTGTTTTCCTCCAGAATCATACATCATTGTCAACAGAGAAGATTAAGATTATTGTTTCTTTTTGAACCAGGAACTCAAGGTGAGAGGAAATGTCTCGAAATGCAAAACAGCCAGGCAGACAAAGTACGACGAGGATACGAACAGACAAGCAAGTTTCCTTCCTTTTTTTTTCCTCCCCCCACTTTTTCCATCGTAAGTGATTTGGGGCCGAATCTTCAAAAACCACAAGGCTCAAAGAAGACGCGGTTCGGGGACACCTGTCGACGTGGTGCATTTTATTTCCAGGCTGGTAATAACCCCTGCAGGGGTGGACGGGGTGGGGGGAGGGGTCCACGGCTCACGGAGGCCCCGCGGCCCGTGCGGGAGAGCGTCTGGCTGCAAACACGGGCAAGAGAGTCTGACGCGTGCTGCTTGAGGTCTGAATGTGTGCACAGCGGCCAGACGGCGGGCATTTCACACCGAACCGGGTCCTGAGTCAGCCCGTCCTCCTTGTCTTTGCTCTTTGCACACGCGACCGTCGAGCTGCGGGACTGGCCCTGCGTGTGGAGGCGGGCACACGCGTGGGTGCACGTGCAGGCAGAGGGGCCCCATGCGAGGTGTTCTGTCTGTGGGCAAACAGGCACGGAACACAGGGTGTGGAGTCTCACGCCCGCACGTGAATCGGGGCACATCTCTCTGGACACGTGGGAGTGTGATTCCTAGACCTGTTCACCTGGCGGGTTTTCCAAGCAAGATTCACTTTTCTGTGGCACAGGCGTCCGGTGTCACGCGACCGGCACTCCCCCAGAGTCACTGGCCCCTGTGGGCTCCCCATCTGTCCTGGGTGAAGTCACAGGCATCCGGGCTTCTCTGGGGTCCTGGATCCCAGCAGGCTGGTGCTCGATGGGCACTGGCTGTCTTGTGCGAGGAGGGTTTTCACAAGCTCACAGACTCCGCGTCCCTCCATCCGGGGACGGGGCCTCCCCGGGGGTTCCTCCTGCCCGGTCAGGTGGCCCTTCCTTGGTGGCCGCTCAGAGTTATAGACCCGGGCAGGGGGTCTCCTCGGAGGCCGCTCAAACTCGGACAAACTCACAATGAGGCTGAGAAGGGCCTGTGGACGTCCCTCCGGCTGGTGGGGGAGGAGGCCGTCACGTCACCAGAGGAACGGCAGCGGGTCTCTGGGCTGCCCGGGACGCAGGGACAGGACGCCGGTTCTCAGGGTGCAGGTGTCGGGCAGGAGGCTGGGGCTGCGTCTCCTCAGGGACGCCCCGTCCGCCTGCAGAAGAACACAGGCGTCTGTATTTCCTTTAGCTTTTCTGCGTCCGCCGGCTCGGTTAGTTGAGGGGTGGTGACGTCGCCTCCCTAGTGAGACACGCGGTTGGTGGTGCAAACAAAGCAAAGCCACGTCTCAACGTCTTACGTCTTCAAACACCAGATTTGGGGCAGTTGGCCTCACATTTCCACACAGATGCGTGATCATCTATTCAACCAGGCTCTTATTCTGGGGGGAATTTAGATCATTTCAGGGCACACCCCAGAGGGTATTTTTGAGACAGAGAGAGACAGAGCGTGAGCAGGGGAGGGGCAGAGAGAGAGGGAGACACAGAATCCGAAGCAGGTTCCGGGCTCCGAGCTCTCAGCCCAGAGCCCGACGCAGGGCTCGAACTCACGGACCAAGAGATCGTGACCTGAGCCGAAGTCGGATGCTCAACCGACGGAGTCACCCAGGCGCCCCTGAGATTATTTTTAAAGAAAATGCAGTTAACTTAACTCTGCAGACATAACGCTTCTAAAGTGGCATCAGCCGTTTCGCTTCGCGTGGTTTGATTTTTGGTGGCAAACATTTATATTTTCGGTGCTTTGCTGGTCGTCTGTAATTTTCCCCCGTGGACGGGTGAGGATGGCCTGGTTGTTGTTTTAGTGTGTGTTTGGGGGCGGGGGAGTGTCGGTCTTTGGGATCATGAGCTCTGGAGTCTCACAAGCCTGGGTTTCAATCCCAAACTACAGCTAAGTCACTTTGTGACTCTTCACAGTTTAATTCTTTTAATTGTTTCCCAATCTGCAGCAAATCAACTAAGGCTTTTTGTGATACTTAAACTAGATATCATATGTAAAACGTGCAGCATAAAAACATTTTAAGGCTCAGAAAGGATTGAACAGTAGTTGTCATTCTTATTGATTTGTAACAGCTTTTTATATATTAAGGACACAACCCCTGAATCGTTAATATACATTACAAATATTTTCCAGCTTCTTTGATGCTATTTAATATTGTTTGTAATTTTTAGGCATGAAAGCTTTTCAATTTGTACGTGGCCAAATCCATCGGTACTCCCGTATGAGTTTTTCTACTTTTTGAATTTCCGCGAGGTCCTCCACGGAGACCATGGAGATGAACATTTTGTTCTATCGTTTGTGACTTAATTTTTTATCCTTTACAGTTTAATATGGCTGGGGTTCATTGTGGTTTTTGATCTGAGGTTTACTCCTGACTCCTTTTCTCCCCAAGTAATAATTCCCCAACGCTACGTGTCAAAAACTCTTTTTCTCCCTCTCTGTTTCTCTGTTGGCTGTTAATAATGCATCTATCAACTGTAGAGCGTTCATACATGCTTAGGTCTATTTTGTAAAGGCCTTTCTGGATCTCACATCTGCTAATTCTTATTGTCATACCGTCTTAATTACGATAGCCTTAAAATAAAATATGCCTCGCTCTTTGAATGGGGAACTCTTTCAACGTTGATCTGAGTTGACAAAAATAAAACGACTTCTTAGCCTTTGTTGCCAATTTACGCTCCAGATGAAGTTTAGATTTATTTTCCCAAAGTTACAGCAAGTGCGTCTGGATGTGATTGCAACCACATTGACCGGAAACAACTAATTATTAAGGACTTGAGGTTTTCATACGATTTTGAGTCTGTTTTCAGGGAAAACGGTCCGTCTGTCCGTGTATTCCTCTTGTCTTTTTTTTTTTTTTGGTCTCTGGATACCATAATTGTCTTCCTTCATGTGGGCTCCACACTGCCGCTGTTGAGTGTATTTACACGCACTTTATATTTCTGCTCCTGTTGTGCGCGAGGGTGTGTCCTGTGACATTTCCTGACGAGCCCCGGTTGCTACGGAAGAGGCCACGGGCACTGGGATATTTATCTTGTGTCAGATTCTCCTCCCAGACTTGCTCATGGTCCTCAACACTTTTATGACTCAGTCTCCAGGGCTTTGGTCGGACGCCCGTCATTACCATCTGGAGGCAACGTGTTTTCACCTTCCGCTGCGTTCCTAGAGCCCGTCACTGTCCCCTGCCGCGCCGCATGGATGGCCTACGTCAGGACGCTGCTGGGGGACGGTGATGGGACCGTTACCAGCTGGATCTAACCAATGACGAGGGTGAACGCGACGGGCAGTGTCCTGCTCTGGTGGCAGGAGGCTGCCATCCAGGTGTCGCTGGAGGCCTGCATCGACACCTGCCAGCGCTGGGAGGGTGGCACCCACGTCCCGCCACGGCCGGCGCTCTGGGCCGCAGCTCACTTCTGCGAAAGCAGCGGCGCGGAGAGGGTGGCTGTGCCTCTGGCGGTCACGGGAACCCACGGGCGGCGCCTGCAGACGACGGTGACCGTGGGTCCCGGGGAAGACGCTGAGCACGTGCTGGCAAAACCCGTTGCGCTCCGGAAGGCGGCCCGTCCTCACCCGCCGCCGAGCCGGGAACAGGAAGCCGAGCGGGGGGGGGGTGGGCAGCCCAGCGCCTACTCCACTTCCGGCCCTTGTGCACACGCGCCCTGAGGAAACCTGTGACCTGCCTGTTGCCCCGTGCGACCCTGCTGGAGTCCCTCTCGCCCACCCTGCCCTGCAGGTCCCTGCTGGAGACCCTCTCTCTCCCTCATCTGCAGGTCCCTGCTGGAACCCCTCTCCCCCCCCCCCAAACAGGTCCCTGCTGGAACCCCTCTCCCCCCCCCCACAGGTTCCTGCTGGAGCCCCTCTCCCCCACCCTGCCCTGCAGGTCCCTGCTGGACCCCTCTCCCCCCCCCCCCACAGGTCCCTGCTGGAGCCCCTCACCCACCCTGCCCTGCAGGTCCCTGCTGGAACCCCTCTCCACCCCCCCCAAACAGGTCCCTGCTGGAACCCCTCTCCCCTCCCCCTCCCACAGGTCCCTGCTGGAGCCCCTCTACCCCACCCTGCCCTGCAGGTCCTTCCTGGAGCCCCTCTCCCCCCGACCTCCACAGGTCCCTGCTGGAGCCCCTCGCCCACCCTGCCCTGCAGGTCCCTGCTGGACCCCTCTCCCCCACCCTGCAGGTCCCTGCTAGAACCCCTCTCCCCCCGCCCCCAACACAGGTCCCTGCTGGAGCCCCTCTCCCCCACCCTTCCCTGCAGGTCCTTGCTGGAGCCCCTCTCCCCCCTGCCCCCACAGGTCCCTGCTGGAACCCCTCTTGCCCACCCTGCCCTGCAGCTCCCGGCTGGAGCCACTCTCCCCCACCCTGCCCTGCAGGTCCCTGCTGGAGCCCCTCTCTCTCACTCATCTGCAGGTCACTGCTGGAACCCCTCTCTCCCCCCACCCCACAGGTCCCTGCTGGAACCCTTCTCCCCGCCCCCCCCCCACAGGTCCCTGCTGGAACCCTTCTCTCCACCCCCCCTGCAGGTCCCTGCTGGAGCCCCTCTCTCCCCCTCATCTGCAGGTCCCTGCTGGAGCCCCTCTTCCCCCCTGGAGGTTCCTGCTAGAGCCCCTGTCCCCTCCCCCACTGGACCCTGCTGCAGCCCCTCTCCACCACCCCCCCCCCGCAGGTCCCTGCTGGAGCCCTTCTCTCCCCCATGCCCCCCCCCCGCAGGTCCCTGCTGGAGCCCCTTTCCCCCCACCCCCGGAGGTCCGTGCTGGAACCCCTCTCCCCCCCACACCCGCAGGTCCTTGCTGGAGCCCCTCTGCCCCCCCTCACAGGTCCCTGCTGGAGCCCCTCTCCCCCACCGTGCAGGTCCTTGCTGGAGCCCCTCTCCCCCACCCTGCAGGTCCCTGTTG
Organism: Felis catus; assembly: GCF_018350175.1. Classification (NCBI taxonomy): domain Eukaryota; kingdom Metazoa; phylum Chordata; class Mammalia; order Carnivora; family Felidae; genus Felis; species Felis catus. Next base: position 364,190 of record NC_058386.1, read on the forward strand.
GAGCCCCTCTCCCCCACCCTGCAGGTCCCTTCTGGAGCCCCTCTCTCTCCCTCATCTGCTGGTCCCTGCTGGAACCCCTCTCTCCACCCCCTCCACAGGTCCCTGCTGGAACCCCTCTCTCCACCCCCTCCACAGGTCCCTGCTTAACCCTTCTCTCCACCCCCCCTGCAGGTCCCTGCTGGAGCCCCTCCCCCCCCACCCCCGCAGGTCCCTGCTGGAGCCCCTCTGTCCCCCCCACCTGCAGGTCCTTTCTGGAACCCCTCTCTCCCCCTCATCTGCAGGTCCCTGCTGGAGCCCCTCTTCCCCCCCTGGAGGTCCCTGCTGGAGCCCCTGTCCCCTCCCCCACTGGACCCTGCTGCAGCCCCTCTCCACCACCCCCCCCCCGCAGGTCCCTGCTGGAGCCTCTCTCTCCCCCCCTGCAGCTCCCTGCTGGAGCCCTTCTCTCCCCCGGGCCCCCCCCCCCCACCGCAGGTCCCTGCTGGAGCCCCTGTCCCCTCCCCCACTGGTCCCTCCTGGAACCCCTCTCCCCCCCCCCCACAGGTCCCTGCTACAACCCCTCTGTCCTCCTGCAGGTGTTTCCCTGGCCTGCTTGTCCCCGTCTGGGTCCAGGTGGGGTTGTCTGCCTGGATGTGAGTTGCTCCCTCTTCCAGGAAGGCTGCCTGGGGTGGTTCGCTGAGCAGTCCTGAGGACAGAGCTGTTGGCTCCTCCTGCCAGGGAGACCCCAGTGTGCAGTAATGCCGAGGAGGCTCTCAGAGGCCATGAATCCAAGTGGCGGATGAGCCCAGGCTTCGGTCTGAAGGCCTTTGGTCCCCAAATTCCCGTGTGGAATCCCGACCCCCCAGGGGCATGGTGTTAGGAGGTGGGGCCCGGGGAGGGGCGCAGCTCATGACAGGAGAGCCCCACGTTGGGATTCCTGTCCGCATGAAGGTCACCCCAGAAGCACCCTCACCCCATCCACCGTGTGAGGGCCCCGCCTCCAGAGCCACAAGAAGGGAACATCGGCGGCAATCCTCGGGTCTGTGCTGCCCTGTTCCCCCCTCCCCCCACCGCAGGCGGTCACCCCACTCTGAGAACGGCAGGCTCGCACGACGGCAGGAGCACGCGCACATTTCTGGGCTCAGGTCAGGTGTGTGCCTCATCTCGGCACCAAACCCGGACGAGCACATCAGAAAACAGCACCTGTGCTTTCCCCGTGAATTCTGGAGCTTTCCGTGGGAATTCTGGAGAGAGCACGCCAGACAAAATATTAGCAGGTACAACACGGGTGTTGATTCCCCACGCGGGAAACGCTGGATGGTTCTTTTCTGCACAGGACACGCTGGGCATGCGGATCCCCTGATCAGCACGGGACCCACCAGGCTGCACCTTGACACCCCGAAATCTGCACGGGGGACACGCTGGGCATCTGGATCCCCTGATCAGCACGGGACCCACCAGGCTGCACCTTGACACCCCGAAATCTGCACGGGGGACACGCTGGGCATGCGGATCCCCTGATCAGCACGGGACCTACCAGGCTGCACCTTGACACCCCAAAATCTGCACAGGGGACACGCTGGGCATCCGGATCCCCTGATCAGCACGGGACCCACCAGGCTGTGCCTTGACACCCCAAAATCTGCACAGGACACACTGGGCATCCGGATCCCCTGATTAACACGGGACCCACCAGGCTGCACCGTGACACCCCGAAATCTGCACAGGGGACACGCTGGGCATCCGGATCCCCTGATCAGCACGGGACCCACCAGGCTGCACCTTGACACCCCAAAATCTGCACGGGGGACACGCTGGGCATCCGGATCCCCTGATTAGCACGGGACCCACCAGGCTGTGCCTTGACACCCCAAAATCTGCACAGGACACACTGGGCATCCGGATCCCCTGATTAACACGGGACCCACCAGGCTGCACCGTGACACCCCGAAATCTGCACGGGGGACACGCTGGGCATCCGGATCCCCTGATCAGCACAGGACCCACCAGGCTGCACCTTGACACCCCGAAATCTGCACAGGGGACACGCAGGGCATCCGGATCCCCTGATCAGCACGGGACCCACCAGGCTGCAGGTTTGGGCCTCCACCGCCTGCGACGTGCACTGGCCGGTGGTGCCAGAGGGCATGCAAGTCAGAAGCAAACACGTGCCGGTCCCCAGAAGTGAACACGGAGGCAGGGAGGGGAGGGGAGGCAGGAGGGCCCTTGTGCTTTTAAATACAAGAATGCCCCATTCACGTGGTGTTTGGGGAGGACTTTTGCCACCGGACATCCACGTCAACTCCACTTTCTTCCTTAAGCCCGAAACCTTGCCAAACTAATCAAAGTCTCCGGTTTCGTGAGGCTGTGAGGGTGGGCGGACGTGACCCTGGCTTTGGATGCAGCCTGACCTGATTCCAGGTCCCGGCCTCCCCCGGCCCCAGCCCAGTCCCTGCAACGTATGAAACTTGTCTAAAACCACACCCTTTCTCTTCGTCTCCTGACACCTCCCGACTCCCGGGAGGGGCGCAGGGAGAAAGGGCAAATGTTGTAACCCGGTTCTCCTTGGGACCAGACCGTGCGTCGACCTCTCGAATTGGTTGGTTTTATTTTGTCGTAGGTTATTAGTCCCTGGCGTCCCCGCAGCCCCCTCTCCGGTCAAGCCTGCCTCACTCATGATGCCGCCGGCCTCCTCTGCCGGCCTCGGGGTCTGAGAAATCGCTCGGGGTGCAGAGAAATCGCTCCCGGGGAAGACTCCACTCCCAGCACTCGGCAAGCAGGTTCCAGCGAGCGCCCTGCTCGGACGCGTCTCGTTCTCGAGCGCCAGGCGGGGTGTCCAGCCCGAGCCGGTCTGCGTGCGGACAGCCACCGAGACGTGCCGTCTGCATGCGGGCGCCAAGTGCGCCCACGGGGAGCAGGTCACCTGAATGCTTGTTAAGCATTCTTCAGAAATGTCTTTAAATGGAAAGCGTGATTTGGGCGAATGGAAAGAAGGCAGACAGGGTCCCAGGGCGTTAGCAGCCGGGGCCGGGAGAGGGGAGGCGGGGGCAGGGCAGTGCGCACGCTCGTCCAAGCCGCCCGCCAGCGAGGCCTGAAGCCCCCGGAGGGAGCATCGGGGCGCGACTGCTCCCCCTACCGCCTCCCGCCCGTCCCGCACACGCTGCGTGCGTTTGACAGACGTTCGTCTGCGGAGAGGAGATTTTCTGACAGCGCAGCCGTGCATGACGCCTAACGAGGTGCAGAAGGACGGGGCGTGCAACCTGCCCGGGGTTCCCGCGCGGTGGGCGGCTGCCTGTGGCCGGGGCCTCGTGGGCAGGACACAGGTCCGCGCGCCGTCCCGTCCTGCAGACACGGGACCCTGGGCGGTTGCCTGCGGAGGGGCCCGCGTTTCAGTGACAGTGTGTGTCACCAAGGAGGACGACGTGGAGAGATCCTTCCAGGGCTGTGGGAACAAGCCCTGGCAAGTCGTGTGTCATGTAATTAGCGATAATCGACACGCTGTCTCCTCTTCCTGACGCGCCCGGGCAGGGAGGGGGCGGGTGACGGGGCCTCAGCATCGGGAGCAGGAGACGCTCCAAGTGTCAGCGGGGAAGCGGGAGTGCGGGGGGGGGGGGGGGCCAGAAAAAGGTAACGGAAGGAAAGAGACAGCCCGGTGCTACCTCTACGCGCATGCACACACCTATGGTTACACACATGCACACACATGGTCACACACACATGCACGCACGCACACACCCATGCTTACACATGCATGCACACACATGCACACACCTGTGGTTACACATATGGTTACACACACGTGCACCCATGCTTACGCACATGGTTGCACACGCATGCACACTCATGGTTGCACACACATGGTTACACAACTGCACACACGGCCACACACATGCACGCACGCACACACCACACATGGTTACACAACTGCACACACGGTCACACACATGCACGCATGCACACACCCATGTTTACACACGCATGTACACCCATGGTTGCACACACATGCACACACACGTGGTCACACATCCACACATATGGTTACACACACCCATGCTTACACACATGGTTACACATGCATGTACACCCATGGTTGCACACACATGGTTACATACCTGCACACAGATGGTCACACACGCACATACATGGTTGCACACCCACGCACACACCCGTGGTTACACAAATACACGTGGTCATACATGCATGCACAACCCACGCTTACACATGCACACACATGGTCGCACACACACACCCATGCTTACACACATGCACACCCATGCTTACACACGGTCACACACCCATGCACACCCATGCACACCCATGGTTACACACCTGTGGTTACACAGATGGTCACACACACATGCACACACGCACACACACATGCTTACACACGCACACACACATGCACACACCCGTGGTTACACATATCCACACATATGGTTTACACACACGCGCACCCATGCTTATGCACATGGTTACACATTCATGTACACCCATGGTTGCACACACATGGTTACACACCTGCACACACATGGTCACACACGTGCATGCAACACTCCTGCTTACACACGCACACATGGTTGCACACCCATGCACACACCTATGGTTACACAAATGCACACACACACGTGGTTACACACACACACACCCATGCTTACACACATGGTCACACACACATGCACCCCCATGGTTACACACCTGTAGTTACACACATGGTCACACACATGCACACGTGTACACACCCATGGTGACACACGTATGCATACACATGCACACACCCGTGGTTACACACATCCACACATGGTTACACACACACTGCACCCATGCTTATGCACATGATTACACACGCATGTACACCCATGATTGCACACACATGGTTACACACCTGCACACGCACACACAATACCCCCGCTTACACATGCACACACACATGGTTGCACACCCATGCGCACACCCGTGGTTACACAAATGCACACACATGGTCACATGCACACAACCCATGCTTACACACGCACACACATGGTTGCACACAACTGTGGTTACACACATGCACACATATGGTTACACATACACACCCAAGCTTACATACACAGTTACACATGCATACACACCCATGATTATGCACACACCCATGGTTGCACACACACACACACGGTTGCACATGCATGCATACACCTATGGTCACACACACATGCACACAACTCTGGTTGCACACAAATGCACACACCCATGGTTACACACATGGTTACACATGCATGCACACCCATGGTTACTCACACACCCATGGTTACGTATGCATGCACACATGCACACACCTATGGTTACATACACACGCACACACCCATGGTCATATGCACACACATACAGATGGAGGGACACACGCATGCATGCACATACAAACACCTGTACACTTGCCAAAACGGATTCCCACTTGCACAAGGCACATGTGAACATGCACACTTATGCTCACACACTTGTACACAGCAGCCACATGCTTGTACACATGTGCACACCCCCAAGAATGCACTTGCACACCCTTGCACATACTCACCCACATTGTGCACTCATGCACACAGGCACGGACACAGTACCATGCACACATGGGCACACGCAGGCACACAAACATGTGTGCACACATGCATATATCCAAACAGTCACACAGGTACACACATGCATGTGGACACACACACGTGCACAAAGTCGCACACACTCACACAAGCACATGCTGGCCATGCCCAGGGCCCAGATGGAAACCCTTACCGGGCTCAGACACCCTGTCTGGGAGTGTGACAAGCTTCCAAGTCCCCTTACACCTAGGGTTAAATTTGGGGTGACAAGGGACAAGCCACGTTAAAATTTCAGGGGTCTCCACTGCAAACACCGAAAGAAAGCAAAATGTGAAAATGAGTCTCCCTGTTGGTGTGAGGGAGCTGTAGGCGTGTTCACGGGGGATCTGAGTCCCTATTTCCACCGTCGTCATAAAGAGCTCGGAGAGGCTGTGTCCGTGGTCACGTGAGGGGACTATGTCCTCTGGGGCCAGACTGAAGGCGTGTGAATCCCGTGTGACGTGTCCCAGCTGCGCCCTCGGGGGCCGACCCCAAAGTCGGGTTCCCTCTGTCAAGGCGGTGTTCCTGGGATGCTAGGGGTAGGGGGGTGGTTTCAGGTGCTGTGTCAGCTGTCCTGGGTCAGACGCTGGGCGCCCTAGGTCAGACGGCGTGTCCGCGTTCACCAGCCCTCCAGCCCTGGGTGTGCACCCTTGGTGTCTGCAGTTCTGTATTTGCTGCCGGGACGTGGGGTCAAGAGAAGTCAGGAGGACGGTCTGTCATCCAGAACGTGGGGGGAAGCTGCCCCTGGCACAGGGGTGGAGGGGGATGGCCGTGGGAGCAGGGGTGCGGTGGGATCCCCGCCTGTCCATGCTGAGCCCTTTGTCTCATGTCCCTGGGACTCCCCAGGTGGTCAGCACAGGGAGCAGAGTGCGAGCACATGGGATTGGCAGGGGTGCAGCAGAAATGCAGAGGTTGGGGGGGACTCACCTGAGTGTTCACATACGCATAAGGATGCACACATGTGTGCACTCAAGCTCCCGTGCACACGCATGCCTGCAGACAGACATGCACGTGGGTGCACACTAGCCCAGGTCACTCGTAGTAACCACACACGCACATGGACACGCTCACCCACACACGGTACACTCTCCCTGTCACACGTATGCAAACACACATGTGCACATGTGCCCAGGTCACGCGTAGTAACCACACACGCACGTGCACACGCCCACCCACACACGGTACACTCTCCCTGTCACACATATGCAAACACACACATGTGTACACGCCCACCCATACACGGTACACTCTCCATGTCACATGTATGCAAACACACACATGTGCACACGTGCCCAGGTCACACGTAGTAACCACACACGCATGTGCACACGCCCACCCACACACGGTAACTCTCCCTGTCACACATATGCAAACACACACGTGTACACGCCCACCCATACACAGTACACTCTCCATGTCACATGTATGCAAACACACACATGTGCACACGTGCCCAGGTCACACGTAGTAACCACACACGCATGTGCACACGCCCACCCACACACGGTAACTCTCCCTGTCACACATATGCAAACACACACGTGTACACGCCCACCCATACACGGTACACTCTCTATGTCACATGTATGCAAACACACACATGTGCACACGTGCCCAGGTCACACGTAGTAACCACACACGCATGTGCACACGCCCACCCACACACGGTACACTCTCCCTGTCACACATATGCAAACACACACATGTGTACACGCCCACCCACACACGGTACACTCTCCCTGTCACACGTATGCAAACACACACATGTGCACACATGCCCAGGTCACACGTAGTAACCACACACGCACATGCACACGCTCACCCACACATGGTACACTCTCCCTGTCACACCTACGCCCAGGTCACACGTAGTAGCCATATTGCATCTTTCTGGAAAGTTCTGTCCTGAAGGAATCTCCATTCTGACTACTGAGACCCCATCCTTCATCCTTCTCGAATCTTCTGCTCCAGAGGCCACTCAGTCCTGAGTGCTGTTGGGCCCCCCTACCGCTCATCCTTCTGGAAACCTCCGTGTTTCCTTCCCATGCAGGCATATCACTCCCCTGATGCAGAGACAGAAATACCTCTTTTGTAAGAGCCACCCCGTCCACAGTGTGCTGTCCACCCTCCCACTTGATTCCTTCCAGATGGACGCTGGGGACACTTCCTACAAAATGGGCCAAGGAGGCATCAGGTCGATCCCTGCACCCTGAAGGGAGGTCCGTGGCAGTTTACTGGGAGTGTTGTCTGCAGGGAAATTCGGGGGCCCATCGCAACACCCTGTCGGGGGAATCTGGAGCACCCCCCCTTGGAGGAACCCTCCCGAGTCTGTGTATCCATTTCCACTAGGTTTTCAACGACAGACGGACATATTTGCAAAGACGGGTGTCCACAGGGAGGTAGCTTTGGGCCAATCAGGGGGAAGCGAACCGTGAAGCACCTTCCCACGGCCAACGTTTTCCCGGGTGCGCTGAGCCCTTGAAAAATCCGCGCCTCTTAGGGGACAGAGCACCTTTCCAGAAAATTCCAGGGGGCTGGGGGCACCTGTGAAACTCCGTAGCAATTCCTGTAATGTTCACCCAAGTGAGTGAGGATTTTACGGCTTCGTGGGCTCATGAACACGCTGCGATGTTACAGCAGCGAAACATCGGGAACCTTCCACGTTTTGGGCCTGGACGGTGGGCTCCCCGTGGCTGTGCGGGCCGTGGGTAGCACGGTGGGCTCAGAGCAGTACCCACGGCCCTCACGGGGCACTGACCACTCGACTTGGCCATTTTGAAAACAAATCTGGCGTCCGGAACGTTCACTGCCAGTGACGGTCCCACCTCATCACCCCGTTCCCTTACGGCGAGTTGTCATTAAGCGGAAGTTACTGCCCAGGGCACACGTGCAATTAAGATTTAGGCTGTTGTCTGGGACACGAGGCCCCCACTCCTCCCGCAACGCCACCCCCGCTTTTTTTTTTCCCTTCCCCATCATGTTACAAATCCTCTGATAGAAAGTTTGGGCTTTTTCGAGGCAGAGCTTGTAATAATGAGCCATCTGGCTTATTTGAACATGAAAGATTAAAATGATATACAGTAAGAAGGCGGCCCATTCACTTGCTAATGTCCTGAACCACAGCTCCAGGGACGGATGAGAGGTGTTTGCATGGAAGGGGTCATTAAAAGACCCGCTCCCAGACACGGGACGGGTGCAGGGCACCGGAGCCCGGGACGCGCACTGAGCAAAACCCATGTTCCGAGGGAGAGCAGGGCTGGTTGCCGGCTGATGCTCCGTGTCCGCCGTGAAATATGGTGCTGGCGATGGCCGGCCAGTCGGCCAGACACACAAAGTCCCTTGGGCTGTCCCCTGGGCCGTGAGGACGTCTCCACGTGGACCGTCGTGCCCCATAGAAGGTTGTCCAGAAGAGGCCACCGTGTGCGTTAAGCGCCACGTTTTTCTTCATATGTGAGGGGTTCCCTCATTCTTGCCTCGCGACGCGCAGGGACCACAGGCGCTGGTTTCCTCCGAGCGTCTGGCTCAGAGATGGGCCGGATTATTATTCTTAGCGACATAATAAATACTCCTTCCGGACCCTGGGCCTCCCGGTGGGTGCAACAACACTTTCCCCTTGTTGGCCAGGCCTGTGTGGCTCAGCCTGGCGGTGATGGCAGCTGGTTGGTGATGCAGACGGGGACAAACATTGGGGGGGGGGGTGGCCGCCGGAGGCAGGAACGCGGGATCCCCGGCTCCCGGGGCAGTGCGCACAAACGCCAGCCAGCACGTCACCTTGGGTGATATGTCCACAATTCCAGCTACGTCGACCTGGGGATGTTTATTATCTCTGTCCGCGGACGCTCCCCCCGCCCCCGCCGTCTTTCTATGGCGTCTTTATGCTGTTTCCCGATCCATCTGAATCCAATCAAGGTCCAGGGTCCTCTGTTACAGATGCTGACGCTCCCAGGACCGGCTTCTCGAATATCCACACGCAGGCAGATAAGACTTTCCTGGTCCAGGGGGGTGGGCGAATCTTATGGCCGGCAAAACTGCGGATGTGGCCACACTGGGGGCTCTCAGGTCATGGGAAACTTTCAGTAAAAGCATTTCATTTTTTGATTTCAACTTTAGTATTTAAAAAACGAATTTGTTTATTCTTGAGAGAGAGAGAGCGAGAGCGACAGGAGGCATGTGAGTGGGGGAGGAGCAGAGAGAGAGGGAGAGACGGAGAACCCCAAGCAGGCTCTGTGCTGTCCGCCCAGAGCCCGACGCGGCTCAGGTCGTGATCTCACGGTTCGTGAGTTCGAGTCCTGCATGGGGCTCTGTGCGGACGGCTCGGAGCCTGGAGCCTGCTTCAGATTCTGTGTCTCCCTCTCTCTCTGCCCCTCCCCTGCTCACGCTCTGTCTCTCAAAAATAAACAGCAAACATAAAATGCTTCGACTCACGGAAGCGGAGAGCACACGAGGGGGTCGGGAGACGTAGAGACGTTGACCGAAGGGCACAGACTTTGGGCTCCAGGACGAGTCCATTCTGGGGGTTCTCACCCACAGCGCAGTGCCTGTGACGGCAAATCCCGTGTTGTATGCTGGGACTCTGCGAGAACACAGCAGAGAGTAAATGCTGTCACCACCCACACACCGGGGACTCTGTGACCTGACAGGCATGGTAAGCGGCTCTGTTGTGTTCATTTCACGACATGAGGGACACATCCCATCATCGTGTCATACTCCTGACACGCACGCGATTTTTATAGGTCACTTCGATCTCAAAAAAGCTGGCAAAAAGTGGGCTAAAGTTGCCCAGGGAGGCTGTGTCCACTCAGCACCCTTCCTTGAGCACAGATATCAGCCTCCAGCGGTCAGACAGGGGGTCTGCCCTTTGCAGGTACGAAGGGTACAGGTCACGCGCTTTGCAGGCACCTGGCAGTGGCCGCCTGGTCGACCCACCCACAGCCGGCCGTTGTGGTGCAGGTTTTACAGACCCTCAGAGGTCAGTCATTTTCCTCGCCGTGTGGGACTGGTCAGCCAGCAAGGGTGTGTGACCCCGGGCTGGGCTCCAGGGAGCAACCCTGCCTGAGCTTGGCCACTCCCAGAAAACGGTCACTTAGGGTGTCCCCGTGCGGACGACAGGGGAATGGTGGGTTCCTGCTGAGTTATGTCCTCACTAGGGGCTGCGAGGATGGTCCCGGCAGAGGAACAGTGTAACTGAGCCGGTGGGGGTCAACCCAGGTGGTCGTCAACCTCCCGGATGCCATGCATGTCTCCTCGAGCATCTGAGTCCTGTGTCTTCCTCCTGACATGGGGCCGTGGAATCTGACTCGATGATAAGGACCAAATCTGAGTCCACGATAAGGACCAAATCTGAGTGGATGATAAGGACCAAATCTGAGTCCCTGATAAGGACCAAATCTGAGTCCCTGATAAGGACCAAATCTGAGTGGATGATAGGGATCAAATCTGAGCCCATGATAAGGACCAAATCTGAGTCCACAATAAGGACCACATCTGAGTGAATGATAGGGACCAAATCTGAGGGGATGAGAGACCAAATCTGAGTGGATGATAAAGACCAAATCTAACTCCCTGATAAGGACCAAATCTGAGTGGATGATAAGGACCAAATCTGAGTGGATGATAGGGACCAAATCTGAGTCTATGATAAGGACCAAATCTGAGCCCATGATAAGGACCGAATCTGAGTGGATGATAAGGACCAAATCTGACTCCCTGATAAGGACCAAATCTGACTCCTTGATAAGGACCAAATCTAAGTGGATGACAGGGACCAAATCTGAGTCCCTGATAAGGACCAAATCTTAGTGGATGATAGGGACCAAATCTGAGTGGATGATAAGGACCAAATCTGAATCTATTATAAGGACCAAATCTGAGTGGATGGTAAGGACCAAATCTGAGTCCCTGATAAGGACCAAATCTGACTCCCTGATAAGGACCAAATCTAAGTGGATGATAGGGACCAAATCTGAGTCCATGATAAGGACCAAATCTGAGTGGATGATAAGGACGAAATCTGAGTCCGTGATAAGGAGCACATCTGACCTGATGATAAGTGACATGCACTTGAGGGCGTTTGGTAAAAACGTCTAGAGTGTGGTTGAAACGGGGTGCATGGATTCTAACGTGTGTGCTGAGTGTCGGTGACCGTTTGTGACAGAAATGGGGGAAGGAACTCTGACTCTTCTCTCTCAAAAATAAATAAACATTGGGGCGCCTGGGTGGCTCCGTCGGTTAAGCGGCCGGCTTCGGCTCAGGTCATGATCTCGTGGTCTGTGGGTTCGAGCCCCATGTCGGGCTCTGTGCTGACAGCTCAGAGCCTGGAGCCTGTTTCAGATTCTGTGTCTCCCTCTCCCTGCCCCTCCGCCGTTCATGCTCTGTCTCTCCCTGTCTCAAAAATAAATAAACGTTTAAAAAATTTTAAAAAATAAACAAACATTAAAAACTATGTTTTAACCATTTAGCAGCGAGCGTTGGCTGTCAGCTGGGTGTGCCTTCCCTGCCTCCGTCCACGACGCCTTCGCAGACTCCGACGTGGCTCTCGGGGGGGCCACGTGCCATGTTCCTGAAAGGTCCGCGTGAGGGTGGTGTTTGCGCACACGCAGGCAGGGAGCGCCGAGCGTGGTCTGTTCCCACGCGGTCTCAGCGCCAGCTCAGCACGGACACCGTCCCTCCTTGAGACAAAAGTCGCGGTTGTCCGGCCTTGCCTCGTGGTCCTCCTGCCCACGTGGGCCAGGCGTGGAGCTCGGAATATGTGATCTGGGGTTTTCTCCTGGCAAACACAGGAGCCCGGGCAGGGGAGGAGGTGCCCGTGGGGCTGAGTTCCAATAAAACTTTATTCACAAAATCGTGCCGGGGGCCGCATTCGGCCCACGGGGAACCCAGATCTGCATCCTTCGATAGCAAAGTGGGGATCCCGGGCCAGCAGCCTCCCCATCGCCTGGGAACTGCCTGGATACGCGGACCCACAGCCCCCACCCCCCACCCAGACCTACTGACCCAGAAGCTGCTGCATGGGAGGCGGGTCTCCAGGCGTCTGGGTTTGAGACATGTACTACCCAAGCCACAGTTGCCCGCGGTGAATTTCCAGCCTTGGGGGCACACACGGAGGCTGTGGGCGACGGGCGAGGTTCACCGACTGGCGCTCTGGAGGAAAAGTCCCTCATTTGTGCTTTTGACAATTGCCGCGGTGTAAACACTCCCACTGTACCTGATTTCCAGTCGTCAGCCGTGCGCTGCAAGGACCACCTGTGCGGTCGGCTGGGGTAACCATCTGTCCCACCTGACGACCCGTGTTTTCCACCGCGAGTTTCCGGCTCAGGGCTCCTGTCCACACGCGTAAGCACCGTCCGATCAGCAGGACAGGACACTGGATTCGATTTCCACCCGGAGACCTGAGGCGTTCCTACAACGTCCTGGGCCGGACATAGCCCTGAAAGTGAGCTCTTCTGGGCCGGCACAGCCTGGTCAAGCCAGGAGCCGCAGAAGCTACCCCAAAAGCAGCCGTCGAGGTTCCCTGCACCCCAGGCGTTGAACCGGACCCTGGGGACCCGGGGATAAATGAGTCCTGATCTGGTCCTCTGGGATCTCCTAGCAGGGAGCAGCTTTGTTATTTTTTTCCTTTTTTTTTCCCCCCGCTAAGTGCCTGACAGAGAGAGAGCATCTCATTATCTTAACAGCTGTAAATCCCAATTATTTCACAGGCGGTAAATCCACCGTAAAATATGCATGCTGAAAAATATAGAAAAGGAAAAAAAAAACACCCGAAAGCCTGCAATGGTGTGTGTGTTATTTAGGCACCCCAAATCCAGACCCCTCAGGAAATTTCCACGTCCCCGTCCCCGTCTCTGCAAGTTCGTAAACCGCTTCTGACCCGAGGTTGACACGCCATCGAGCCCTTCAAAGGGCTGCGGTGTGTGCCCGGCCCGGAGCTCGCCGGCTAATGAAGGCTGTGCGCGTGGCGGGGGCAGCCGGCTGGGGAAAGTCGCGGACGCCGCGCTCGGGCTGGGGCGTGCAAAGTTTGGATGTGGGCGTCCCTTTGATTTCCGCTTCGCACAGACTCACGGCGGAGAAGGCGCGTTCTGAGACCCCGGCTGTCAGCAAAGCGTGAGGGATTTCATCTTCCACGAGGCCCGCTTAACTTTCCGATGTTTCTTGTCGCTGGAGCCTCCGCAGCCCGGGAAATGTAAATGAGTGGGAATTTTAACAAGGCAGGCCCTCGGCGGTGACCCTCCTGGATCTGAGCTCCAGGCTCAGGCGTGGCCGGGGCCCCTCCGTGCGGGGGGAACGTCTCGCACAGGAACCCGGGGCCTTAACGTTTCATCAGGGCCCGCCGTGCGGGGACACAAGGTCCTTAATGAGGGAACATCAATCCTGCCGGGGAGCGCTGTGATATCCGACATCAGTGGCCGCCCAGCCCCCCTCCCCCGTCCTGGCCTCCCCCCCTGAAAATAAATAAATAAAGCAGGCTCCCCAGCCCCCACCTGCCGCATCCCGTGGCTCGAAGGGAACCCGGCGAGGGGCGTTGAACTCTCCGTGCGGCCCGGGCCGCTGACGCTGTTTCAACTCCTCCTGTGTTTGGGTTTTCTGCTGCTTTGTGTGGAACCAGGTGCACGTTCGGGCAGGAGACAGGTAGCGACGCTCGGGAAGTTTTGTCCGCGTTCCTGTTGGGCTCGTCTCTTCAGGGAGATCAAAGTTGTCCGTTGCAGCTCTAATTAACAACGGCGAACGCGAGATTCGAGGCCTTCTGGCAGCGAACGGGGATCTCGGAGGATGCCTCCCGAAATATACCCGAGATTTAAATAATTAATATGACACCTTGCGCTCCGGATGGGACACATTAAAAAAAAAAAAAGAAAAAAAGGACACAAAACGACAACAACAGAAAAAGGTCTGGGCGGCCGGCCGTGGAGTTTGCAACAATGGCCTTGGTCCCCTGTTGGGGCAGTTTGTGGTGGGGGAAACATTCGGGGCCTTTGTCATGCTAAGGATCCCTTTGTTGGTGCTGGGTCACTGGGCCAAGCCGGCCTGGGGGGAAGGAGGGGAGCCAGTCTGGGCCTCTGCTGGAGGAGGACGGGGGCGGGGGCGTTTAATGGTGTTTAATCCTCTTAATCCGGGCAAGAATGAGGATCCCCGGCCCGGGGGCAGGGCTGGTCCCCAAAGCCCTCCGGAGCAGAGCGGGCGTGCGAGAAACAGAGCAGCCGGGCTGTCTGCCGGCGAGCCTCGCGCTGTGGGGGCTTTCGTGGCCCTTCCTGGGCCATGGGACGCGGTGCAGACCATGAGATGCAAATTGACTGCAAATCTCAGGTCCCACGAGCGTCCCCCGCCCCGGCCCCAAGTCCCACGGCCTCGTGCTGCCCAGGAAGTCCCCGCCCGCGTGGAGTCTGGACGCAGATGACTTGTGAACTGTTGACTGGATCGTGAGGGAGGCTCCCAGCTCAGTCTCTTATACGTTTGTGAAGCCGGATCGTCCCCGTCCCCACGCACACCTTACCTGCCACCGACGGTCTAATTCGATAATTCAGCACAAAACCAGGGGCCGGTGGACGCGGCCGCTGGGACCGCCATCCACGTGCATGGCGGGGACGGGGACCAAGCCGGTGGGGCTCCCAAGGCTCGTTCACAGCGGGGTTCCTGCCGGGGTTCCACGTGTTAACCTGGGTGCCTGCAGCAGAGACGACAGGTTTCGGGGAGACCCCAGGCGGGGGTGTCCTCCCCGGAACTGCAGAGACCGGAGAGAGGCCGGGAACAGGGTGGGGACTGGAGGGGGGCACAGATGAGCCCCAGGCCCTGCCACATGCGTCTGTGCTGAAGGAGCACATGTGGGGGGTCTTGGGGGGCCGTGTGGGGTCGTGGAGTCGTGGGGGGCCGTGAGGGGCCATGAGGGGTCATGGGAGGTCATGAGAGGTCGTGGGGGGCCGTGTGGGGTCGTGGGGGTTGTGGGGGGCTGTGAAGGGCAGTGGGGGGTCATGGGAGGTCATGAGAGGTCGTGGGGGGCCGTGAGGGGCCATGAGGGGTCGTAGGGGAGCCGTGTGGGGTCGTGGGGGTTTTGGGGGGCCGTGGGGGGCCGGGAAGGGCCGTGGGGGGGTCATGGGAGGTCATGAGAGGTCGTGGGGGCCGTGTGGGGTCATGGGGGTAGTGGGGGGGCCGTGAAGGGCCGTCGGGGGTTATGGAAGGTCATGAGAGGTCGTGGGGGGCCGTGAGGGGCCATGAGGGGTCGTGGGGGGTTGTGGGGGTTGTGGGGGGCCGTGGGGACCCGTGAGGGGCCATGAGAGGTCATGAGGGGCTATGAGGGGTCGTGGGGGGCTGCTGGGGTTGTGGGGGTTGTGTGGGGCCGTGGGGGGCTGTGAGGGGCCATGAGAGGTCGTGGGGGGCCGTGAGGGGCCATGAGGGGTCGTGGGGGGCCGTGTGGGGTCGTGGGGGTTGTGGGGGGCCGTGGGGGCCCGTGAGGGGCCATGAGAGGTCGTGAGGGGCCATGAGGGGTCGTGGGGGGCCGTAAGGGGCCATGAGGGGTCGTGGGGGGCCGTGTGGGGTCGTGGGGGTTTTGGGGGTTGTGGGGGGCCGTGAAGGGCCGTGGGGGGTCATGGAGATCATGAGAGGTCGTGGGGGGCCATGAGGGGTCGTGGGGGGGCTGTGTGACGTCGCAGGGGTTGTGGGGGGCCGTGGGGGGTCATGGGAGGTCATGAGAGGTCGTGGGGGGCCGTGAGGGGTTGTGGGGGGGGCCGTGCAGCGTCTTCGGGGGAGGTGCCTCTCCAGGAGCAAAATCCTCACTAGGTCACAGAGGGCAGTGGAGAAGGCCTGGGCCTGCCTCGGGGTGTTATCTCGGGTTGGTGTGTGGACACACACCCAGACACACCACACGGTGCACACACAGGACGTGAGCACACAACACCAGACACACACACAAGACACACTCCCTTCTAGGGTCTGCGTGGCTCCGGGAGGGGACCTATCCGCAGATTCCCGGCTGCAGCTGGAAGCTGACATGTATGCGGCTTGGCCCCGGGAGGCCTGTGGCCGTGATGGCAGGCGTGATGGCAGCTTGGGAAGGTCAGGAGGACGGGGAGGACTTGGGAACAGGGAGGACGGAGCAGGCGGGAGGATGTTCTCGGGCATCCCTGCTCAGACCCCAGGCACGTCAGCATCCCAAAGAGGAGGCTTTCCTCGCAGGGGCACCGCGTGCCGGGTGGGGCCCCAGATCTCACCTGCAGTCCCACGGATGCCAGAGCCGGGAGAGCAAGGTGGACCCCGTGCCACGGACTCCTTGGTCACAGAGAAAATGACACAGCAGCGTGGCCCGTCCCCAGACAGGTGCCCTCTCCCTGCTCGAAGCCTTTCCAGAGTTTTGTCTCCTTTCCAGGCCAGTCTACACCTCACAGAGTTTGCATCCAGTGCTGCTCTGTGTTGTTCTGTGGCATGTCCAGCCCCACCCGTGGTGGTGACAATCGTGTCCCCCAAGATGTGCACGTCCCGATGCCCGCGTGGTGCACAGAACAACGTCCCCAAAGGCGTCCTTGCCCTGCTTCCCATGTGGGGGACAGAATAGTGCCCCCCTGTCATGTCTATGTGCCGATCCCCACATCCTATGATTCGCTACCTTCCACGGCAAAGGGACTTTGTGGATGGGGTCCCGTTAAGGGTCTGGACGCTGCCCCTGGGCCCTAAATGGAACCACAAGGTCCTTGGCAGGGAAGGGGGATGGAAATTCTACTCTAGCAAAGTCACCAAGGGGGACCCCGAGCATTGGTGTTGGGGGTGAGCCATGCACTTGGGGGAGTCGGCGAATCGGCAAGTGCACAATGAAAGAGGGCACGGCCCCTCTGGAGAGCCGGGGGCCCCGGGGCGCTGCTGTGCGAAGGAATCACTAACAGAAGTCCCCTGGCTCTCGGCAGGTGGGCGGGCGGGCAGGGTGCATGCCGGGGTGGGTAAGACGAGGTCTGGGCAGAGACGAGCCCGTGACGGTGGGGGTCGGGGCTTGTGCAGGAGGGTCTGTGTGTCATAGTGAGAAGTGGATGTTGTGTCTCTGCCCTGGGTCTGACACGGGGCCCTTCCACTCCTTGCAATTTCACGGGTGTCCACGGCGTCTGTTGTCCTGATGGGGTGACCCTGGGTGGCTCCTGCCTGGGGCTGGGTGCCGGGAAGCCCGAGCCACGAGGAGAAGCTTGGACGTTTCAGCAGCACAGCATCATCTGCGGAAGGACAGGTCCTGGAAATCGCAAGAAAATTGCACAGGGGGACCAGCCCGCCTCCCGGGCGGCCGCCCTCCACGGGCTCCCACAGGGGGTCTGCGGGGTCCCAGCTCTCCCTGCTCCTCACAGCTCCAGGCAGGTCCCCCCAGGTCCCAGAGGGACATCCAGCTCCCACACGAAACTGTCATCGACGGCTTAGACCACGGGTCGGCAAAGGACAGCCCGAGGGCCAGGTCTGACCTCCTAGCTGCTGCTGGCTTTGGCCAGCCTGAGAACGCGGTTTCCGTTTTTGAGTGCTCGGAACCACCAAGGTCGGGCGAGAGTGGACGGCAAGCGAAAATCCCATGAGATGCAAATGCCCGTGTCCGCGAACTTGCGTCGGAACGCGGTGCAGCTGGATAACTCCAACCGGAGAATATCCGACTGGATAATCCCGATGCCACCTGGAATTATCCGCACGGGGGACGCCGCACAGATTTGCGGATGGTTCGTCCACGTCGTGATACGAGGTCCTCTGGCGTGACGACCGCAGAGGTAAGTCTAAGGTGGTCAACGTCCATGCCGGCCCCTGGAGAGAAGCCGCGTGATGATGTTGGAAAATGGAACTGGAGGGGGTCATGCTAAGCGAGATTAGTCAGGCTGAGAAAAACAGATGTCGTATGATTTCACTCATATGTGGAATTGGAGGAAACACAGAAAAAATACGGGAGGGAAGGAAACGTGAGATAAACGCAGAGAGGGAGGCGAACCGTAAGAGGCTCTTAAACACAGAGAGCAAACTGAGGGTGGCTGGGGGGAAGGTGGGGGCGGATGGGCTAGAAGGGTGATGGGTACTAAGGAGGGCACTTTTGGGATGAGCCCTGGGTGTCGTATGTAAGTGACGAATGGCTTGGGTCTTCTCCCGAGACCAGCAGTAAACCCACGTTAACTAACTTGAGAATAAAACCAAAATGCTTAGCGGTCGGTTCCGTTGGGAAACCAAAAACCGAGGGCAGAGCTGAGAAACGATCCCACAAGATCGAAGTCAAGGTTGAAAAGAGCCTATACACAGACCAGCGGACGGGACAGACCCTTCCCTCCAGCCCTCCGCCGCCTCCTGGAGCCTCCCGCTGGCCATCCCGGCCACCAGCCCTCGGGCAGCGTCTACCATTGTAGACGGTATAGACCAGCCTCAAGGCCGCGGGGATGTGGGAGGCAGGGCTGGAGAGGTGCGGGTTCCAGCCTCGAATGAGGCGTCATGGGCACTTTCGGTCTTTCTGCAAAAGGACGAGGGAACATCCCCTGGACGCCGGGCTGTGGTTCTCTGTCCAGGTGTGGGTTTCAGAACCAGGGACAGGCTCCCTCTGCCCAGGGCTCGGTCAACCCTCGGGGGCCATTACAGCTGGGTGTTCGGACCTCAGAAGTGGGTGCACATCAGACAACCGTGGTGTCCCCGAAGGACGCTGGGGGCCTCCGGGAGCCCCACGGGGACCTCTTGGAGCCCCTGCACCTGACACAAGGTGCATGGTCCGAGGTCCCACAAGGGGACAGAACAGTCGTGGCCCGTGCTCATGCATCCGGTTACTCGAGGCCATAGGAACAGGTGCTCCCGCGGCACGACCCCTCGGTCCCCTGCCCGCCGACAGGGAGTTCGCCGCGGGAGCGGTGGTCACTCAATAGTTAGCAACTCCATACACGGGCTGGACAGGATTAATTCCACCGCTAAATTGTGCTGAGTGGCAGGAAAGCGCATCATAAATTATCCCGGTGTCACCTTTTCTCTGGCATGACTCGGCTGCTTGAAATTGCGTTTTATTCCAATTATAGATTTTCCGGAGAAATTGTTTGATAATATAATAATATTTGCCTCTTCCCTGCCTCCGAGGGCGATTATGAATGTTTAATAAGACACCAAAGTTGGAGAGGTATTATGAGATTTTCCAAAGGGAGCTAATACATAAATTAATAATACGGATAAATTATGCAATGCTTTGTGTAAAAAGGGGAAAAAAATCAATTGGTGTACTTTCGACGACCGCCAATCTGTTTTATATTCTGGGTTTTAGAGTTAATTAATTAAGTTACACCCTGTATTAAAAAAACAAACATGTCAGCTTTTTTTAATTTTTATTTTCAGCCCACTAATAAAAAAAAAAGCCACGGGGTCCCCACGGGAGTGGAATGCATGAAGCATCCTGATTGAACTGCGGCGTTTTCAGCTGAAACTCGAAGTTGGTGCCCGTGTCAAGCGTCAGGGGCACCCGGACGGGTAGACCCCAGAGTGTCCCCGGAAGACGCCGCCGAACACGGGTCATATTTGGGGGAAGCATCAGGAACCGCTTGTGAAGACATCTTGGGGGTGGGTGGGTGACACGTCACCCCTGTCACCGCCAGTCCTAAGGACCTGCCTCCTTTGTCACTCCGCGTCCACTCATTCCTGCCTTTGAATGTGGCTGCGATGCCCGGAGGAGTGGCAGCCACTTTGCCACCTTGAGGTAGGCAGGCGGAGGGAAGAAAGGAGAGGGGTTGTTCAGGATGAGACCGCCAGCTCGCGTGGGGAGACATCACTTCCTGTTCGTACGGGAGTTGCCGGTCGGACGCGTGTCCTGTTATTTGCACAAAACGTGTGTTTCCTTCCAGACGTGGTTTCGGATTGAAGAGGGCCAAGTGTGAGAGCCAGACGCAGCCTAGGGTATATAGGACCTCACACCTGGGATCAGCAAACATACGAAGGGCACGTGTGCAAATCCTGTGGGTGCTTTTTTCCCAGACAGCTTGTCGAGGTCTATATGCCCGCACCAGGGCGTGTTGTTTTTCCAACACAGACAATGACCCCGAGCCGCCCCCCACCCGACTTCCCCCAAGGGCTCTGGGCGCTCTGACGGTCAACCGTGTCCGTGCGGACTTCTCGGGCGGCTCGCGGGGCGGGTTTCCCTGCTGCGCTGGAGGGTGGCGAGCATTCCAGAAGGTCTGGAGCGCACGGAGGGTCTGCCGCTTCCGCGAGGGGACAGTCCCATGAGGCTCTCAGAGTTCGCGTGCCTGTTAACATCGATTTATACCCATTTCTATCCGCGTGTGTCTCAACTATGACTTCTCTCTCATCAATGGTCATCTATCCATCTATCCATTTATCTAACAATCTATCCACCGATCTTCCATGTATCAATCTGTCATTTACCTACCTACCCAGCCACCCATCCGTCCATCGTCTCCATCATCTATGTCCCTATCCATCCATCGTGTTTCTCCATCCATCCACCCATCCGTCCCTGTATCTCTCTACCTACCTGCCTCTCAATCATCTCTCTCCTATCTCCTCCATCACCTCTCTTTCCATCCCTTTTTCTTTCTTTCCTTCTTTCTTTCCTCTTTCTTTCTCTTTCTCTTTCCCTTTCTTATCTTTCTTTCTTTCCTTCTTTCTTTCTTGTTTCCTTTCTTTCTCTTTCTTACCTTTCTTTTCTTTCTTTCCTTTCTTCTTTCTTTCCTTTCTTTCTTCTTTCTTTCTTTCTTTCTCTTTCTTGCACCACAGCTGCAAACAGTCTCCAGCATGCATGCACGCTGGGCTTGGGGGTCCTGGGACACAGGGTGCTGGTGTCCCGAGCTGAGCTGCCCAGGGGGCAGTCTGGGAGGACGGTGTTGGGGAGGTAAAATACCTTCCCGACCATGTTGCTGACTCTCCAGGTGGAACCCAAAGATGACCGACTGTGAGGGGAAGGACAGATAGAGTTTATGAATGTGAACTCAGCTCGTGGGGGTCCCGGCTTGGAGGGAGCAGGACGGGTGGTCAGAACGTTTACTCAGCTCGTGGGGGTCTCGACTCAGGTGGATCAGGACAGGTGGTCAGAACGTGTACTCAGCTCGTGGGGGTCCTGGCTTGGAGGGACCAGGACAGGTGGTCAGAATGTGCACTCAGGTCATGGGGGTCTCGACTTGGAGGGACCAGGACGGTGGTCAGAATGTGCACTCAGCACGTGGCGATCCCCCCGCATGCATGGACCCAGCCACACGTGGGTGAGCACACATCACAGGCATCTGCACTGCGTCCAAGCTGGCCCCACGTCTTCTCCCTGCCCTGTGGCCCCTCGGGCCGGCCCCTTCTTGGGGGGGGAGGGTCTCACAGGGAGACAGGCCCCCAGAGCTGCGTTCCAACCTGTGGGCCCTCCTGAGCCCACTGGTCATGGCAGATACATGCCCGGGACAGAAACAACCAGTTTGCTCCCATGAAACTTTCCAGGGGCCCTGACGGCTCCCCCCACCCTCCTCCCCCAGAACGGAGGGCCTCTCTGCTCCCTCCCGCCCCGTCCCATCCACTCGGAATGGGTGTCTGCACCGAAACGTGGAAAGTGCCCTCGGGGCCCAAGGACGGCTGACCAGCCTCACGTGCCAGACTCACGTGCCAGCCAAAAAGACGCACATCAGTCACTCCTGGAGCAGGTGCACACAGGAAGACGCCCCCCCGGGGTGCTGGGCCAGGAAGGATGCTGGGGCACCAGGCAGGGCTGGGTACCCCCGGTGCAGACGTGAGGACCCGGGAGGCCGGTACCTCTGTTGTCCTTGCTTTAGGGATGAGGAACGCAAGGCACAGAGAGGTCAGGTGAGTCCCCGGAGGCCACACAGCGCACACACGAGGGTCCAGGATGTGAGCCCAGCCCGTGTTGGCCCCACCCCACCCTGTTGAGCCCTGAGTGTGTCCAGTGGGGCCAAGGACGGATTCGGGTCCCCAGAGAAGGGCGTCCTCATACTCAGCAGCTTAGGTTGGGCTCAGTCTTCCCAAGGAAACACCGCAGGGCTCCCGGTGGGGCTGCCTCTTGCTCAGGCCCATACGTGGCCCTGATTTTCCGCGGGGGGGGGGGGGCAAACCCTCATTGCCCCGACCTACAGCACCGCCACCAGCCCAGGGGTGTCTGCCTTCTGGGAGTCTCCTTTCTTTCTGTGAGCCCGTATGAGCTACAGGTCCTTCTGTGTTCACTGCCTGTGAGGAACCAACATGAACTCACGGTCTGAACATTCGTGTCGGGGACACAGAAGCAGGGCCACCAAGACCACACAGAGGGGGCACCTGGGTGGCTCAGTCGGTTCAGCGTCTGGCTTCGGCTCCAGTCACGATCTCACGGTTCGTGACTTGAACCCTTGCATCAGGCTCTGCGCTGACAGCTCAGAGCCCGGAGCCTGCTTTGGATTCTGTGTCTCCCCCTCTCTCTGCCCCTCCCCCGCTCACGCTCTGTCTCAAAAATAAATAAACATTAAAACATTACAGAAGAAAAGACCACACAGGGAAGTTGAGGCATGAAATACAAAAGACGGACAGCGGACTCGGTCAGCGAAACCCAGCACTGGGGCATCGGACACCCAGGAACGCTCAGGGATTCTGGTAAAATGGAGTCACATGTACACGAAGAACCCGGGAGCCTGTGGGAGGCTCGCTTCACCCGGTGCACGCAACCTCCAGGCACGCCTGCGTCATTACGGATGGTAGGCTTTTTCTCCCTTGCTAAGCTGTGTGTGCTGTGTGGATCAGTGACTGCTTTTTTAATGTTTATTTATTTTTGAGAGAGACAGAGACAAAGCACGAGCAGGGGAGGGGCAGAGAGGGAGACACAGAATCCAAAGCAGGCTCCAGGCTCTGAGCCGTCAGCACAGAGCCCAACGCGGGGCTTGAACCCCTTCCTGAGCTAAAGTCGGAAGCTTAACTGAGCCACCCAGGTGCCCCCCGCCCCAGAATTTTTTTAATGTTTATTTTTTTACAGAGAGGGAGACACAGAATCTGAAGCAGGCTCCAGGCTCTGAGCTGTCAGTGCAGAGCCTGATGCAGGGGTTGAAGTCACAAACCGTGAGATCATGACTAGAACCGAAGTCAGACGCTTAACCGACTGAGCCACCCAGGCGCCAATAAAAGGTTATTCTTACGGACAAGTTTCTACTGAGACATTTGAAGACTGAAAGGCGACAGACAGATGTTCTGAGAAAAATACATCTTACCCAAATTGAGGTACAAAGACCCAGAAAGCTCACATCAGTCTTGATCATGGGAAGCCTGGGAACAGGGCTCAGACACGACTGTTTTCTGGAAGCAAACTTCTGGCCCCATCGGGGTCCCCAGTGGATGGTACCCAACACGTGAGAAACCCCCCCACTAGTTCCGCTCGGAGGCAAACGCCTCCACAAAACTGCGAACTCATTTTGTGAGGCCAGCGTGTCATTGGTTGCAACGAACCACATAACGGGTTGAAATTGGGGGCTGATCTCATGTCAGAGCACGTGTGCAAAGGTCCTTACAAGGTGCGTCCGGACCAAAGGCAGAATTGCGTGAGGAGAGTGTGTCTGGCTCGAGTGGGGCTGCTCTCAGCAACGCAAGCTGGGTTCACGATGGGAAAACCCAGCCCACCAGGAACAAGGACAGAAATGACGTCTCAGATGGAGACAGAGGGCAGGGTAATAGCGAGACAACGGGCTGCTGGCTCAGAGACAAGACAGACGCACGGGCGCGTAGACACCACAATACGATGGGCACTGGGATGTTCGTCCTGTCCGTTCACACATGCCACGGGCCATTACTCTCGGCCCAGAGACGTGCCCGGAGAAGGCCCCATGGCAGGTGCACCAGGACCCGCGTTTGGGGACGTGTCTAGGTATTGTCTGCGATGCCTGGAGACGTGGTTGCACACGCCCTGTGTAAAGGGCCTCTGCTACGTCCTCGTCACGCCACCGCGTGCAGCCGTGAAAATGCACACGGTGTGACATAAGAAATACATATACATAACGCAGCCCCTGTTCCTGCTAACATCCGGGCTGTGTGTTTCGGACACGGGGCTCCTAAGGCCCCTGGCACGTCTTTTGTCGGAAGGAGGGGACTCTGCGTGGGCGCCTGGTGTTTTAGGGATGCGTGTGTAGATGCTGGAAGTATCTCTTTTTTATGTTTATGTCGAGAGAGACAGGGCGAGCGCGCACAGGGGAGGGGCAGAGGGCGAGGGCGAGAGAGAGCATCTCAAGCAAGTTCCACACTCAGCACGGAGCCTGACTTAGGGCTCGATCCCACGACCCTGGGGTCACGACCTGGGCCAAAATCAAGAGTGAGATGCTTCACGGACTGAGCCACGTAGGTGCCCCTAAAGTATTTCTTAAAACAGGGAGAGTCCAGATGCGAGGACGGCGGTTGCCAATCGGGGCAGAGACCGGGCAAGTCTTGGAAGGAAGCTGGGGGGAAGGGCTCCTGGGGCCCCCAGAATGGGCTGTGCTGTCTGCACACGATCAGGGCAGGGGTGCCCGTCACGTGCGTTTGTCCCTTTGCTCCCCCCACCCCCCCACGCGATGACTCCAGCTGCTTCCGACCTGATGTTTCGCAACCACGCGTGTCTGTGTCGTGTCCCTCACGGCACAGGGAACGCGCTTAACATGCATCCCTGTCACCACGCGTACGTGCATGGGTGCACGCGCATGCACATACATGCACACATGTGCACGCACGCCCTGCATCACACAGAAAACGTGCCCAAACGTTCATCCACGTCACCATATGCACACACACGTGCGCGCGCACACACATCCGCACGCATAAGCACACATGCACACGCACGCACACACATGCACGCACGCATATGCGCACGCACATAATGCACGAACGCATACACATGCACACGTGCACACATGCACGCACACGCAGATACCTGTATGCCCATGCATACATGCACATGTGCGCACACGCACACATGCAGGGACTCGCACGCACCCACAAGCGCGCACACACACGTACACATGCGCGCATGAAGATGCGCGCTCAGACGCATGCACGCAGCACCGCCCCATGGGCGTCTTGCTTTGGCGACGTTCGGGACACGAGTCCGGGGCTCCCCGCGCACTTGGCGAGGGGAACCGACGCCTCGGGAAACGCATCGAGCGACCTGGGCTTTCCGGCAGCCGAGCCTCTCACAACGGGCCGTGACTCCTGGTGGGTGTTCGCGTTTCGGCCCGGCCACGTGTTTTCTTCAACCTGAGGTGAATGAACCTTGCTCACATCGCAGTTTCAGCCCTCACTTCCTCTTCTGTTTTCTTGCATTCATTATAAAACGTCTCCAGTGTTTTCCGACCTGCAGCCGCCAGGAGCCTCGTTCTGGTTACGTTTTATAGTCCTCTGCCACGAATGTGCCACCCGTAAGTCCCCTGCCCCAGCGCGTCCGAGGGACCCTTCCCACAGGCGTGACCAGGCCAGGCACGTGTGGCCAGAGGTCAAGAAATGGAATAAAGAACGAAACGAATGGAAAGTGCAATCAGCGCGCACCACGGTGGGGTCTTATTTGGCGCCAGACGGGTTTGGGCGGGTGCGTCCTGGTAGCCGCGCACGCGCACGAGTTAAAGTGCGCTGGCACCGCGCGGGACAGAGTGTAGCGCCTCAGGCTGGATCAATGCGCAGAGCCTTGGCCTTGTTGGTGCACCGAATGCGCAGACTGCGTGTGTGGTTGCTGCGCATGGTCCGGGGGCGGGTCTCGGGGGCGAGCATCCGGCACCGGAGGTTGCCTTCCTGCGCGACCTGGTTTTGCGGCGGCAGCTCTGGGGGCACACGGATGTCTGCCCCATGCACGGTCCTGGATGAACCACAATGCCCCCGGCTCAGGGCTTGGCCCCCGATGTTTGTGACCAGCACGTGGGAGCCCCGGCCGCGCACAAAGGTGCCAGCTTCTATGCTGAGTTGCGGTGATTAACGGTACTTATTTGAAAAGACCCTAAAGAAAGGAACAGGAGCGGAGGGTTTCGTGGAAATCAGGCCCAGGACAGGACGTGTAACTGAGTCAGGTGCGTGAGGGGACGCGATGCGTCGGCAGGGCGCACAGGGTTGTTAGGGCCGTGGTGTCTGAGTGTGGCACCGCATTGGGGGCGGGGGTCCCTGTCATCAAACGTGTGTCCAAACCCATGGAATTTGCAGAATCAGGGGTGACCCGGGCTTCCGTCAGCCGTGCTCCAGGATGGGTTTATCTGGAACGAACGCTCCACCCAAAGCGCAAAGTTAGTAGCTGCGGGGCAGGGGAGTGCGCGTGCGGGGCTTATACGGGCACGTCCCTGCTTTCTCTGACCCTAAGACAGCCCTAGAAAATTAAATCTGTTAATTGACAACAACAGTGCAAGAAATAACTGAACGACTGTGTGTGCTTGAAGGCCAGTGGATGGCTGGGTGCTTTACACAGGAAATCCGTGGCTGAGGGGTCATGTCCAGAGGGAGGTAACCGCCCTCCTGAGACCCAGCAGCGGCAGGGTTTCACTTCAGTTTTGTGGGTCTGTTTGTGGTTGTCCTTCAACCCAAAGCAGCCTCGGGAATCCGGTGCAGGGGTGAATAAATTTTAGGGGATATTACTGGATGGGGTTGCAGAAATAACGGTGAAAACCCCTGTTCGTGTTTTCACCCATAGTCCCTGGGACAGGGTCCGATGTGGGAGACCAGCCTTCCCTCCGTCCACCACATCAGCTCATTCCCTTCCCTCAGAGCCGCAGATGTGGTCCCTCTGCCCCAGGACCTTTGCACGGGCTCTTATATGCGCCTCAAACGCTTCTCAGACGTCCACATAGTGCTTCCTTCTCCTTGGTCTGGTTGTTGCAAAGACTCAGCTTCTCAGCGACACCCGCATGTCCCTGTTCTTTAACATGGAGACCACCCCACGGGGGCACCACGTACCCCCCACCCCATCCACCCTGTTTTGGGACATCCACACACATGCTGACCACGTGGCACGAGATACGTGTCCCTACTGTGCTCGCTGTGTCCTCGTCCCGTCAGACGGACGCCCGAGGAGGGTGGGGTTGTGTCTGCGTTACTTAGGGCGGCCTTTCCGATGCGAACGACACGGCCAGGCTCCTGGATGTGCTCAAGGAATGCTTGTGGCGTGAATGAATGAATCAACGAATGAGCGATAGCACCCAGGCCAGCGTCCCAGTACGGCGTCCTAGGTCTTCCCCTCGGGCGTTAGTCCAAGGACGGTGCTAACACCTCCCGCCCCCGTAAAACACTAGCAGTTCCTGAATCCGTGTGCTCAGAAGTCCTTAACGCACGTCACAGTCAGTGCGCCGGCATGAATGTGGCCCCTGACCTTGTCCAGTGCTCCTGGCGTTGCTTGCACACGTGTGTGCGTGTGTGTGTGCTTGCACGCTTGTGTGTGCTTTTATGCCCCGTGCACATCCGTGCGTCACTTCACAGTCGAGCCACACAGCATCCCGGGTGCACCCGTCTGGGGGCTCCCTTGGCCGCCAGCCTGTGTACACGCTGCCCCCCCCACCCCCGCCTCCCGCCTGTGTCCTCCCTTGTCCTATTTTCTGGAACACGTTCGGCAGAGGCTTCCTCAGAAAGCAGGGTTTTCCGGGGTTTTTTTTTTTGTTTGTCTGTTGGCTTCTTTGAGGACATCAAATGCAAAACCCAGTCCAGAAAGAAACTGGGTGTGCACGCGGGATGAGCTTGTGGGGTGACCCCCCACCAGCTGGGGGACAGGAACCGATTCAACTCGGTCAACATGCGTCTGTCCCCATCCATGTGCGGGGACAGAAGTGCAGAGAGGCAAAGGACAGGATTTGGAGGGTCCCTGTCTGGCTTCTTAGAGACACACGGGTGGTGCCCCTAAGTCGTGACTGAGTCGTACATGGGGGTAGGGGGCACGGGGTATGTTTTCGGGAAGCCCGTTCTGGGAACACGAAGTCTGTGGGGAAATTCTTAACCGTGCAGTTTCCAGGAACACAGGGCAAGGACGGTTCACCCAAGTCTGCAATTTGCTCTTTTCCTTTCCAACTTCTGTCGTTCTGGGCTCTGCCCTCCAGGCCGGGAGACAACCTGCTCCCACCTCTGGAGACCAGAAGTCAGGTCCAGGCAGGGCAGGGCCCCTGAGATCCAGGGGGGGCAGGCCCGCTAAGATTCAGGAGGGGCAGAACCCCTGAGACCCAGGCAGGGCAGGGCCGCTGAGATCCAGGCAGGACAAGGCTGCTGAGATCCAGGCAGGGCAGGGCCACTGAGATCCAGGAAGGGCTGCTGAGATCCATGCAGGGCAGGACCCCTGAGATCCAGGCAGGGCAGGACCCCTGAGATCCAGGCAGGGTGGGACCACTGAAATCCAGGCAGGGCGGGACCACTGAAATCCAGGCAGGGCAGGGCCACTGAGATCCAGGCAGGGCAGGGCTGCTGAGATCCAGGCAGGGCAGGGCTGCTGAGATCCATGCAGTGGAGGACCGCTGAGATCCAGGCAGGGCAGGACCCCTGAGATCCAGGCAGGGCGGGACCGCTGAGATCCAGGCAGGGCAGGACCCCTGAGATCCAGGCAGGGCGGGACCCCTGAGATCCAGGCAGGACGGGACCCCTGAGATCCAGGCAGGGCGGGACCTCTGAGATCCAGGCAGGGCGGGACCGCTGAGATCCAGGCAGGGCAGGACCCCTGAGATCCAGGCAGGGCGGGACCCCTGAGATCCAGGCAGGACGGGACCCCTGAGATCCAGGCAGGGCGGGACCTCTGAGATCCAGGCAGGGCGGGACCGCTGAGATCCAGGCAGGGCAGGACCCCTGAGATCCAGGCAGGGCGGGACCGCTGAGATCCAGGCAGGGCAGGACCCCTGAGATCCAGGCAGGGCGGGACCCCTGAGATCCAGGCAGGACGGGACCCCTGAGATCCAGGCAGGGCGGGACCTCTGAGATCCAGGCAGGGCGGGACCCCTGAGATCCAGGCAGGGCGGGACCCCTGAGATCCAGGCAGGGCGGGACCCCTGAGATCCAGGCAGGGCGGGACCCCTGAGATCCAGGCAGGGCAGGGCCACTGAGAACCAGGCAGGGCAGGGCCACTGATCCAGGAGGGGGGCAGGGCCGCTGAGATCCAGGAGAGGCAGGACCACTGAGATCCAGGATGAGCAGGGCCACTGAGATCCAGGAGAGGCAGGACCACTGACATCCAGGAGGGTCAGGACCACTGAGATCCAGGCAGGGCAGCACCACTGAGATCCAGGTGGGGCAGGACCCCTGAGATCCTTGCAGGGCTGCTGAGATCCAGGAGGGGCAGGACCACTGAGATTCAAACAGGGCAGGGCCACTGAGATCCAGGAAGGCAGGGCTGCTGAGATCCAGGCAGGGCAGGGCTGTTAGGATCCAGGAGGGGAGGACCACTGAGATCTAGGGGGGCAGGGCCACTGAGATCTAGGAGAGGCAGGGCCACTGAGATCCAGGCAGGGCAGGGCCGCTGAGATCCAGGCAGGGCAGGACCACTGAGATCCAGGCAGGGCAGGGCCACTGAGATCCAGGAGGGGCAGGGCCCCTGAGATCCAAGCAGGGCAGAACCACTGAGACCCAGGAGGGTCAGGGCTTCTGAGACCCATCGACAAGTCCACAGATGTCCACAGAGGTCATCCTCCAGTTAAGACATGTGGGGATGGAATTGAATAAACCCAGAAATGGGACTGGGGGGTCGCTGTGTACCCCAGGGTTTCCTTCCATGGCGTGGACCCCAGAGGACTGAGAACAGGAGGTTCAAGAAGGAGACAGATGGCGGGTGAGGGGCTCGGCAGCGGCCGGGACGGACCTCCCGTGGGGATTGGCTCTCCATCCGGATGTGAGAACGTTCTGGAAGCAGACGCTGGTGGGGGTTACAGCACCGTGAGTGTGCTGGGGACCCGTCACGTGCACACAGAGGGGAGGCAGGTCTGGGGTGCGAATGATACCCCGATATAAGACTGTTGTGTTTGGCGGGAGGGGGCCGCCCCCAGGCCTCCCCGCCGGGGTCCCTGGTCACCTCTGGAGTCCGTTTGCTGTGGGGTCCCACCCTCACCGGGGGGGCCAGGACTGCGGCCTGCGCGCGGGGGGGAGGGGGGAGGCCAACCAGCTTCCGGAAAACATGGCGTCTGCAGGAGGAAAGGCCCCCAGGGACCCCCGACGTCTGCAGGGCAGAGAGAGAGACACGTGTCTGTGGCCGGGTGGGACCGTTTGCTTTCTCGGTCGTGTCACGAGGCCGCGACAGGTCAGGAGGGGCATGTTTGAACATCTCTTCAAGGGGCGGGTCCATTCATCACCAAGTAGCAAATTCCGTGAGATCAAAGTCCACACTGCCCGTGGCTCACGAGGTAGGCGAGGCCCCTGGTGTCTTTATCCGGGAGGTGACAGTTCCCCGTCACTGGCTCTGGGCTGGGGGCTGCGTGCCCGGCGGGGACGGCGGGGCTCTGGGGGGGCGGGGCGCTCGGTGTTAGACCCCTGCCAGCTCTGGGGTCACCTCCCTGACCTCCCGTCTGCATCCTTCTGTCCTGGAGCACGTGTGTGCACCCCGGGGCCCTCGGAGCCGGCCGGGCTCGGTCCACGCGGGCTCTCCTAGCCCAGAGGTTTGGGCAGCATCTACGGGGCGGTGGGACCAGCTCTCTGGGAACAATGGGGTGTTGTCCGTCTGGCGCGGGCCAGAGTCTGCGAATTGCCGTGATGGGTAACAGCCTGAATCCGCCCAGAGGAGTAGTCAAAAGGCAGCATTCCTTAAAAAAAAAAAAGGAAAGGTGAAAGACCCCCGAACTAGGTCTTCCTCGGCGATGAGACCCCGTGCCCACGGAGCACCGAGACCACGAGTCAGATGCAAACAGCAAGAGGTTTATTCGTACACGGGTACCCGGGGCGGTCAAGTCTCAGCAAAGACTTGCGCGCCTCTTGTTGGGCTGGGGAGACTTTTTATAGGGTTGGAGTGGCAGAAGCGCGGTTACAGAAGCGAGAAGCATAGTTACGGGGTCTTATTGGTCCAGTTAAATGAGGCTGGTTTTTCTTTTCTTTTCTGAGGGCGATTTCCCAGAATGAGGGGGAAAAACATGGGTGGCTGACTAGGCTCATCTCTAGGGTCTATCGGGTGGAGTCAGTACTTTCCATTCCCATCTTAGGGCCAGGTGGCTATCTTAGGGCCGGGTGGCTGACCACAGATATCCTGTTTGGCAGCTAAACGGTGGACTTAGGATAAGACCCCTGAACTTCTTGGTGCTGTCTTGCAAATGGCGTTACTATTGCTAAGCATATTATGACAGGGGGTCAAAACAAGGGGAAGGGGTCTTTCAAAGGAAAAAGACGGCTGGTGTTTTTGTGCTTGTGTTCTTTGCCCCGGTGCTTTGTGTTCTTTGGGGCTGAACAGGTTCCCGTGACCCCCCCTCCCCCCCCAGAGTGGTTTATTTCTAAGCGTCAGACGCGTCATCTCCCGAGGAGGTGGCCCCAGAGCCCGTGCCTTCTGGGCTCGGAGAGGAGAGGCGAGGCGAGGGGAGGGGTCGGTTCGTCCGGGAGGCTTGTCCTGGGGGCACGTCTGGGGCACTGGGGTGAGCGGTGTGGGACTCGAGGCGCCCGTGGACCCAGGGGCGAGCGGGGGGCGCGTCCTGACAAGGCCGACCCAGGGCATCCGATGCGGCCGTGTTAAGCCAAGCCGCCATGTTGGGGGAAGTTGGACCGAGGAAGCCCCACTGGGAAGTTGGGAGACTTTTCAAAGCCCTTGATGGCGCTTTCCAGCAGCTGGGGTCCCCGTCTGTGGCCTCACTGGGGCGCCATCCGTGAAACGGAATTTCACAGACGCGTGTCAGGTCTGGGCCTGCCCCACGGATGGGCCACGTCCGCCCCCTCCCGTCCCCAGGGCCACGGCTTCGCCTGCGTGGGGGTTTCACGGCCTGACTTCAGCCTGCAGGCCCTTCTGCGTGTCCACTCGAGTCGGGTCTCCCCACAAACCCGCAGCGGAACACAGGATGGAGGAAGGCCGCGTGCTGCTACGTTTCACTGGCACACCGGGCTCTTCCGGAAGCTCTGTGCCTTCTGGCCGAGACCCCCCTCTTTTAAGCCGTTTGCTCTCTTTCGGAAGCCGGGCATGGAGCCTTATTTTCGCTCCCGGGGCAGGTTTTCCTTGTGAGGTGGCAGGGGTTCCCTGGTGGGAGTGCGTTTCCGTGAAAGCCCCCCGCTGAGCTCGGACTGTGTGGCTGTGTTTTGATTTTTTTTCCAGCAGTTTTGATGGTGCAACCTCGCCCCCCCCCCCCAGCACCGTGGGCTACTTTTCAAGTGGAACTCTCCTCAGTGCCCTCGTTTCTGCCCCTGAGTCTCTGGGCTGCACGCGGCGGGAGTGGAGGGGGCGGGGGAGGCTGGGGCTCTGCCCCCAGGCCCCTGTCCAGGTGTGCGAGGCCTCCAGGAGGGGGACACACGGCATTTGCATCCCAATTGGAGTCATTTGCATGTGGCCCAAGTCCCAGAGCTCCGGGCTGGGGACACACAGCTCAGGGGGCCCAGCTGTTTGCAGCTCCTCCGGGGGCAGAAATGAAAATTAAATTAAATTAAGAGAAGAGTAGGACGCGCCGTGCAGCGGGGGGGGGGGGGGGGGGGGGGGGGGGGGGGGGGGCAGGTCGCTACACAGGAGGTGGGGTCCTGGACGAGAGCGGTCCAGGCGCCCAGGTCGGGGCCGCACAGGTGAGACCCCCCAGGGCACCCACCACGGCCTCTACCCACGGCGTGTGGGGATGAACGGGGTGTGTGGGCGGGGGGGGGGGGGGGGACAAGGCCCCGGGGGCGCCTGTGACCTCAGCCCGTGTGGGCATCACAACTGCCTGTGGTCCCTGTAGCCGGAAACCTTTCTTATGGGGAGGAGCAGAAGCACCCACAGGTGCCCTGAGAGCTCTGCAAAGGGCCTCCGATAACAACTTTCTGCCCTGTGTGCGTGCGGGTGTCACACGTGTGTGTGTGACGTGACTGAGACACAGGACTGCTATGTGTATAAATCCTAGCCGGACTTAACTGAAGTCATGTTACATATATTTACGTGTCCCAAGTGATAAACAATACACAATAAGTTATAAAATGTAACCTTTATACGTTTTATGTATATTTATATTTTATATAGAAGTTAGGTATCGTATGAGTTAAACACATGAATGGTAATTTTATTTATTTAAATTATACTACGGAGGTTTTTTATATAAAGTTGCCTATACAATGAATTATAAAATTTAATATTGTATGTTATATATCTTATAGAAGTTATATATCATGAGTTAATTGTATAGCTTTATTTATTGAAATCATATTAAATACACTTATTTGTATGTTATACACAATAAGTTATAAAATATATTTATATATTCTATATATACTTATATTTTATATGTTATGTATGATATGAATTAACTATATAAATAGTAATTTTATTTATTTTGATCATTCAATACATGTATTTATATACTAATTTATACACGTGTTTTTATATATTAATAAATACATGAGTTTTACAACATAATATTTATACAAGTTATATATGATATGAGTTAACTATATAAATAGTAACTTTATTTGTTTTAATCATTTAATATATGTATATAAACAAATACATAATAAATTATACAATATAATATTTATATATTTTTATGAATGCCTATTTTTATACTTTATATATAAGTTATGTATGAGTTAACTATACAAACAGTAACTTTATTTGAATCATATTAAATATACTGATTTACATAAACAAATATATAATAAGTTGTAAAATACATTTATAGCTTTATATTTGTATATGTGCTGCATAAATATGAGTTAACTATATAAGTAGTAGCTTTATTTGAATTGTGTTAAATATGCTTTTTATACAAATAATAGATACATAATAAATTATACAATATTTATGTTTTATTGTATATTTACTTACATTTATTCTGTATTGATTATTATATTTATATTTATCTTACTTATGTTATTATGTATTATATGTTATATATTTATTATATGTTGTTTATTATATTTATTACTTTTTACATATATTTCTATGTATTTACTCATTAAACATTTTTTAACGTTTATAGGTTCTGCCAATCTGGCTGTTAGCTTTTCCCTGTTTACCTTGTGAAGTGTTGTTATTTTAAAAATTTTCTTAATGTTTATTTATTTTTGAGAGACAGAGAGACAGAGGGTGGGCGGGGCAGGGGCAGAGAGAGAGGGAGACACAGAATCCGAAGCAGGCTCCGGGCTCCGAGGTGTCAGTGCAGAGCCTGATGCAGGGGTTGAACCCACTAACCGTGAGGTCATGACCTGAGCCAAAGTCGGACGCTCAACCGACCGAGCCCCCCAGGCGCCCCTACGTGGTGTCTATTTAAAATACTTTTCTCACTTTTCTTGTTGCAGACACACCGACTGCTCCAAATGGCACCAAAAGTCGGGATGCTGGAGTGTCCTGTGGTCCCAGGCGAGGCGGTCGGACCCACGAGTCCACCCGTCTGTTTCCTCGCAATGGACGTCAGCCTGAGGACGTGGTGGGAACTTCCGTCCAGGAGGTGCCGGGGGCCGTGTCCCGCTCGGTCCTGCTGCTGGCCGTGGGAACACGGGTCACTGGGTGGTGGGGCAATGACAGCTGGGTCCCCCCGCTGAACAGGTGTGTGTCTTTCCCATTTGCAGCCACTGAGGAGCCTTATGGGGATGCTTTGGTCCCAGGGGATGCCTGCCAGCAGGAAGAGCTGGTTGGTGTCCACAACGGTCCCTGCCTGAGCCCGTGGCGTCACCTGGGATTGGAAAACCGTGGCCTACAAATCCACAGGGGCTGCATGAAGTCCTCCGAGGGCAGAATGAACGTGTCCTTCCCTCACGCTGTTCTTGTGAGGAAGAAGATGGCCCCGTAGTGTCCGAGGGGGTGACACACGTCTTCTCTCTTTTCGAGGGTCCCCCGCGGATTTGAGGGTAAGCGTCTCTCCAGATTGTTTCCGTGTGCTGTCATCAGTTACAAACATCGCTCCTCTCCCGTTGGAGGCTCCGCGTGTCCCCCGTTGGCCACGGGCGACTTCTCAGGCCGGTTCCCAGAGTCTGTTAATCTCAGGTGCCTTGCTTCCAGCCACAGCGATCTCTTCCCGTTTTCCCTCCATCCGGCCCTGGAGGGATGATTCATTTCTCCCCAGAAGCTCTGGTTCCTTTTCGTGGGAAAATGCTTGACGTGTGGATGCTGTTGCCCAGACGTGTACGGGGTGCGAGGGACCGAGCTCCCGACGGCCACTGATGCCGTGAAGATTCTGCACGGCCCTCCCTCACCTCCCCAAATATCCGGAACGAGCGCGTCTTTCATGAAGCTCGTCTGTGGGACACAAGCAGGAACGTGTGAGCATCACCGACGGGCAAGCAAACTTGAGCGTGGGAAGAAATAAACCCCACACACAATTTCATAGTGGTGCCACTCGTCAAAGCCCAGAGGGCGGGGGAACCCAAGTGTCCGTGGACATGGGAACGGATAAACAAAAAATGGCCCAGCCTTGTGATGGGATATTCGTCAGCACTGAATGCTTTGAAACGCTTCTGTTGGGGGGGGGGGCACACCTGGGGGGCTCAGTCAGGTAACCTTCCCGACTCTTGATTTTGGCTCAGGTCATAATCTCACGGGTGTGAGTTTGAGCCCCGTGTAGGGCTCTGTGCTGACAGCTCAGAGCCTGGAAACGGCTTGGGATTCTGTGTCTCCCTCTCTCTCTGCCCCTCCCCTGCTCACTCACTGTCTGTCTCTCTCTCTCTCTCTCTCAAAAATAAATAGACATTAACAATTTTTTGAAAGAAGAAAAAGAAGTGACCATGGACAGATGGATGGATAAAGAAGATGAATGAGATCTTGTCACTTGCACTGAGACGGGTGGATCTGGGAGGTGTTACGCAAAGTGAAATAAATCCGTCAGAGAAAGGTAAATACCGTCTGATTTCACTCCTAGGTGACGTTTAAGGAACAAAACAAAGCAACAATGAAAAAGAGTCAAACCGAGAAAAAGACTCAACTACACAGAACAGACTGATGGTCACCAGAGGGGAGGTGGGTGGGGGCTGGGGGAAATGCATGATGGGGATTAAGGGAGTGCACCTGTCGTGATGAGCACGGGGTGATGTATGGATGTGTTGGATCCTATATTGGTGCAAGCATTCGTTACAGAGAGAGGTGACGTGACAGGCACAGTGCGCGGGGCAGGGGAGAGGCTGTTTCTCTGAGGAAGATTTAGGGGGCTGGTTTGGGAGGGGGGCTCACATGTGCCCCGGAGTTCTGCAAGGAGAGCCCACATGGCAGAGATCCCGGAGAGATTCAGGACCCCCGGGGACTGCCCCAGGCACACATGGTTTTCTGTCTGGGCAGATCCTGGAGAAAAACAACTGAGGTCGTTAAGGAGAGGGGTCACTGATTAGCACCAGAGATGAAAGGACACGTAGATGTGGCTGAGTCGGTCCTGGATGGTCCTGTGGTAGCTGTGAGTACCCACAAACACAGAAAGACGGAGCAGGAGCAAGGAATTATTGACTAGTGTGCTAAACCCGTCATACACGGTTTGACCAGATGTTTCAAACATACAGCAACATCTTTCTCGAGTCTTTGGGGAGTTTTCGAAGGTTCTGGGGATTCCCTTTTTGATTCTCTAATTTTATGTTTTCAGAGTCTGGCCGGGGATAAGTGCAACACAGGAACATCTAAGCTGGTGCTTTGGTTGCAAATTTGGTTTCCTTGTTCCGTCTGATGGCGGAAATTCTTACGGGCATGGGCTTCTCGGCTACAGTGTAGGACGCAGTCAAAACTGACGTGGTTTTCAAGAACACCGGTGAGGTTGAATCCGTTTTATCTTACGTCTTCATACAGTTAATGTAGCACCTTCCTTATGTTTAAGTTTTATTTATGTTTGTAGCAACTTTTCAAAGAAAGGGTTATTTTATGCTTTAAAAAAGGAAAGTTCAGGCAGCTTGGCAAAACCATGGGGTTTTTTTTTGGCGGTGTGGAGTCATGGAAAAAAACCTGATTTGCCAAGCAGACATGACCATTCATTGTCTATGCCAAGATGAAAGAGAAGGACACTTTGAGTGGGACTCTTGGGTCTTGGGGGTCATCATTACCAGCCACGGGCTTGGAGGACCACCATCAGGGTCCCCATTCTCTGGGCGTGAATGTTGTTGAGGGTGCTGGTCTACTGCTTCCTGGAAAAAATGCAAGACCATGTATGCACATTCAGGACCAACTTTCCACAACTTGTTTCCCAGGTCACACAGCATGCTGGGACCTAGCTTGTTCTGGCGATCCATGCCTGCACGGAAGGCTGCTATCTGGACACGTGTCTACGTCGAGGCCAAGATGGCTGTCTGGACGCGTCTGTAGGTTGAGGCCAACATGGCTGTCTGGACACGTGTCTATGTCGAGGCCAAGACAGCTGTCTGGATGCGTCTGTAGGTCGAGGCCAAGATGGCTGTCTGGACACGTGTCTAAGTTGAGGCCAAGATGGCTATCTGGACACGTCTGTAGGTTGAGGCCAAGACAGCTGTCTGGACGCGTCTGTAGGTTGAGGCCAACATGGCTGTCTGGATGCGTCTGTAGGTTGAGGCCAAGACGGCTGTCTGGACACGTCTGTAGGTTGAGGCCAAGACAGCTATCTGGATGTGTCTGTAGGTCGAGGCCAACATGGCTGTCTGGACGCGTCTGTAGGTCGAGGCCAACATGGCTGTCTGGACACGTGTCTACGTTGAGGCCAAGACAGCTGTCTGGACGCATCTGTAGGTTGAGGCCAACATGGCTGTCTGGACACGTGTCTAAGTTGAGGCCAAGATGGCTGTCTGGGCGTGTCTGCAGGTTGAGGCCAAGACGGCTGTCTGGATGCGTCTGCAGGTTGAGGCCAAGACGGCTGTCTGGACACGTCTGTAGGTTGAGGCCAAGACAGCTATCTGGATGTGTCTGTAGGTCGAGGCCAACATGGCTGTCTGGACGCGTCTGTAGGTCGAGGCCAACATGGCTGTCTGGACACGTGTCTACGTTGAGGCCAAGACAGCTGTCTGGACGCATCTGTAGGTTGAGGCCAACATGGCTGTCTGGACACGTGTCTAAGTTGAGGCCAGGACGGCTATCTGGACGCGTCTGTAGGTTGAGGCCAAGACGGCTGTCTGGACACGTGTCTAAGTTGAGGCCAAGACGGCTATCTGGACGCGTCTGTAGGTTGAGGCCAAGACGGCTGTCTGGACACGTGTCTAAGTTGAGGCCAAGACGGCTATCTGGACGTGTCTGTAGGTTGAGGCCAAGATGGCTGTCTGGACACGTGTCTAAGTTGAGGCCAAGACGGCTGTCTGGACATGTGTCTACGTTGAGGCCAACGTGGCTATCTAGACACATGTCTAAGTTGAGGCCAAGATGGCTATCTGGACGCATCTGTAGGTTGAGGCCAAGACAGCTGTCTGGACGCGTCTGTAGGTCGAGGCCAAGATGGCTCTCTGGACGCATCTGTAGGTCGAGGCCAACATGGCTGTCTGGACACGTGTCTACGTCGAGGCCAAGATGGCTGTCTGGACGCGTCTGTAGGTTGAGGCCAACATGGCTGTCTGGACACGTGTCTATGTCGAGGCCAAGACAGCTGTCTGGATGCGTCTGTAGGTCGAGGCCAAGATGGCTGTCTGGACACGTGTCTAAGTTGAGGCCAAGATGGCTATCTGGACACGTCTGTAGGTTGAGGCCAAGACAGCTGTCTGGACGCGTCTGTAGGTTGAGGCCAAGACGGCTGTCTGGACACGTCTGTAGGTTGAGGCCAAGACAGCTATCTGGATGTGTCTGTAGGTCGAGGCCAACATGGCTGTCTGGACGCGTCTGTAGGTCGAGGCCAACATGGCTGTCTGGACACGTGTCTACGTTGAGGCCAAGACAGCTGTCTGGACGCATCTGTAGGTTGAGGCCAACATGGCTGTCTGGACACGTGTCTAAGTTGAGGCCAAGATGGCTGTCTGGGCGTGTCTGCAGGTTGAGGCCAAGACGGCTGTCTGGATGCGTCTGCAGGTTGAGGCCAAGACGGCTGTCTGGACACGTCTGTAGGTTGAGGCCAAGACAGCTATCTGGATGTGTCTGTAGGTCGAGGCCAACATGGCTGTCTGGACGCGTCTGTAGGTCGAGGCCAACATGGCTGTCTGGACACGTGTCTACGTTGAGGCCAAGACAGCTGTCTGGACGCATCTGTAGGTTGAGGCCAACATGGCTGTCTGGACACGTGTCTAAGTTGAGGCCAGGACGGCTATCTGGACGCGTCTGTAGGTTGAGGCCAAGACGGCTGTCTGGACACGTGTCTAAGTTGAGGCCAAGACGGCTATCTGGACGCGTCTGTAGGTTGAGGCCAAGACGGCTGTCTGGACACGTGTCTAAGTTGAGGCCAAGACGGCTATCTGGACGTGTCTGTAGGTTGAGGCCAAGATGGCTGTCTGGACACGTGTCTAAGTTGAGGCCAAGACGGCTGTCTGGACATGTGTCTACGTTGAGGCCAACGTGGCTATCTAGACACATGTCTAAGTTGAGGCCAAGATGGCTATCTGGACGCATCTGTAGGTTGAGGCCAAGACAGCTGTCTGGACGCGTCTGTAGGTCGAGGCCAAGATGGCTCTCTGGACGCATCTGTAGGTCGAGGCCAACATGGCTGTCTGGACACGTGTCTACGTCGAGGCCAAGATGGCTGTCTGGACGCGTCTGTAGGTTGAGGCCAACATGGCTGTCTGGACACGTGTCTATGTCGAGGCCAAGACAGCTGTCTGGATGCGTCTGTAGGTCGAGGCCAAGATGGCTGTCTGGACACGTGTCTAAGTTGAGGCCAAGATGGCTATCTGGACACGTCTGTAGGTTGAGGCCAAGACAGCTGTCTGGACGCGTCTGTAGGTTGAGGCCAAGACGGCTGTCTGGACACGTCTGTAGGTTGAGGCCAAGACAGCTATCTGGATGTGTCTGTAGGTCGAGGCCAACATGGCTGTCTGGACGCGTCTGTAGGTCGAGGCCAACATGGCTGTCTGGACACGTGTCTACGTTGAGGCCAAGACAGCTGTCTGGACGCATCTGTAGGTTGAGGCCAACATGGCTGTCTGGACACGTGTCTAAGTTGAGGCCAGGACGGCTATCTGGACGCGTCTGTAGGTTGAGGCCAAGACGGCTGTCTGGACACGTGTCTAAGTTGAGGCCAAGACGGCTATCTGGACGCGTCTGTAGGTTGAGGCCAAGACGGCTGTCTGGACACGTGTAAGTTGAGGCCAAGACGGCTATCTGGACGTGTCTGTAGGTTGAGGCCAAGATGGCTGTCTGGACACGTGTCTAAGTTGAGGCCAAGACGGCTATCTGGACGCGTCTGTAGGTTGAGGCCAACATGGCTGTCTGGACACGTGTCTAAGTCGAGGCCAAGACGGCTATCTGGACGCGTCTGTAGGTTGAGGCCAAGACAGCTGTCTGGACGCATCTGTAGGTTGAGGCCAACATGGCTGTCTGGACACATGTCTACGTCGAGGCCAAGACAGCTGTCTGGACGCATCTGTAGGTTGAGGCCAACATGGCTGTCTGGACACGTGTCTACGTCGAGGCCAAGACAGCTGTCTGGACGCATCTGTAGGTTGAGGTCAACATGGCTGTCTGGACACGTGTCTACGTCGAGGCCAAGACAGCTGTCTGGACGCATCTGTAGGTTGAGGCCAACATGGCTGTCTGGACACGTGTCTAAGTTGAGGCCAAGATAGCTGTCTGGATGCATCTGTAGGTTGAGGCCAAGACAGCTGTCTGGACCCATCTGTAGGTTGAGGCCAAGATGGCTATCTGGACGCGTCCATAGGTCGAGGCCAAGACAGCTGCCTGGACATGTCCGTAGGTCGAGGCCAAGACGGCTCTCTGGACACGTCCGTCGGTTGAGGCCAAGATGGCTGTCTGGACGCGTCTGTAAGTTGAGACCAACACAGCTATCTGGATGTGTCTCTGAGTTGAGGACAAGATGAGGGTCTCCCTAGATGCCAGTGGAGAGTTTCTAATCCACAGCGGGTGGCAAAGAACCACACGGAGACCCGCCGACCCACCCCGCCCACCCGGCCCCACCTCTCGGCAAACTGGAGAGAAGGGAATCAATTTAAAGGTCTTCGATTTAGCAAACCCCGGCGGTGCAGAACACAGGTTTGTTTCTTCTAAATGGTACGGCTAAATTATAATTATATTTCATCCTGTGTTTCCCAAAGAACGTTTTTGTAACAAGACCCCACCTTGGCGTGCTGCTATTATAAATCTTCTCCTAACGTGGAGGCGGGCTGGCGGTGGGAGGGGGAACCCTCTGGATTTGTGGGCGGGAGGCGAGCGTCCGTGGGTCCACTGTGTGGCCGGCTCCGTATTTATGACGCGTGGGCGCTGGAGAAGACAGTGTGTCTCAGGTCCAGGGCCACTAAACACTCAGCTCGCTTTAGGGTTCTGCCGCCCTTTTCTTGAATTTATCTCCTGGCAAAGGAAATTCCTTAAGACTAATACACTTAGTGCCAAGAAAACAAATCCGGGCGGCCAGGAAGGGAGGCACTAATTACTCTGCGGATTTGTGGCAACCGTCTCCCCTCAAGGTTTGTGCGTGAAAAGCATACGAAAGGAAAACACGAAACGAGACCCTCCCACCACACTGGTGACACGCAGCTCGCAGAGGAGAACGGGGCGCTCCCGGCCGCCGCGTGGCAAACTGGCGGTCGTGTCCACCTCCCAGGGCGGGAGGGAGTCCTTCCGGCCCCTCTCTGGCCCCAGCGCCCTCCTGTCTGGG
Source organism: Felis catus (assembly GCF_018350175.1). Classification (NCBI taxonomy): domain Eukaryota; kingdom Metazoa; phylum Chordata; class Mammalia; order Carnivora; family Felidae; genus Felis; species Felis catus. Next base: position 406,422 of record NC_058386.1, read on the forward strand.
CTGGGAACCCTCCGGAAGGGCCGGGCTTCCTGAGGACACATACTCTTGCCCTGTGTGTTTTGCAAACCAGCCTGGCGGAGGGCGGGTCTTACGCCCAGAGTCCATGATGCTTTTCTCGGGCAACCGCGAGGAACATTCCTGCCCTAGTTCGTGGCGGCGCATAGTTTCCAGCCAAAGCCCTTTGAGTTCAGCTCAACGGATTGCATTCCGATACCCCTTTCTCCCAGAGGTGGGCTTGGGGGACACGGTCTGCCCCGTGGTCCTGGGGGAAGTCATTGAGGACTCCTGTACCTCTGGGTCTGTCTCTAAATATTTGTAATTCAGCATCTCCTCGGCCGGAGGCTTGGACAGGAAGATCGGGGTGGAGGGAAGGCCCGATGCCTCTAAGGAGTTAAAGAGTTTTTTTTTTTTTTTTTTTGAAACCAGTTGGCTTGGATTAAGAGCTAGAGAAGTGCCGTTCAAAACACAAATCAAGATGTTCACACCCACAAACGCAGTCGGGTTTGGCCGCCATTCTGAGCGTGTAAGACGTGAAAAGAACAGCGTGTGATGGTGGTCCCCAGGGAGGTCGGAAAGCCAGGAACACAGGTACAAATCCAGTCCTGAGTCCAGTGGGAGCGCATACGTGGTGCAGAGTTCCTGGACGAGTATGGCTCGTGGAGTTGGGTGCCGTCTGCTCTGTTTGCCTGAGGATTGCCGAGCTTTTATAGATAAAATCGGTCACGTCAGAATGAGAATCAGAGAGGGGAGGTGATTCGGAGTTAGGAACCGGCTCGGCGAAGGACAGAGCTCCGTGAATGTGTCTTCGCTGATCTTTGTGTATTCTTGTGGGAATGGGGAGTGAGGCGTCGATGAACCATGTGCCCCAAGGCCATGGGGTTGTTCTTGTGGGTCACAGACCGTGAGGGACGGCCGAAATTCTCGTGTCTCCCTGCCTTATTTGCGTGGCTCAACTATAAAAATACAGCAGAGCAACAGGGAGGAAAAAAAATCCTACAAAGTTGTTAGCAGAGGAGAGGTGTTTCTGAGTGAGTAGAGATCTTTCTCCCACCCCCGTTTTGGGGAAATATGATGCAGAATTCTCTCGTAGGTTCGTGCGGTTGAAATAACGTATAAAATCATTAAGTCTGTGCTCACGCTGCAGGCTCTTATTGAAAATATAAGATAGTTGCAAAAAAAAATGCATCGTTATTTTAAGGGACAGCAAAACAGAAGAACACGGAAGGATGGAAAGGAGGTGTCGTGAATTTCTTGTGGGGACTAGAAGGGCTGGCTATTAGCCGAGGGATTCTTCCCTTTGTGTCGACCCAGCTCTCGCTCCTGGAGCCGGTGTTTAGCAATTTACATAAATTTGCATAAATTTTGGGGTGACCGTGGGGACGGACCTTCTCAGTCCCTGCCGCATACTTTCTGCCACACCAGCCATTTGCCTGGGAGTCTTGTGGCCAATGGATGCACCGGTCAAGCGTTAAGGCGTCTTTGCACCCCAGTTGGATTGGGGGGTCTCTGAGCATGTGCTAGTCCCCACTCTGTCTCTGCTGCTTTTGGTACCACTGCACATGCAAAGTGTTCATCGTGGGGATGCAGGGACAGGTGGGTGGGGGCCACATAAATTTCCAGGCCCCCCACCAGTGCTCAGCCTCAGCCCAGCCTCTGAGGTCTGTGCCTCCCTCTTCCACACCCTGCGGGGGCGTTTCTGTCATTTGCAACGGCCAATGGAAGCCGTCTCTGTGGGTATTTGTGCACATGGGCTGGAGCTCTTGGAACATTCTAGAAAGCTGTCTGCATGTGTCTTCTGCTTTGCAAACGTTCTACGTTCCTTCAGAGACACTGAAACAACTGTATGTAGGAGATGGGCACTTTTCCTGACGCTAACAAAGAATAATTTCTACCAAACACAAGGGCGACTTGGGGCACCCGGGGAGAGGATTTCCAGTTGCGGGGAGCTGGCGAAGGGTATCCCATCCCACCGCCGTCTTGTGCGAGCGTCTCGTATGAGTCCTGGTGAATCGTGTGCGTTGGGGCAACGTGAGCGCAAGCCGTCAGCTCACGCTACGCACGGAGCGTTCTCTGGGGACGGCTGACTTTAAGAGCCAGAGACCCTTTGCAGGGGGAGCGCCCCTAAAGCGTGGGTTCTGGAGGGGTGGGAGGAGCTGGCCCTGTTGACGTATCCTGTCCGTGGTGGGGACAGGATAGCACAGCCAACGGCCTCCCACACAGGTGCTACGTCCCTCCACGTCTCCCCACGTGGCGTGGCTGGATTGGCCGTGGAGGCCAGGAGGCCGGAAGAGAGGGGTTCCCAAGTGTAGAGGGGGACGAGTAGGACCCCCCGTGTCAATCCCGCGAAGGCAGCCAGCATTCCCGGTGAATTCTGCCAGACAGACCCACGTGGGAGTGCCCGTGTCCCCGGGGCGGCCACGACAAAGGATCACACACGCCGTGGTATCAGACACCAGATGCTCCCTCTCTCCCAGGGGTGGAGGCCAGCAGTCTGGCACTGATCCCCAGGACGTGGACACCTGTCCATCCGTCCGTCTGTAGGGGCTGCGGTAAGAGGACACGGTGCTCCACGGGAAGGGGGCGGGGCTTGCAAACAACGGACATTTCTTCCTCTGACTTCCACTGCGGGGTCACAGGAAGCACCCCTGCCCAGTCGGCCATGGTGGACTCCTTCTCACCGGTCACCTTACATGGCGGAAGGGGCCGAGGGGGCTCTCTGGAGTCTCCTTTTGCGAGGACACGAATCCCATCGACCGTCACGAGTGATCCCCTCCCCAGGCCCCTCGTTCTAACACCCACCCGCTGCAGTGAGGTTACAACAGACGGACTTTGGGGGGAACAAACGTTTGGTTCATCGTAACCTCTGTGGAGGCCACATCCACACGGGGGTCAGGACGCGGCTGTGTGAGATGACGATTCAGCCCACGGCCGGCACCTTGTCTGTACCTGTGGGTGATGACAGACACGCGTTGAGGGAAAAGTGTTTGCACGGTCTCCACGTGACCCTATATCGGGATGATACTCGTTAGGGTGACCTCCGTGCTCTATGATGAATGAAACCACCTGTTACCGCGGTGAGTGAACGTTCATCACTGTTGTGACATCGTGTGGCCGATGACGGAACGTCTCCAGGGCTGTGAGCAAAGACCAGAGGGCATGAGACGCGGTCTCTGTGCACAGTCATGTGCTGGGTGACGAAACATGAAGACGGGCGAGGCCAGACCAGTGTCAGAGCCGGCCCCTCACGTGATGTCCCTGCCTCAGGGGACACTATTTAGAAACAGGGCTTTTGCAGATGTAATCAATCAGGTTAAGGTGACGTCATTGGAGTGGCCTTGACTCCAATGACCCGTGTCCTTGTAAGAGACAAAAGAGAAGCCACGTGAAGGCGGAAGCATACACAGTAGGGACGTGGGCACAAACTCAGGGACGCCTAGAGCCCCAGAAGCTGTGAGAGGCAGGAAGGACCCTCCCCTGGAGCCTCGAGAGAGAGTGTGGTCCTGCCCTCCTGAATCTCAGGGATTCTTCCCTGCCTGGATCTTAGTGGCCCTGCCCTGCCTGGATCTTAGTGGCCCTGCCCTGCCTGGATCTCAATGGTCCTTCCCTGCCTGGATCTCAGTGGCTCTGCCCTGCCTGGATCTCACTAAGCCCTGTCCTTCCTAGATCTCAGTGGCCCTTCCCTGCCTGGATCTCAGTGGTCTTGCCCCTCCTGGATCTCAGTGGCTCTGCCTTGCCTGGATCTCAGTGGCCCTGCCCCTCCTGGATCTCCGTGGCCCTGCCCCTCCTGGATCTCAATGGTCCTTCCTTGCCTGGATCTTAGTGGCCCTGCCCTGCCTGGATCTCAGTGGTCCTGCCCCTCCTGGATCTCAGGGGTCCTGCCCCTCCTGGATCTCAGTGGCCCTGGCCTGCCTGGATCTCAGGGGTCCTGCCCTGCCTGGATCTCAGTGGCTCTGCCCCTCCTGGATCTCAGGGGTCCTGCCACTCCTGGATCTCAGTGACCCTGCCCTACTCAGATCTCAGTGGTCCTGCCTCACCTGGATGTCAGACCACTGGCCTCCAGAGCTGGGGACGATGAATTTGTGGTGTGGAGCCAGCGGGTCTGTGGTAATGTTTTGTGGCCGCCCCAGTACACGGAGGCAGGGGGTGCCCCAGTACATGTGCAGTAATGTCTTGTGGCTGCCCCAGTACACGCAGGCAGGGACACACGTGCAGTGGGGACCAGAGCCGTGCCGTGCAAACAATTCATGCAGAACCTCCAATCTTGGGGACTCGGCAGGACCCAGAAGGACCATCAGCTCTGTCTCTCACGGGACATCGGGATGTGGAAGCCGGCCGGTGGGAACAGGGCAGGGCTCCCACCACGTTTATCGCTGGGCTTCTCGACGTTGACGAGGGAACGTGGTTATGAGGCCGGGCCACCAGGACCACGTAGGCTGCTCCGTCCACAGGCTGGTGTCAGGCTTCCCCTTCTGTCACATCCCTCCCTCCTCCTCCCTCCTCTGTCCCGACACCCAGTCTGGGGCCTCATCAATGACTCTTGAAGGACAGTCCACTGACCTCTTCGTTTTCGGTCGCCATCGAATTCTGGGTACGGCAGCCGCCCGAAGTCCGCCTGGGAGAGCATCAGGGCACTGGCACGCGCCACTCAGTTTTCCTAATTGCAGGCAAAATATTGGGGAACGTAAACAGCATGGTTAAGATACACGTCTTTGCTCACCTGCGACGATGCTTCTGCGGAGCCCGTGCGGGTGGGGACAGCTGGTAGACCTCAAGCTGTAGGAGGGCCAGGAGGGGGTCTGGTTTTCCGCCTTGGGATGCGTGGTTCTGGGCAGATAACAAGCCCGTCGACGTGAGAGTGTTGCGTGCGCAGGACCTGGGGGGCACCCGGCCTCTTCTGGGACACGTGTGTCCTCGGAAACACGTGCACGGACCTCTCTTTCCGTGCCCGCGTGTTTGATAGGAATTGGGTTTTCCGCATCCAGATCCCCCCCCCACCCCGACCCAACCCACAGCCCAAGAGGTGTGATGCTCCCTGTGAAAAAGGTTGAAGTCTTTTCCTGCTGGAAATGCGGGGATGGCTGGGAGCCCTCCGTGGTTCGCCCGTCCCGTGGTCTGGATGTTCTTGGCTCCGCGGAGAACTCAGGCGTCTCTCTGGGATCTCGAGAGCTGCGTGCTAACGAGGTGCTTCTGCATCGTCCGGAGGGACGAACGCTTCTGGACACGCTCTGGGATCCAAGGGCTCTGACCCAGCGACACTGAGAGGACTTAAGTCTAAACGAATCGGACGCGAGGGGATTCAATTTGATTGTCCACACTTGGGCTTCAACGGCTTTGGTGAACCCTTCCTTCCTTCCTTCCTTCCTTCCTTCCTTCCTTCCTTCCTTCCTTCCTTCCTTCTTTCCCTCCTTCCTTCCTTCCCTCCTTCCCTCCTTTTTTCTTCCTTCCTTCCCTCCTTCCTTCCTTCTTTCTGTCCTTCCTTCCCTCCTTCCTTCCCTCTTTCTTTCCTTCCTTCCTTCCTTCCTTCCTTCCTTCCTTCCTTCCTTCCCTCCTTCCTTCCTTCCCTCTTTCCTTCCCTCCTTTCTTCCCTCTCTCCCTCCTTCCTTCCTTCTCTCCTTCCTTCCTTCCCTCTGTCCTTCTCTCTTTTTCTCCTTCCTTCCTTCCTTCCTTCCTTCCTTCCTTCCCTTCCTTCCTTCCTTTTTCCCGCCTGTTAACCCCAAACACTTCAGAAATGGTGGGAGCTGTTTCGGTCGACAGCACAGGTGTTCAGCTGCTGCAGGTGTGCAAACGAGTGAGGCAGGGGCTGACCCTCCGCCCCTGGGGACACGCATCCCCTTGACCCTTACATGTTGTGATGTGGTTTGGAAGGACATTTGCATCCGGGGACCTTGCAGACGGGAGGCAGGGAAAGGTACAAGACTGAGTGCCGTTGACGAGCCTGGGGTGCTGTGCAGGGGTCCCCTTGACTTGGGAGCACACAGCCTGCAGCCTCCAGCTGAGCCGACCTGCAAACAGCGAGCTGTAGCGGCTCTGGGACCTCTCTAGCTCTCCAGGGCCGGCCGCCTCATCTGCCTCGCTCCCATTCCGACTCCAGACCCCCGCGATCCTGAGCCACCCCGGGTTACCTGCGGGAACCCGCGTGCGGGGGCCCCCGCCCCACCTGTTAACGTGCAGTGACGCGACTCCCCGGCCAGGCCTCAGAGGGCTCGGCAGGTCGGCCCTGCTCTGATGACTTGCGTGATTTTCAGAGGCACAGGCACCGTGCCTGTGTGTGCGTTATTTCTGTCGTCCTTGTTTCCGGGAGGGGCGAACTTCGTGGTGTCACGGCTGCCTAAGGAGTAGGAGATGAGACGCGGAAACACTGAGATGTGTCACCAATTATGCAAACACGTTGTCTCTGTTTTTGTCACTGAGAATTACACGCGGGCGTATCTTCCTCACGGACCATCACGGTTTTTGCAGCCAGAGGCGGGGAGCGGGGCTGGTGGCGGACGAGGAGGGCTGTGGGGCTGCCGGGCTGTCTGTCGGGAAGTGATCAGACGCCACGCACGCGGAGGGCGCGGCCACCATCCCTCGCGGGGCCCTAATCAAACCTGGCACGGCCTGTCAGGAAGACGGCTTTGCAGGGAAGGCGTCGCCCATTAGGGATGAAGCACCTGAATGATGGAAACAAATAGGGTGTTAATCTCCCCACAAAGGGGGCATCGTGGGCTGGCCTGGGAGGCGGGGTCCCCGAGCAGCGTCGCTGATGACTGACTGCCTCCCTCCCGCACGGCTGGCTCCTGCCTCAGGGCCGACCGTGTGTGAGGCCGCGTGGCCGTGCTGCGGCCGCCATGGCCCTGATACACAGGTGCGTGGGGGCTTGGGTGGGAGGAAGGAGGGATGGCGAATCTCAGCCCTGTGCTCTTGTTGTTTGGCACGAAGCGTTCTTCGCGGGGGGCTCTTTGTATCTGGTGGGGGGGGGAGCAGGCTTTTTGTGGGAGTCAGCAGGGAGGCCTTAAGGTGCCGAAAGTGAGTTCTGGCCTTTGCCCGTGGCTCCCGGGAGGTCTGAGCCCTTGGGGTGGGACGCCTGGTGGGGGGGGGGGAGTGGTGAGTCCATTCAGGCACCTGGAACGAAACACCGCAGACTTGGGGGCTTACACACAGGGAGGGCATGCTTCCCAACGTCCTGGAGCCTGGGGGTCGAAGGTCCAGGGGCAGACTGGGGTCTGGGGAGGCCCCTCTTCCCGGTTCCTAGACGGCCATCACGGTGGAGGGACCAAGGGCTCCCTGCTGTGTGCTCGCGGGATGGGGGGACCAGGGGACTTGCTGGCTGTGTCCTTATGGGATTAGGGGGACCAGGGGCTCCCTGCTGTTTCCTCATGGGATGGGGGGGACCAAGGGGTTGCCTGGCTGTATCCTCATGGGATGGGGGGGACCAAGGGGTTCCCTGGCTGTGTCCTCATGGGATGGGGGGGACAAAGGGACTCCCTGGCTGTTTCCTCATGGTATGGAGAGACCAAGGGGGTTCCCTGGCTGTGTCCTCATGGGATGGGGGGCCAGGGGGTTCCCTGGCTGTGTCCTCATGGGATGGGGGGGGACCAGGGGACTTGCTGGCTGTGTCCTTATGGGATTAGGGGGACCAGGGGCTCCCTGCTGTTTCCTCATGGGATGGGGGGACCAAGGGGTTCCCTGGCTGTGTCCTCATGGGATGGGGGGGGACCAGGGGACTTGCTGGCTGTGTCCTTATGGGATTAGGGGGACCAGGGGCTCCCTGCTGTTTCCTCATGGGATGGGGGGACCAAGGGGTTTCCTGGCTGTGTCCTCATGGGATCGGGGGGACCAAGGGGTTCCCTGCTGTGTCCTCATGGGATGGGGGGACCAGGGGGGGTCCCTGGCTGTTTCCTCATGGGATGGGGGGGACCAAGGGGTTCCCTGCTGTTTCCTCATGGGATGGGGAGACCAACGGGTGACCTGGCTGTGTCCTCATGGGATGGGGGAGACCAGCGGGTTCCCTGGCTGTGTCCTCATGGGATGGGGGGGGACCAGGGAGCTCCCTGCTGTTTCCTCATGGGATGGGGGGACCAGCGGGTTCCCTGGCTGTGTCCTCATGGGATGGGGGGGGACCAGGGAGCTCCCTGCTGTTTCCTCATGGGATGGGGGGACCAGCGGGTTCCCTGGCTGTGTCCTCATGGGATGGGGGGGACCAAGGGGTTCCCTGGCTGTGTCCTCACAGGATGGGAGGGCCAGGGGGGTCCCTGACTGTGTCCATAATAAACAGTGGTAAACCGTGACTGAGTGTTGAACACTCCTGTGAGTCCCCTTTGGAGCTGAGGACGGTCCTGGAACCTGCACGAACTGGTGTCACAAGTGAGGGTGTCCTTGGAACCTGTGACCTCCCATGACAGCATCCCTCTATTCTGTCGTTCTCGTCTGGGTGCAAGAATCGAGGTCCGTCGTGTTTGGACTTATCTCGCAGTCCCTGTTTCCAGCACGCTTCTCAGCTCTCGCCAGACCGTAAGCTGCTTGGGAGCACGTCCCGTATCACGTTTCAATTTCGTGATCCCCTTATGTCCTGTTATAACGTCCCTTGTACGTAGTACTTGGTCAATAAATGCTTGATGGGCATCGACGGACAGCCTCTGTCCCCCAATTCCTTTGACCCCCGTGTCGAGAACGTACTTTCCCACCTGTAGACGGGCTTGCCTGTCACACGCAGGCTGGGCTCTGTGTCCACAATGTGGATGGTCCTTGAGGACGTGACGCTCAGGGACATAAGCCAGTCACAGAAGGACAGATCATGTGATCCCACGTATATGGCGTCCCTAGAGGAGCCTGATCCATAGAGACAGAGACTAGATGATGGGGCCAGAGGGTGGCGACAGGGGACGGGGAGTCAGTGTTTCATGGGGACAGACCTTCAGTTTGCGGACGTGCAAAGTTCTGGACGTGATGGTGGGGATGCTTGCACAGCACGATGAACGCCTTCAGTAACGCCGAAATGGGCACTTGACAATGGAAAGTTTCACGTCACGTGTCTTTTACCGCCATTTTGGAAAATTAAGGAAATACAGGAAAGGAGGGTGTTAACATGGGAGCCTGGGAATCACGTTCTGGTCGTCAGTTTTTGATGCTCCGGAGAGGACTCCGAAGTCATCTGTGAAGTCCAGGTGGCGGTCTTTCCTGTCAACACATCTGTTCAGACAGAGGACGCCCTGTGATGGCCCAGGGCGTTGAGGGGGGCGGTGGGAGCCGTTATCTCCATCAATCGGTGCCAAGCTGCTTTTGTGTAGGGTCTTAGGGGGTCATCGTTGAGACCGTCAGGCAGAGAAGTTGACTCGGTTTTTCAGAGAATTGGCCAAGCTCTCCAAGCGTTTGAATTTGGGGGAAACCAAAACAGAGATGTTTCCCTGTGTCTCACGACTGTTGAAGGCTTGCCGGAGACCAGAGAGAGAAAATGATCGTCCTGTGGGTGGGTGGGTGTGAGACAAAGTCCAAACTGCATCCTGGCAAGGGCTCCTGAGGAGAAGTCAGTGCCAAGCGCGGTCTGGTCACCCTGTATCAGAGGGTCTCGGTTCCACTTTGGATGTTTCTTCACGGCCGACGACGTCGCTGTCTCTGTTCGGGGTCAGACTCCAGGGAAACAGTCCCAGTCCCCACTTTGTGGGAGGACCGGTGGACAGCCACGGAAGAAAGGGACTTTAGCCTAAAACTGGGAAACACACGAGGAGGAATTTAAACATCCCACCAGACGCCTCCATGTTGATTTTTCCAACAACTTCGCGGATGCATCATTTACTCGCCGCGGAATGCCCTCCTCCTGAGCAAACAATTGCACACTTTTTCGCAAATTTACAGAGCTGTGTAAGCATGACCAGAACGTAATTCTGAAATGTCTCCATCATCCCGGAAAAGAAACCACTTGCTGATTTGCCGCCAGGGCCCCGACCTCTCCCCCACCCACGTCCAGCCCTCGGCAACCACTAATCTACTTGGTGTCTCCGTAGATTTCCCTTTTCTGGATGATTCATGTAAATGCCATCGTGTGGCCTTTTGTGACGGGCTTCTCTCACCGAGCAGAATGTTTCTGAGGCCGTTGACGTTCTCGTGTGCGTCCCTACGTCTTTCCTCTTTGCCGCGGGATGCCATCACATGGTCTGCAGGGACCACATTTTGTGCATCCTCTCACCTGCTCTCACCTGTTGTCTTGGGGACGTACCGAGGGCTGGGAAAGCTTGGTCGGGTAGTCATCTGACATCCAACTTTTTTTTTAATGTTTATTTATTTTGAGAAAGAGAGAGGGGGAGGGGGGCGAGAGAGGCAGAGAGAATCCCAAGCAGGCTCTGAGCTGTCAGTGCAGAGCCCAACGTGGAGCTTGATCCCACGAACCCTGAGACCATGACCTGAGTCGAAATTATAGCCGCCCTCGTGAGTGTGCACTGGTATCTTGTGGTTTTAATTTCCCTGGTGTGGACTCAAGTGTCCCAGTCTCTGGTGTGGAGTCTAAGTGTCACGATCTGGATGGTTCTGAGGGACGAGCTCCTGTTCTTCTGTGGTGCAGCTTTCGGAAGCGGACTCTGGCATTTAAATGATGTTAAGTTAACTGGTTGCTTGAGACTGTTTCTTTCTCCCCCAGGGGAAGCTGTTTCATCGACTACCCCGAAAACAAAATGTAAGGGGAGTTAGTGAATGAGATCCATTGAGGTGTGAATGAATCCTGCAGCGAGGCTTTATCGTTTTAATCGTCTCCACGGCAGAAGCCACGGGCTGGATTTGGTGGCTCTCTGTTTCTCCCCCACCGCTGGGTTCGCGGTGTTCCTGATGACAGATTGCTTTGGTCGCTGCTGTCTGTATTTCTGAACTGAGCTAACCAGGCATTCGTAATTTCCACAGTGTCTGTGAGATGTGCGACTCCCAGGACTAAATGTCCCACCTTTATCGTACGGGACACAGCAGTGTCCCCCTGCCTTGCCAGAGCAAGGACAGATCAGTAAATTAATCAGTTAATTTATCAGTAAGGGAACTGCATTCCCTTTTGTCCAAAGTTTAGTTTCTGCTTACACACAGCATTCTCTGACTGCACCAACTGATTAGTTTCCTGGACAAATTTCAACCGTCCCTATTTATTTCCTGAGGCAAAGAAAAATATAAGGTTCTTAAGAGGAACTATCTACCCTACTTATAATGACAGATAAGGCAAGGAGAGTTGTCCCGTTTAAAAGTTCCCTGTATGACGAAAACACATATTTAAACTTTGTATGATTTAAAAATAGGTTGCCCTATCTTTTCATACATAAGTGCACGTGGGACGCTGGGATGAAGTTAAAGAAATCTGGGGAGGGATCCTAGCCCTCAAAAAACGATATAGTCTAATAATCTGAATATAATGTAAAGATACACAACCTTTTTATTACATGTCTGTCCATCCAGTTTCTATTCATTCCCCCACCCACCCATGTGTCCATGCATCCATCTATCCATCCATCCACTTATCCACCCACTCATCCATCCATCTGTCTGTCCGTCTGTCCATCCATCCATCCACCCATTCAGCCATCCATCCGTCCATCTACCCACCCACCCACTCAACCATCCATCCATCCACCCACCTATCCACCTATCCATCCATCCATCCATCCATCCATCCATCCATCCACTTATCACCAACTCATCCATCCATCCAACCACCCACCCACCCACTCAGCCATCCATCCATCCATCCATCCATCCATCCATCCACTTATCACCAACTAATCCATCCATCCAACCACCCACCCACCCACTCAGCCATCCATCCATCCATCCGTCCATCCGTCCACCCACCCACCCATTCAACCATCCATCCATCCATCCATCCATCCACTTATCACCAACCCACTCATCCATCCACCCACCCACCCACCCACGCACTCATCCATCCACCCACCCACCCACCCACGCACTCATCCATCCATCGATCCCCTTATCCATCCATCCCCTTATCCACCAACTCATCCATCCATCCATCCATCCACCCATTCAGCCATCCATCCACTCATCCACCCACTCATCCATCCGTCTGTCCATCCATCCATCCATCCACCCACCCACCCATTCAACCATCCATCCATCCATCCATCCATCCATCCACTTATCACCAACTCATCCATCCATCCACCCACCCACCCACCCACTCAGCCATCCATCCACCCACCCACTCATCCATCCATCAATCCCCTTAGCCATCCATCCACTGATGCTTCATCACAGCATTTACACTCTGGAAGACGATGAGCTACAAATGCATAAAACGCAGGCTGATATATGAACTCTTACATCTCACTAAGAAGTTACTGGCAACTTTCAAGATGTCCTCATTAGACTGACAAAGCAACGTTTCGTGTTTGAAAGCCATTTTTCACTTGTCTCTCCTTGCAGGGAGCCTTCTGGGGTTGCTCAGGTCCTGCTTCACGAGCCTGGCGTGGAATCTGCTGGGTTGAGCAGTTGGTTTGAGGTTTTACCTTCCCAGCCGTTTACACAGTGGGTGGCTTGTGTTTTTGTGGGTTTTGGACCAAACTGTACTCCAGCACCTGGGATTTGGAATCATGCTTCCTGCTTGGCATATTGACCCAAGGCTCTGTCTTCTCTCCTGTGAACACACACACACACACACACACACACACACACACCAGAAAATGTTGTAAATTGTTCATGTGGCACATCAGGAGATTCAAGTTCTGACGCTTGGATATAACAGCTCACACCGAAAGTGAAGGGAATAGTGTTTTGTGCTTATGTCTTTATTTGCATCTTACAACAAGCTTGGAAGGCTTGCTTCCTGACTGTCATGAAGGAAGGACATGAATGTGTCTATGCAAAAACGCGTATGCCTCCTTGCACGTCTTTACACGCACCTGTGCACACGTCGACATATGGATACGTGTCTCTACGTATTTCTATTTACAAACGTGTCCATACACACGTATGTTCATGTACATGTATTGAGTGTGTGTAGATGCACACGTTTGTACGTGTACATGGCTGTGTAGGTGTGTGTTTCCACATTCACCGTTTACATGCCTACGCCTCTGCACACGCATCTGCATAGGCACGCATTTATTTACGTGCATTTAGGTCGTTATAAGTGTAAGCTCTCTGTAATAAAAAAAATTATTTTGGAGAGACAGAGAATGCTAGCGGGGGAGAGGGGCAGAGACAGAGGGAGACCAGGCTCCAGGCTGAGCACACAGCCCGACACAGGGCTCGATGCCATGACTCTGGGATCATGACGTGAGCTGAAATCAAGAGGACACATTGTCTTAACAGTTCATTCGGGGCAGTGCCCCTGGGTCCGTGGGATCCAGTCTCCGGGTCCGTGTGTGGCCTCCTCCTGCGTGCTAAGGGGTGCTGAGCACAGCCCCCGAGGGCGGCCCCTGTGTCTGTTCCAGCCGACCAGTTCCCGACTGAGCCCAGTGTCTGCTGTTTCACGAATGAATCCGGGTACAGGGTGTGGAAGCTGGCTCCGGCATTTACGTGATGCAAGTCAACGGATTTCTTGCACGCTCTGTTTTTGTGATCGCCCCATCAGTTGTTTCTTGAATGCGTAACTTAGTCTGTGGGCGGGGATCATGGGCGTCTCTTTTCCTTCCTGCCCCAGGGGCTTGGGATTCAGGAGAAGGGGGCCCTTCACGTAGGAATCTTCCTGCGGAGGACGTTTGGGATCCCTGTGAAATTGGTTATCAACACCTCTGCAGGCAGCGGGAAATGAACTTCTCTCACGGATGAGATGCTTGAGGTGCCTTGAGGTCCCTGTCTCCTCCCGGAAAGGGCAGTCTGCCTGGCGGTGGCCGGGATAATTTTCGGGGCATGTACACGTGGCCTGAGAGGAAGTGGTTTTATTTATTTATTTATTTATTTATTTATTTATTTAAAATTTTTTTTAACGTTTATTTATTTTTGAGACAGGGAGAGACAGCATGAACGGGGGAGGGTCAGAGAGAGAGGGAGACACAGAATCAGAAACAGGCTCCAGGCTCTGAGCCATCAGCCCAGAGCCCGACACGGGGCTCGAACTCACGGACCGCGAGATCGTGACCTGAGCCGAAGTCGGACGCCCAACCGACTGAGCCACTCAGGCGCCCTTAACGTTTATTTATTTTTGAGGCAGGGAGAGACAGCATGAACGGGGGAGGGTCAGAGAGAGAGAGAGACACAGAATCAGAAACAGGCTCCAGGCTCTGAGCTGTCAGCACAGAGCCCGACGCGGGGCTCCAACTCACGGACCGCGAGATCATGACCTGAGCCGAAGTCAGCCGTTCAACTGACTGAGCCACCCAGGCGCCCCGAGGAAGTGGTTTTAAATTATGTGACGGGTTGGGGCGCTTGGGTGGCTCGGTCAGTTAAGCTCAGGTCATGATCTCTCAGTTTGTGAGTTCGAGCCCCGCGTCGGGCTCTGTGCTGACAGCTCGGAGCCTGGAGCCTGCCTCGGATTCTGTGTCTCCCTCTCTCTCTGCCCCTCCCCTGCTCGCACTCTGTGTCTCTCTCTTTCAAAAATAAACATTAAAAAAATTAAATGATGTTGGGATGAGCCCTGGTGTTGTATGGAAACCAATTTGACAATAAATTATATAAAAAATGTTAAATGACGTTGCGGAGGTGAAATTCACGTAGCTTACAACGAACCCTTGAAAGTGAACAGTTCACGGGGCGTTTAGCACAAGCACTATGTTGTGCAGTCATCACGTCTGTCTGGTTCTAGACCATTCTCATCCTCCCCAAGGAAGCCCCGTTGCCCATCACTCTGATCTCCTGCATCGACCCGGGGTGACCAGCAGTCTGCTTTCTGTGTCCCTGGGCTCGTCTGTCCTCACCTCTCATATCTGGGGGACCACAGACGATGTGACCTCCTGGGTCTGCTTGATGTCGGCTCAGGTCATGATCTCCCGGTTCCTGAGTTCAACCCCTGCATCAGGCTCTGTGCTGACAGCTCAGAGCCTGGAGCCTTCGGATTCTGTGTCTCCCTCTCTCTCTGCCCCTCCCCTGCTTGTGCTGTCTCTCTGTGCCTCAAAATAAATAAAATAAACATTAAATATATATGTATATTAAAATGAACATGTTTGAATATAAAAACGAGCCTGCTTCAACAGAAGCGTTGTCAGTAATGATTCAGGTACAACTAGCAGGTACCTACAGCCCTAAAGGTGTCAGATGAACAAAATGGGAGAAATTCGGGCACTTACGCCTCAGAGCAAACGAACGTGAGCCCGAGAACACTTCTGTTCCGCAGAAACAGACTTCCGCAGACTTTACCGGAGACTCAGAGAGCCCCACGCTCCCCAGAGCCATCGCCGTGAACCCAGCTGAACCCTTATGCCCTGTTCACGATGGTGACCACGTACACCCTATCCTCTATGGCTCGTGGCTTCCGTGAGCGGCCAGGAAGGGCTGGCCAGCATTTCAGTTTTGAATTTTTGTGCCCCCAATGCGTATGCTTGCCCGTGATGGTTGAGTTTACGTGTCCACTCGGCCGGGCGGGGGTACACACATACGTGGTCAGCCATGATTTTCGGTGTTTCTCTAATGTGATCGTTCGGATGGGAGTCACATCGCAATCGATCCATGTCGAGTAGAGTGGACCACCTCCATGATGTGGGTGGGCCTTGTCTAATCAGTTGAAGGCCTTAAGCAAGGGGGAGTCCTGTGTCCGCTCCGTCCTCAGACTCCAGCTGTGGCACCCACCGTTTCCTGGGTCTCGCCTGCTGGCTGAGCCTCCGGAGTTGGGGCTCGTACCCTCCACGATCACGGGAGCCAGTTCCTCAAAGTAGAGTTCCGTTTGTATAAGGGCATCCCCAGGGCCTTTGCTTCCATTCCTCTGGAACAGCCTGATGAGCGCCTCCCCCCTGCCTCACAGCTGAGCCCACGTGGCGTCCCGTGGGGGGATGTGTCAGCCTGCGAGTAACAGCCAGGGGGGAGAGGCCCAGAGAGACGAGAGGAACTGTCCGCCTGGGACTCACTGTGGAGGGAATTTTGCGTTTCGTTCACACTCCGCCCGAATGCAAATCCACGATCCGGAATCCAGACAATCTGGCTTCTCAAAGCCAGCGAACGGCGCATGTTCATTCCCGGCAAGATGAGATGAGCCAACGCTCACCGGGACGTTGGGGCTTGATCACCGTGGAGGACGAAGCCGCGTCCGGCGAGGGGTCCGGCTCAGGCCTGCTCTGCACCCGGCTCAGCTGACAGCTTGGAGTCTGTGAAGCCTGTAGGAGGCGCTGTCTATACGTCCGTGATGCAACGGCAGGCCGGTCTGGAAACCCGTCGTGCCTCCTGGGGGGCCCCGGGAGCGTCAACACGGAGTCACGACGGAGGCCGAGGGTGTTTTCGTGCCTCCGTGGTCACCAGGACGGTGAACACGGCACATGTGATGTTTAGGGAGAGCGGGAGGGAGCCCGTTGATGCACCTGCGTGGCGGCATATCGTTACTCCCCGCTCTGTTGTATTCCTGCTTGTGGCCAACTTCTCGGGGTGCCCGATGGGTCGCTTAAGCGACCGTGGGAGTGCACGGGTGCGGATACGGTCCTCCTGGGTGCACGATCCCTGCCTGTGGCCGGTGCAGGCGAAGAAGCTGAGCCCTGCCTGACGCCTCCCGCCCCTCGTGCTTTCGCGTTCGGTCCTTGCGAACCTGAGGAAATATTGTCACTTCTTGTTACGTGAACGTCAACGGACGAGAATTGATGGGGCTTTCTACCTAATGCTGTTATCCGAACCGGGTTTGTTTATTTAATGAACAAAACGTCACATCCCATATCCCTTCTCCTGACGTCTCAGCCTCTGGCATCTGCTAGTGGCACATTTCCTGGAGTGGGGGTGCTGGATTCGCTAATTTAATTTGCTTGGGGTCCAAAAGTAAACGCGATGCAGGCGTCTCCTCAGACTGAATACATTGTCTCAATTTGTTCTTCGCTTCGTTTCGCTTCCTCAATTTGGTTTTCGTTTCGTTTCGTATGAAAGCAGACGTCCCGAGGGGCCCCCACCCCCACCCCCTGCATCGCGGGACGGACGCGGGGCTCCGGGCAGGACCCGCTGGGACCCGCTGGTGCAGTTCACCTCGGTGCGAGACGAAAAGCCGTCCTCACAGATGGGAGAACGAGATACGTATGAGGCTGGAGCAGGGCCAGAGCTGGCCGTCTCGTGCCGCGCCGGTCTCGGGGCCGAGGACAGTAGCCAGGGCCGGAAACTCGCTTTGCGGAAGGGACAGCGTGTCCCTTACACATCTGTGCAGCCCAGAGCCCCTTGGGAGTGACCGAGTGGGGCACACGGCTGGACCCCACGTGGAGCCACGGGGTGGCAGCGAGCCTGTGGGGGCCTCGCGCACTTCTGGGGGTGACGCACGCGGCCCCGCGTGGCCTTGTCCGCGCGAGCCCCGTCACCGGCCCCTCCGACCGGGTCATCTTGGATCCGGTGCTAGGGAAGGCGCCTGGGAGGGGGCGTCGGCCGGGTGGCTTTCGGCAGGCCCCGGCACAGGTGTGGGGAACCCAGGCCCGACCCGCAACCCCCCGTTGGGGCCTGGATGGTGCGTTCCGCCCGGCGAGGGAGACCGGGCCGACGTTCGCGGGCTGCAAACAGGAAACACGAGCTGTGTCCCTGCTGTATGTGACAGAGCTGGGCTCTGAGACGTGTGCTGTAAGACCCAGTTGCGAGAGTGTCTGGCAATTAAAAATAATTGGGAGCCGGTTTTGCTCAGGTCTTCCAAGAATGCCAGCTAGCACATAACGATGTTTCATTAGACATGCCGAAAACTGTGAGCTCCAAATGACACTGGCAATTAAGGAGGATCATACAGGGGAAAGAGAGAAACATTAAAAACACCCCGGCTGAGATTAGCATCGGATTTAACGGCCACTTCATTAACTAATTGATTTCTTATTAGTTACAGGGAGAGGCCCGGTTAGAGGCTCGGCGCACGTAATTAGCGGCATTTACACAATTAGCAACTTGCTCATTTCGCAACTAAACATTCTTGCAATCGACTGTAACAGTGTAGCTCTGGGCCATGGGAATCGCTTTATTTTTCTTGCTAATATTGGCTTAACCTTCGAATCAAAAATTCTCTCCACCACCGCCCCCCTTCCCCGCCCCCCCCCCTGTAGGCCTCACGATATTTAATCACGACGTTAAATGCACAGGAATAGACAACATCGTCCGGGCTGAGAGGGGCCGGGCCTTTTCTCTCAGTCCTTTATTTCGAAATCCTTTTATGGTGTCTCGTAACCGGCAGACGGAGTGGGTGTAAGCGAGACCACACGTATCTGTTTCCTTTTTCTTTTTCTTTCTTTGTTTTTTTTTTTTTTTTTTTGCCTCAATTCTCGGGAAACCTGCAGTGTCTTCGTACAGCCCGGGAAGGCGCTTGCGAGGAAACTGGCCGCCGGGAGAGCTGTTGGGACCTCCGCAAACGTTTTCTCGGGGGCACCCGTGCACGGTTTTGCAGGACTCCGGGGCTTATTACGGAGGTAGGGCTGAGGTTCGCGGAGGAGCCTGGCTGCACCGGGGGGTCTCTGGGTTCAAGACCGCGTTTATCGCCTCGGATTTTGCGGGGACTTTGGGGCGTGGCCTGTTTGCCGGGGACAGGTGCGATCCAGGGTCTTTGCGCATGGACGACGCCGTTGATGGAAAGGTTTAAATTCCAAGATACTTGGGCCCAGTCTGGCTTCATGTGTGGTTGGCTCCTGTCATGGGCTGGTTGGGTTCCCCTCCAAATTCATATCGGAAGCCCTCACTCCCAGAAACTGACAATGACACTGGATTGGGGGGGGGCCTTTAAAGAGGCGATTCGTGTAAAATGACGTCATGGGGCCGGGCCCTAATCCCAAGGGACTGAGGTCTCTCTGGGAAGACAGGATCAGGACACAGACACGCACGGAGGGACGACCACGTGAGGACACGGGGAGAACACGGCATCCACACTCCAAGGGGAGAAGAAAAACCAGACGAACAGCCTCAGCCCCACCTGGATCTCCGACCCCCAGCCTCGGCCCTGCCTGGACCTCAGACCCCCAGCCTCGGCCCTCACTGGATCTCTGACCCCGAGCCTCGGCCCTGCCTGGACCTCAGACCCCCAGCCTCGGCCCTGCCTGGATCTCTGACCCCCAGCCTCGGCCCTGCCTGGCTCTCCGACCCCCAGCCTCGGCCCTGCCTGGCTCTCAGACCCCCAGCCTCGGCCCTGCCTGGACCTCAGACCCCCAGCCTCGGCCCTGCCTGGACCTCAGACCCGCAGCCTCGGCCCTGCCTGGACCTCAGACCCCCAGCCTCGGCCCTGCCTGGATCTCAGACCCCCAGCCTCGGCCCTGCCTGGAACTCAGACTCCCAACCCCGGCCCCTCGTGGATCTCAGACTCAAAGCCTGAGCCCCACCGGGATCTCAGAGCCCCAGCCTCAGTCCTGCCTGGATCTCCGACCCCCAGCCTCGGCCCTGCCTGGACCTCAGACCCCCAGCCTCGGCCCTGCCTGGACCTCAGACCCCCAGCCTCGGCCCTGCCTGGACCTCAGACCCCCAGCCTCGGCCCTGCCTGGATCTCCGACCCCCAGCCTCGGCCCTGCCTGGACCTCAGACCCCCAGCCTCGGCCCTGCCTGGATCTCCGACCCCCAGCCTCGGCCCTGCCTGGACCTCAGACCCCCAGCCTCGGCCCTGCCTGGCTCTCAGACCCCCAGCCTCGGCCCTGCCTGGATCTCAGACTCCCAGCCTCAGCCCCGTGTGGGTCTCAGAGTCCCAGCCTCAGCCCTGCCTGGAACTCAGACTCCCAACCCCGGCCCCTCCTGGATCTCAGACTCAAAGCCTGAGCCCCACCGGGATCTCAGACTCCCTGCCTCCAGGACCAGGAGACCATAAATGCTGTGCCGTACAAGACTCCCCAGTGTCTATCACGGCAGCTCCAAGGACGTCGTGCACCTGTCCTCGCCTACGGTCTCCAGCCCCAGCCAAAGATGGCGAGTGTCCACCCTCCTGGCTCAGATGCTGTGATGGGCAAGAAACACCCACATGCCGTGTGCGTCTCTTCCCCAGACACTGGGGACTTTGATGCACCACCTTCCCGCCGAACAACACAGACCCCTCCACTCCCAGAAATATGTGGACAGAGGCACAAAGAGACCCAGTGCTCCGACTTTTTTTTCCTGGATAAAGATGATATTTATTCATTTTTATCACCTCGACCGTTGACCATTTCTAAGTGCACAGTTGAGTGGCGTTAACCATCAGCATCATCTGTCCCCCAATATTCCCGTTCTGTAAAACTGAACCTTTGTCCCCAGGAGCCATGAACTGCGTGTCCTCGTCCCTGTCCCCAGACCGTCCATCGACTCTCTGTCGTCATAAATGTGGCTCCTCTAGGGACCCCCTATACGTGGAATCAGACAGGATCTGTCCTTCTGTGTGTGGCTCGTATGACTGAAGATCACATCCCGAAGGTCCACCGACATCATAGCAGGTGCAGAACATCCTTCCCTTTCAAGGCTGTGTCATATTCCATCGGCACCTGGACCACAGTCGATTTATCCCTTCACCTGCCGATGAACATTTGAGTTGCTCCCACCTTTTTCTGTTGGGAACAATCTCGCTCTACAAATTGGTGCATGAATTCCAAATATTTTATAAGTTGGTCCGTTGCAAGGAATCACATTTTTAAACTATTTCCCAGGGGCCATCTCCCCCTCCCAAAAGCATCCTATTTAATCTGGGTGATAGAAGTAATTATCTGCTAGAGAAATCCTAAGGAATCTATCCTATGGGAGTTAAATCCAAGATGGCAGCAGCGTTCGTCCATGTAGTTTCTGGGGCCAAGTAGACATGAGCGGGCATGTTAGCTTTGCCACGGTGGCTGAATGACCATTGGAAAATGCCTCCTTCTGTTGTCCGGGAATCAAGGACACTATTTCCCTTTGGGTTTCCTATGGTATTTAAGGGGCTCCTGTCTTGCACTCAACTGATATTGGGTAAATAACCATAAACCCATGGTCACACCCACTGGTTGAATGGATGGGATACTTCACCTTGGGGAGATGAGTTGGAGTCTCTCAGTGGGTGTTGGTGGGAGTTCCTAGCCGGCGGGAGAGATGAATGGTTTGGGCCCAGATGTGCTGAACGACAAAGGATGGCAGGGATGCCAGGAGTGGGTCTGGGCAAGAAATAGTTGGAGGGGCAGTTTGGGCAGGGGCAGGCAAAGTGGGGTGGTGAGATTCACCCTTCACCAGCTGAGATTCAGGGGGATACTCTGCTGTGCCACAGAGTTTTGTGTGTCTCCCTCCTATCTCCTTCACACACCCGATTCTGAACTCGCCCAGGATTCCTTTGGAAATGCCCACAAAACCACAGACCTTGAGGCTGGCGATCTACCCATTTTTACTCCACTCTGTGTCCATCTAACAATTGTGTTCATGTGGCCCAGAGGAGACCAATCCTTGAGCATCACTCGGGGAAATTATTCAGTCATGCTCATGCTAACACAGCTGATGAACACATGACAATTTAAGGTTGTGCTTAGCACGTATTTGGGACACAGGACTGTGTTAACTTCATTACAGGTGTTACCTCATTTACATTCTTTGGGAAACAGTGTGACAAGAAGTCACTCGCAAAATAAGTATTGAGAAGTGTGTTATTGCCAAACGTTCACTCCCTCTCTCCCAGCACTGCATCTTGGGCCAGTGGTGGGGAGTGGGGGGGGGACACTTCTCTGCTTGAAATGTATCTGCACAGTTAGGTCCCTTATTGCACTATCTGCCTTTGCTGTGAGAACAGCTCTCCCTGGGCAGCTGTGTCTTCAGCCCAGAACCCAGAATGAACTAACAGATTGGAAAGGATTTGAGAGGAGCCCAACCCAGTCAGGAAGCAACGTTGCTTACCTACGCCAGGCTGCGATCGGCCAGCTGAACTTGTATAAACAGGAATAAATGACCATTCTTTTATGCATCCGAGTTAAGGGGCAGTTCCTTACACAGCAGGAGCTGACTGCTGTAGGCTGCTTTGGAAGGCTCTGTGCCCAGGATGCAAACACACAGAATCAATATTAAATTTAAAAAAACCCATAAAACTCTAACAAGACCCTCATGAAATGGGAAGCCGCTCAGAGAACTAAGATATGAATGTAAATTGTAAATTGACAACACAGAGCCACGCGAAATTGTTGACATTTGACCATTTCTCCCGTGTGAAGGTAGCAATTTTATAGCATGCGACCTGACATCATTTTAAAGAAATAGACCCACGGGAAACACATAGGAAATCTCCCCGTCACATACGCCCTCCCACACATTCGTATTTACCAGGTGGGAAACGACTGAGAAGTACAGAATAAATGCTATTCATTTAACTATGGGATTACCGATTTTAAAAGTTGATGCTACTTGGGAAACGACCCAGTCCTGGTCTCTTGGGTTACACACAAAGAAGTACCTCCAGGGATGTTAAGCATCTACCTCAAGTCGGGTAACAAGACATCAGCTAAGCCGTAAATAGAATCCATAGCCACTGTTGGCATTCTCCCATACACGTCAGCAAAAACGCCATGCAGTGTCAGCTAAGGTAATGCGGGACCTATAAGATAGAGTTCTTAGAATTAAACTCATTCACTGCACTTTGCTAAGATTCACTCTAATAAAAATTTCACTGGGGCGCCTGGTGGCTCAGTCGGTTAAGTGTGTGACTTTGGCTCAGGTCATGATCTCAAGGTTTGTGAGTTTGAGCCCCACGTGGGGCTCTGACAGCGCAGAGCCTGCTTGGGATTCTCCCTCTGTCTCTGCCCCTCTCCTGCCTGCAATCTCTCTGTCTCTCTCCACATAAGCAAGTAAAAACTTGAAAAAAATTATTTAAAAAACTCACTAATTTTGTTAAATAGGAATGCTGGTCTGAAGGATTAGACAGCAAATATCATAGAAAATTGTAAAAATCCACTTAGACTTCCAATGCGTCTAAGATTAAATGCTTGCAAAGTTGTGATGAATAACGTTTGGGTGGGTAATCTGATCATTTGATAGACAATTGTAATGAATCTCGTATTTTTAGATGTAAAACAAATGGGTCTAAACTGCCGAAAGTGTCAGTAACTCCCCTGAAATCTTTATGCTATTAATTAACTCAGAGTCTTGTCTTAATAGCTACCACTAAGATAAATTTCAGCCAAAATTCTGAATTTATGAGATCCTAATTAACGAGGTTTTATTGAAGAGACATCTTGTGCCTGATGTAATTTCAGTGTCGTCGTTATCAATTATGTTGGTAGTTCAGTAGCCCAAACGTAACAATGTTTAATTTATTTCTATCAAACAAAACAAAAAGCAGATAGACACGCAGAAGATGCATTAAGGGGGCAGAAATACAATCATTCTAACATCCATCTTGAGGCATTGAGCCAATGTGTCTCAAGGACCACATCTATTTTTAAAGAGAATAAAATAAGGCTGATTTTTCACCTGACTCCCTCTCCTGGGACAAAACCACAGGAGGCCTCCCTGGGCAGTGTCCCCTCCCAGAGGACAAGGCAGACCTTTCAGGATGATGACCTCAGGCTCTCTCTCAACCAGCCACTCTCTGTAGGCTTGCTAATGGAAGAAAGAGACCACACTTACCCCGTTAATGGCTTGGCTCCTGGCTTTCTTTGGGCTTTTGACTTTCAGTAAGATGGATTGAAAAACAGCATAATGCAAAAAGACAAGCTGAGGCAATGACAACTAGGATGAACTTGTAGGAAAAAGGCTCAAGTAAATATTTTAAAACAGCAGCAATTCCTTATTTTCACGGGGTCCATCCATCCATCCATCCATCTCCTCTCATTCACTCGTCATCCGTTCTTCCTCCATCCACCCACCATTACCTGCCTCATCCATGTTGTTGGGCAAGCCAACAACAGGGCACTCTTGCTTTTGCCTTCAAATGAACTTATACTCTAATTCGGGATGCGTCTAGATACCAGTAAACTAAGACCTTGGGCTGAGGCAGAAGTGAGGTGTTGGACCCCTGAAAGAAGAAGGTTTATAACATCGGGGCATGGGCATTGGGTTTCCCACAGCCCCAGGTTACCCCCTTCGTCTCTTCTTCTGACCTGGCCTCAGGAGAATCGACTAATAGCTCTGACCTCATCACTCCGTTTATAGGTTTCCCAGGTTTAAATTTTTTTTTTCAACGTTTATTTATTTTTGGGACAGAGAGAGAGCATGAACGGGGAGGGGCAGAGAGAGAGGGAGACACAGAATCGGAAACAGGCTCCAGGCTCCGAGCGGTCAGCACAGAGCCCGGCGCGGGGCTCGAACTCCCGGACCGCGAGATCGTGACCTGGCTGAAGTCGGACGCTTAACCGACTGTGCCACCCAGGCGCCCCTATAGCTTTCCCAGGTTTAGCACAGAAAAAGATTCCCAATTAAATTTAAATTACAAATGATTGCCCCATACAAGTATGCCCCGAATATTACGTGTCGTGTCGTGTTTCATCTGGTGGCCCTATTCATCTGTAAAAATGGAGATCAGAAGACCTAATTTGTAGGGTTGTTGTAAAATTAAACGAGGTGAACTTTGAAACCTGCCCCTCCTTCGGGGACCCCAACTGCACATGTGTTTGGCTGCGTGAAGCTGACCCACAGTTCACTGGTGGTCTTTTAATTTTTAAAGTCATTTTTCTCTGTGCGTTTCGTTTTGGAAAGTGTCTACTCCATTGGCAGTGCTGTGCGTTACATTTTTCATCTCAGACATTGTCATTTTCCTGGGTGTCTTTTTCCTTTCTTTCTTTCTTTCTTCTTTCTTTCTTTCTTTCTTTCTTTCTTTAACAAATCACACACAGTGCTAAGAACTATCTTAATGTCCTTGGTTTCTAATTCCTACATCTTTGTCAATGATGGGTTGATTTTCGAATGAATCGATCTTTCTTCTTTGTCTGGGGCATGTTTTCTCCTGCGTGATTTCATGCCTGGTAATTTTGGATTCGATGCAGACATTTTTAGTTTTTCCTTGTTGGGTGCTGGGTGGTTCTGTATTCGTGGAAGTATTTTTGAACTTTGTTCTGGGGTGCAGTTACGTTGCTTGGAAATGATTTGATTCCTTCACACCCTGTTGGTACGCGTTGTTGGGATGGACCCAAGCAAGCAACATTTAACGTGAGCTGAATGTGTCTGACCTACTAGGGCAAGATCATTCTAATTATCCTGTGGGTTTGCTCCAGGCATTGGGGTGCGTGTGTGAATGACTACACAAACATAGCATGACAGAAATTTTAGGTGAGGGGGTGACGGAACTATTCTGTACCTTGGCTGTGACACTCGTAACATGTATCTGAACGTATGTTATCATTCACAGGGGCGCCTGGGGGGCTCAATCAGTTAAGTGTCTGATTTCGGCTCAGGTCATGATCTCATGGTTCATGAGTTCCAGCCCCGTGTCGGGCTCTGTGCTGACAGCTCAGAGCCTGGAGCCTGCTTTGGACTCTGTGTCTCCCTCTCTCTCTGCCCCTCCCCTTGTCATGCTCTGTCTCTCTCTCAAAAATAAATAAACATTAAAAAAAATTCACAGGACTTCACAGTACACATATACATATGAAATCAGTTTTATGATAATGTAAAATGCCATTTAAAAAAAAAAAGCAAAAAAATGCCATTTCCCAAGCCCTACCTGCACCCCTCCCCACCGCCAGCCTATAGAAACACAGTCTCTGGAAACGAGGCCAGAGCATCGGTACCCTAAACAGCATCCCACATAGTGGATGAACATCCCCAAAGTGCACGGGGCGCCTGGGTGGCTCAGTCGGTTAAGCGTCCAACTTCGGCTCAGGTCATGATCTCATGGTCCGTGGGTTCGAGCTCCATGTCGGGCTCTGTGCTGACAGCTCAGAGCCTGGAGCCTGTTTCAGATTCTGTGTCTCCCTCTCTCTGCCCCTCCCCCACTCATGCTCTGTCTCCGTCTGTCTCAAAAATAAATAAAGGTTAAAAAAAAAAAAAACATCCCCAAAGTGCAAACACACGTTCTGCATTAGTCACAAGACGAATGTCTGCAAAGCCTTATTTACTGAAATTTTTCCTTACACTCCTTGTCCCCATCTCCAAAGGGAGGTGGAAACGTTAGCTCTCTGAATCATTTTGTTTGAACCCTGAGCACCCTACCCTCGTGCAAGTTGAGCTAAAGCTGTCTTTTCGTGGTTTTGCCACACAGCAGTGTTCTCGTGACACAATCACGTTTCAAGTCCAATAAATAAGCCATTATGCATCTCGGCTGTCCGGATCCTGCCTTTGTGTTATGAAGCTCCTTTAAGTAGGTGCCTCCAAACACTTTCTCAGGCATTTCCTTTCTATCACCAGTTGGATGTGTGCAGATGAAATGGGAGGGAGGGGGAAGGAGACGGCGGGTGACGGATGAGACAGGGACAGTGGGTGTCAGAGCAGAGTGATGCAGCTGGGCACAGGGTTGTGTGTGCTCCATGCCAAGGGCTTCCTGAACGTCCACATTTCTCCGGATGACTGACACCACCGATGAGGGTTTCTCAGTCACAGCCCTGCTGACATGGGAGCCAGGAAAGTGTTGGTTGTGGGGCATGCTGTGCAATGTGGAGTGTTGGGCACTGTCCCCAGGATACACCTGCTACCACATGCCAAAGTGCCCTCTTCCCTCTCGCAGGTGGTGACCACCAGAAATGTCCTCGGGCACTGCCGTGTGTTCCCTGGAAGGGAGAGCATGGCCCCCACTTGGAAGCCACTGCCGTAGACAGGCAGGTGGATATAGGTCTAGACAGATACAGACGCATAGATAGAACAGAGATAGATAATATTTATAGGGGCACCTGGGTGGCTCCATCGGTTGAGCATCCGACTTCGGCTCAGGTCATGATCTTGGTCCGTGGGTTCGAGCCCCGTGTCGGGCTCTGTGCTGACAGCTCGGAGCCTGGAGCCTGCCTCAGGTTCTGTGTCTCCCTCTTTCTCTGCCTCTCCCCCTCTCGTGCTCTCTCTCTTTTAAAAATAAACACAACAATTTAAAACCATAATATATGTAGATAGATAATACAGATCTACAGATAGGTAGGTAGATGATAGATAAGTACGGATACGTAGAGCTAGAAAGATGATAGGGAAAATATAAATGAGATAAAGATAGATATGTTCACGATAGATACGAGTGATGATAGATTGATAGGTAGATGAATGATAGATAACTAGATAGCTAGGGAGACAGTGCCTGTTGCTGGATGAGGGTTTCTCAGCCTTAGCGCTGCTGACGTCTGGGGCCGTCCTGTGCATCGTGGGGCGATGTGCCCCTCTGACGTAGGGCGTCCTGTGCATCGCAGGGCACTGAGCAGTCTCTGGTCTCCACCCACCACATGCCAAGAGCACCCAGCCCAGTCTGATTTGACTCTCAGGAACATCTCCAGTCCTTGCTGAGTGTCCCTCGAAAACACGTAGGAGTTGGGGCGCTCAGTAGACATAGCTCAGATATTGCAACATCAATGGCCTGCATGCTTGGCCTCTCATAGACAG
This sequence comes from Felis catus, assembly GCF_018350175.1. Classification (NCBI taxonomy): domain Eukaryota; kingdom Metazoa; phylum Chordata; class Mammalia; order Carnivora; family Felidae; genus Felis; species Felis catus. The sequence goes on from NC_058386.1 coordinate 433,878, forward strand.
AGCCAAGCGTCCCTGGACGTAAGTTCTGTGCAAAATCTACTTTACAAAGCTCCCTTTGCTTCTGTTTTTAAAGTTGCCATCACGGAGAAGCTCATGATGAAGGTGCCTTGGCTATTATGCCATCTGCAGCCGGGGAACGCCAACTTGTTTGAGATCTGAGTCCTCGCAGGACCTTGTGCCCACGTCAGACCCCGTGTTGGCCCTCCCATGGCACACCTTCTCTGCTGCATGAAGCTATCCTCCCTGGTGCTCACGAGGGGGCTCTCTACCCCTGCTGTGGTTTCTGGACAAGAGCTCACGCCCTTCAGTCCTTCTGCAAAGTCCATAAGGGCGTCTCCCATCCAGAACAAACACACAAATGCCTCCGCTGAAAAGACCTCGAAACCACGACGGGCGTCTCGCATTCTGTGCATTCTCGATTGCACAAAGTATTTCCACTTCCATTACTGTGTCTGCCCTTTCCGCTCTTCCATTTGCAAATGCTGTAATCGGGGGTCATTTGTTACCCAGGAGGGTCGTGGGGTGGAGGTCTCTAGACGTCTTCGTCCGTGCTCCTTGCCCTTAGATTTCGAGTTCAAACGCCGTCCCCCCCAACATTCCCTGGTTCTCCAGCCCCACGAGATCGCAAATGTCCTCCAACAAGCGTAGCAGGACCTGAGATCTCCATACTGTGGGCTTCCACACTCAAGGGCATTCCAACAGCATCAGCCAGAGTCCTTTAATCTGGAAGCAGATTGTCACCAAAGCCTTCTCCCACAACTGGGGGAGGCAGAGGTCAGGGAAAGAATGAGAAAAAAGGCAGCATGCAGCCTCCAATACTGAGACAAGCAATCATGCCTTCCTGAGAGTCGTGTATCCCCTTCTGCTCATGTAAAGATGGAGAAACTGAGGCAGAGGTGAGGCTGTGCCACGAGGGCACAGGTCGGGCCCAAGGGTGGGACTGGAATCCAGGGTTTCTGACTCCAGGGCAGAAATACGAATTCCAATTCACCTGGAGTCCCACCTGTGCCCACAGCCTGTTACACGTCTGGACCCATCACTGTGTTAATGAGAACTTATCATCTGGAGAAACTGAACTCATCCCATTTTCATTCTAGTCTCACTTAAAAAGGTTACCTGTTTTGTTCATGAATGTAATCAACTCTAATTCTTAAATATCGTTTATTGGGTGGAATCTTGTGTCTACAAAAGGAATACATGTCTATCATTGAAATTTGGGACGTGTCAAAAATAAAACAATAAAAGTGAATTTGTGATTTTGCTATCCTGAGGTAATCACTTTTAATAGTTTGGTCTGTTTACTTTAGGTGTTTTATATATGTTCATGGATGGATGGGTGACCGGATGGGTGGGAAGATGAGTGGATGGGTGAATGGTAGACGGGTGGATGGATGGGTGTAGATTGTGTGTATGGTGGTTGGATGAGTGGCTGGCTAGCTGTGGGGGTGGTGGATGGATGGGTGGATGGAGGGATGGATGGATGGATGAATGGATGGATGGTAGATGAGTGTATGGATGGGTGGTTGAGTAGATGGAAGGATGGATGGATGGATGGGTTGATGGGTTGATGGGTAGTTGAGTAGATGGATGGATGGGTGGTTGAGTGGATGGAAGGATGGATGGGTGGATGGATGGATGGTTGGGTCGATGGGTAGTTGAGTAGATGGATGGATGGGTGGTTGAGTGGATGGAAGGATGGATGGATGGATGGGTGGGTGGATGGATGGATGGATAGATAGGTGGATGGATGGATGGATGGATGGGTGGATGGATAGATGGATTGATACAAGGATGAGTGAGGGACAGATGTAAATATACAAAAATATTCTTTAACAAACACGATTTTTACTCTGACTCTTGTATTCCCTTATTATCTTCAAAGACAGTATATTGATTTTCAAATTCTCAAGAAAGTACCTTAAGATGTTTGCTTGTTAAACAGAATTGACACAGTCCAAATAAAGTTGGAAGCCTCCTTAAGAACTCTGTTCGTGCCTTATGTCCTCCCCAGAGATAAGTACCACTTTGTCACTCTGTGAATGCCCTTCCAGAAATTTTCTGTGTATTTCGGTGCATTTGGGCCTGTTTTGGGGTGTGTGTGTGTGTGTGTGTGTGTGTGTGTGTGTGTTAAAGCTCAATACATGATATCACATTGCCTGGTGGTATGCAAGTGTCTAAATATGCTTTTCTCGCTAAACCACCTGTCTTAGAAGTATTCCCCAGAGGCACACAGAGACTCACCCCACAGGTGAGACTAATGGCACAGGTCACAGTAGTCTTTACAAGAAAGCCTACAGGGTAAAGCAGTGGGAATGATAAAACAGTGGAGCAATTGTTGAGCACCTACTATGTGCAATGGCACACGCTGGTCTCTCCTGCTTTTTGAGTCCTCACTAGCGCTGGGGACACCGGTTTGCTCTCTCTGCACAGACGCACACGCTTAGAGCCATCTGCCTCTTTCCGGGCATCGTCTGCTGGTGTTTGTCCCAACATGAGCACGCAAGGGCAGGAGTTCAGCATGCAGACTCAAACACAACAGCGATTTGGTGGGACGAGGGGCCACCCCACAGATACGCAGCCACTCCGTCTCAACGGGAATGGTGACGTTCTCACAGAACCACGGCAAATGTCATCTGCTGGGGACGGCCATCCACCGTCATTTCGGGACGTGTCATTGGGGCCCCGTGAGCACCTGTGCCAGCAGTGAGCTGTGTTAGCGATGGAGGGCGGAGGGTCCCCTTGTTGCGATATGCCCCGCCTGGTCTCTTTCCCCAATGTCCCCGAACCACTCACACTGTTTGCTTGAACAGACAGGGGGAAAAAAAATAATTTATTGAGGTAGAAAGATCTGACAGCTCTCAGGATTTCAAAGCTAGTATCTGACTTGTGCATTTTTTTTTTAAATCCCCAAGTGCTAAAAGTTGCTACGGAAAAATTTCAATATGACATAAAAACGGATGTCAGAGATTTAATTTGTCAGGAGTCAGGTAAACTCTCTGTCTCTTTATTCCTTTTAGCCCATGGGGTTTGTTTTAATCGATTTTTTGCCCCGCTGCCTGTTCCCCGACCCATCATGAATCTTGCTTGCGTGGGGACCTCCTTCTCGCTGCCTCCTTGGTGTTGTGTGTCAGGTGAGAGCCAATTCGGGGCGGTTGCGGGTGTGCTGGTTTGCCAGGGATGGGATGTCTGAGGTGCACCTGTGGGTCCCTGTGACGTGAATGGGCTTTATGCCTGTTCTGCAGCAGGGGGACAAATGCTGGTGTCTTTAAGGGTCTTCTGTCAATGTGCACACTTAACTGATGATTTTCCAGGTCGTGTCACAGCCCGGGTGAGTGACACGTCGTGCGGAAGTTGAACGAGGGATGTCTGGCCCTTCCCTGACAGCCCCTGCACATTCCCCCCCAAGCCTCCCTGCATCGTGTTCCTCTGTGGGAGCCATGTGGCTCCCTTTGGTCTGAACAGGGAACAAAACCTGTGGGAAATCTTCTCCCAGAGCGGACACTTGATGTGTTGGGTCCCACCTTGTCGGCAGGTCCCGGATGACGATGCAGGCTCGTGGAGAACACCTTGTCTGAGTTCTCTGGAAGCCTGAGCAGCCTGCCTGCAAAGCCAAAAGTGCTCTGGGCCCTTGGGGAGCCCCCTGGATGCCGGTGGGTGGCCTGGGGCCTTGGGGAGTCCCCTGGACGCCGGTGGGTGGCCTGGGGCCTTGGGGAGCCCCCTGGATGCCAGTGGCCTGGAAGGACTGGAGAAGGTCCAGCCAGATCCAAGAGGCAGTGAGTCAATACGGCATCCCTCCCCCCATCGACTCCCTCCCCTTCCTGCTGGTTGCCATGGAAACCAGGGGTCCAACCCATGGCCATCTTCTTGGGAGGACACTCAATGTTTCTGCAAACCCATCCACCTGATTGCCTGCAAGGACGTGTTCCAGACTGTGTGTGCTCTGTCTTCCCGTTCTCCAGCAGGGTCCTGGCTCAAGCCTGCGTGCTCAGAGCTGTCCCAGGCATGCACCCGTCTCCACATTGGCCGTGTGACCCTGGACGCCGTGTTCATTGGCTCGGGACGCCACAACATATGTATTCCTCGCCATGCTGGAGGCCGGGCGTCTGAGCTCAGGGTGTGGGCAGAGGCACAGTGTGAACGAGGGGGCTGTGGCCATGATGCTTGATCAATGTGCCAACAGGTCCGGCTCTGTGTGGAAGGGACAAGAATGCTGTGGACGAGGCAGAGTCCTCACCGATGTCCCGCGAGCGGCTGGCCACACGATGCTCGGTGTGGCTTCTTGAGATACGTCTTACGCCCTTTTCACACCTAGGGACACTGAGGCTGAGGGTGTCCCAGTGACTTGCCCAAGGCATGGCTCCCCTCTGGGTGGACGTGTATGGGCTCCAAACTCATGCCCCCAAAAATAGCACCAAGGAGTGCAGGCAACATGGCGTCCTCATTAGTGGGGAGATGGCAGCTGGGTCCTCCTGCCACAAAGAAGCTACAGGTAAAGGACGTGACTGGGGGATGGGGTGACGTCACCAGGACGGGGAGGGCTGGAGTGAAGGACGTGACCGGGGGAGGGGGTGATGTCACCAGGACAGGGAGGGCTGGAGTGAAGGACGTGACCGGGGGAAGGGGCGATGTCACCAGGACGGGAGCGCTGGGCAGGGGTCCTGCTCACCCTAGCCGTATCCCCTCTGGCTCACAATGGGCCCCCCTGACATTCCTGTCTTCCCTTGCAGTTTCTGGCTGGAGCTGGTGATGATAGGATTCCAGGGGCCTTTTCATGTTGGTCTCATAGGTCTTGACATAAAACATGTGCATGGACGTAAATCTGATTCCAATCACGTGTTTCTTCCCCAGAAGAGGGTGAAGAGAGTCCCGTGGATGGAACTTATCAGGAGGCTGTTTAGTGTTGGGAGTTGATGGGAGGAGCCTCGAGATGCCTTCCTGTTCGCTGGCGAAGGGGCCCCACACCCACTCAGCACTGAGCGGGGGCTCCCCCAGGGAGGGAGGTGGGTCTGGGGGCAGAGAGGGCTGTGCAGGGTTTACAGACAAACCCCAGGACAAGCCCATGGGGGGAGTGTGTGTGAACCCACAGATGTTTTGATTTGAGGACGCAGTCGATGGTTAGCATGTGGTCCTGAACGTCAGACAGAGGACTTTGCTTTGTCCTATGTTTGGCTTTAATTAGGCAAATATTTCCAGGAGCGTTTAAGTTATGTAGCATGTGATATGAACAAAAGGTTAACTTTTACCATACTGGGGATGGAGACCAGCACATAGGTAGGTTAATATATATTGTAGATGGATAGATGACAGTGATGGATAAATGGATGGATGGGTGATGGATGAATAGATAGATAGATTAGATAGATAGATAATAGATACGTAGGATGGATGGATGGATGGATGGATGGAAAGATGGATGGATGGAAGGATAGATAGATAGATAGATAGATAGATAATAGATAGATGATGGATGGATAGATATGATGGATGGATGGATGGATGGATGGATGGATAGGTGGGTGGGTAGGTGGATGGATGGATAGATAGATACATACATACATACATATAACCATATGATGGATGGATGGATAGATAGACAGATATGATGGATGGATGGGTAGATGGATAGATAGATAGATAATAGATAAAGATGATGGATAGATATGATGGATGGATGGATGGATGGATGGATGGATAGATAGATAGAATGGATGCATGAATGGATGGATGGATAGATAGATATAATGGATGATGGATGGATGGATGGATGGGTGATAGATGATTAGATAGATTAGATAGATAATAGATACATATGATGGATGGATGGATGAATGGATGGATAGATAGATATGATGGATGGATGGGTAGATGGATAGATAGATAGATAGATAGATAGATAATAGATAAAGATGATGGATGGATAGATACGATGGATGGATGGATGGATGGATGGATAGGTGGGTGGCTAGGTGGATGGATGGATGGATAGATAGATAGATACATACATACATACATACATACATACAAACATATGATGGATGGATGGATAGATAGACAGATATGATGGATGGATGGGTAGATGGATAGACAGATAGATAGATAGATAGATAATAGATAAAGATGATGGATAGATATGATGGATGGATGGACAGATAGAATGGATGCATGAATGGATGGATGGATAGATAGATATAATGGATAATGGATGGATGGATGGGTGATAGATGATTAGATAGATAATAGATACATATGATGGATGGATGGATGGATGGATGGATAGATATGACGGATGGATGGGTAGATGGATACATAGATAGATACATACATACATACATACATACATACATATGATGGGTGGATGGATGGATGGGTAGATGGATAGATACATAGATAGATACAGGGATGCATGGACATAGGACTGATGATAGATAGATAGATAGATAGATAGATAGATAGATACATATGATGGATGGATGGATGGATGGATGGGTAGGTGATGGATGGATAGATAGGCAGGTAGACAGAAGGGAAGAAGAGAGTTTGATTCATCAACAGAAGAAAAAAACATGTGCAAACCACTTTCACAGTGTGCAGAACAGAAAAGAATACCCTGTGTGCGTGTATGTAAATAAGGAAGGAGAGACAGAGAGACCCAGACAGAGACCGTGAGAGAGAGAGAGAGAGAGAGAGAGAGACGCACTCCCAGAGACGGGATCACCCAGCAGTGGAAGGAAACAGCATTTTGTGGCCAATGTCCCACCGCCAGCATCCACGACAGTGACTGGCCATCGACCCGGGAGGCGTCTCCCTTCACGTCTGGAATTGGGGAATCAATTTCACACTCGTGATGTTTGCACATGACCATTTCGTTTCAAGCCCGTGTCGACTTTCTGCGGACAGTTTCCGGGTCGAGCTGAGGGGACTGCTCGTTGAGTCGCGTCGCTGGGAGGTTTGCGAGGACGCCGCCGAGGGAGCATCGGCACCGGCGGGTGAGGCCAGGCTTGTGGGTTGCGGAGCAGTGTGCATGACAGCTGCCTCTGTAGAGACCTCCCCGGGGCTGTCCCGCGGTCCGTGTGCCTGGGAGCAGACTTTCCCAGGTCCCCGCTGCATGTGGGGCCGTTCCTGGAGCTGGTTCTTGCTGCTCGTGTCTCCATATCTGTGACTCCTCCCTCCCTCCCAGGAGAGGAGGACCAAAGCGTCCCCTGAAGATGCCTTTCGACCTGACGGGTGTGAGACGCAATCCACCTGGCAGGGAGGTCCCAGGGATCGGCCAGGGGGGAAGCGGGAGACTCCAGGGATCAGGTTAGAAGCTGAGGATCCAGGTGGGAGAGTGAGGGTCCGGGTATCGGGACGAACAGGTCTGACCCCTAAGTACTCTCCTGGCGTCCAGAACCTCCAGTGACCCCGCCACCCCGTGCCTCCTTCCCTCGTCCTTCTTCTGCCCGTGAGTTCAGGTCACACGCACGCCGGCCTCTTGGCTTCTCCTTGAACAAACCAAGCACAGGTTTGCAAAGGTCCTGCCTCAGGACCTTTGCACGGGTCATGGTCCTTCCCGGAGAGCTCTTTGCCCGTTTATCTACCTGGTCAGCCTCTCTCCTCCTGGCCCCTTGGCTTCAATCAGAACTTCGCCCACCCGCCAGCACACACACCTGACCCTGCAGACTCTGTGCCTCTCACCTTCCCCCCCCCCCAGATGTCCCTATAATTTAGGTGCTGAGCCAATGCCTGGTGACTATTTGGGCCCGGATGTCCCCGGAAGGAGCCCCTTTAGAGGTGGCGAGAGGGGCCGAGCCGTCCAAGGATGAGTCACCGTGAGGAGGACCTACCGAGAAGCCCGCGTGGTCACCCAGGGCCGCAGGGAAGGCGCTGACCGCACGTCCCCGGGAGCGACTCCAGGGCGCATTTTGGGGATGAGTCATTTCCCAAAGCTCCGGGAGGACAAATGTTAACTTTGGAGCAGAACACTTCCGGAGGACACGGTTACCGTCTTGTACGTTCCCAACTGCGTCCGGAACCAGCCTCCCTGCCCCTTATTTTCTTCTTCTTCGGGGCGGGGCGGGGGGCTGCTGTGTTGCCCGTTTACATCCAGAGCCTGCGTCTTCCGCCTTCTTGCGGGATGACGTCACACTGTCCTCTGAGACCCGCAGTCGTGTGTCCACCTGCTGTCAGAGCTCAGCTGGCCCGACCTCGGCAGTTTTCAAAGGACATTACTGACCTGCCTCTTGGCCTGGGGTGTCTGCGACAGGTTCCCACACCCTGGGGGCTTCACATAACAGGAATGCATCCTCCCCCAGCTCTGGACACTGGTACTCTGAGGTCCAGGCAGGGCAGGGTGGGGCAGGGTCCCTGAGATCCAGGAGGGGCAGGGCCCCAGAGATCCAGGGAGGGCAGGGCCACTGAGATCCAGGGAGAGCAGGACCACTGGGATCCAGGCAGGGCTGTGCTCCCTCCAGAGGCTCTGGGGGAGGCTCCTTCCTGCCTCTTCCAGCTTCTGGGGCTCCAGGCACCCCTGGGATCGTGGCTGCGTCCCTCCCGTCTCTGCCTCCGCCTTCACGTGGCTTCTCCCCTGTGTCTGTGTCTCCTCTTGTGTCTGCTACAAGGACCCCTGGTCGTTGGATTCAGGGCCCCCCTCCTCCAGGTTGGGCTCATCTCAGATCCTTCTTCACATCTGCAAAGACCCTGTTTCCAAATAAGGTCCTGGGCACAGAGGTGGGAGTGAGGGTACGGACATTTCTTTTTTGGGGTCAGCATGGAGCCCAATACGTGAGACTCAGGTGCTCTGTTCCGTCCCGTTCTCAGCAAAGACCTCTCAAAAGGCTCCGTTGGTTGGGTGACGGCTCACGTGCAGGATGTGCATTCATTTCCTCTGGTCAGTGGCCTCCAAATGCTGCTCACGGGAGACCTGGTATCTGTGGGTGGCCTGGTGGCCAAGAGTGGGGTGCAGAGGGATGTGGGCCCCCCGACGTCCTTTCTTGGAATGGGTTTACATGGTGGGCTCCTATGAAGACTGGGTCAGACGAGACACTCATTCATCGACTCATTCATTCACTCATTCATTCATTCACTCATTCCTTCATTCACTAATTCATTCACTCATTCATTCACTCGTTCACTCATTCATTTACTCATTCATTGACTCATTCACTCATTCATTCATTTACTCATTCACTCATTGTTTCATTCACTCATTCACTCATTCATTCACTCCTTAACTTACTCATTCAGTCATTTATTCACTCATCCATTCACTCATTCATCGACTTATTCATTCACTCATTCATTCACTCATTCATTGACTCATTTATTCTTTTATTCATTCACTCATTGTTTCATTCACTCATTCATTCACTCCTTAACTTATTCAGTCATTTATTCACTCATCCATTCACTCATTCATCGACTTATTCATTCACTCATTCATTCACTCACTCATTCACTCATTCATTCAGTCATTCACTCACTCATTCATTCTCTCATTCACTCATTCATTCATTCATCCATTCACTCATTCACTCATTCATTGACTCGTTCATTGACTCATTCACTCATTCATCCCCTCATTCATTCACTCACTCATTCATTCACTCTTTCATTCACTCATTCACTCATTCTCTCATTCACTCATTCATTCATTCATCCATTCACTCATTCACTCATTCATTCACTCATTCATTCACTCATTCACTGACTCATTCACTCATTCACTCATTCATTCAGTCATTCACTCATTCATTCATTCACTCATTCATCCCATCATTCATTCACTCATTCATTCATTCATCCATTCACTCATTCATCCATTCACTCATTCACTCCAGCAGGTGTCTGGAAACCTTCTATTCTCAGCAGGTGCCCTGGAGTACCTGCTGCCCATTTCCAAATTGTCACGTGAGCGGAAAACAGAGCGCAGAGGGGCCATTTCTGTGTCCCTCGTGGGACTGCTGTCACTACGTCGTGTGGAGAGCTTCTCCGGGGATATCAGCGGATGCCGGGCTCTGGAGCTGACAGCTTCTTTGGGCTCAGGAAACACAGCCGTGGCTCTTCTCCCCAGAGAGGCGTCTCTGGTAGCCTCCGGGGCGTCCTCAAGAGTGTCATCCCCACCTCACCCCTCCTTCCCTGGGCCTTTGTGTCACGCACCTGTGAGATGGGGCGTGTGGGGGCGCAGGGCTCCGGGGGGACTTTCCCAAGAGGATGGGGTGGCCGAACCTCAGGGGACGCGGGCAGGTGGCCACGCCGAGCAGGTGCATTTCGGGGCAGACCGTTCAGGTCTGAGGGTAAAGGGCTCGAGATGAACTGGGCTGTGCTTGGGAAGGTCCCCGGGAGGGGGAGGAAGACATGGGAGGCCTCCCTTTGGGGGCTCACGACTGGGGACGATGCTCCTGGCATCTGATGGCTGGGCCCCAGACACACCGCTCCAACCCCTCGGCACCCAGGACGCCCCACATCCGGCATCGCCCGGTCCTGAAGGTGCACAGAGCCGGGGGGGGCGACACCCCGATTCGTACTGTTGATCTGAGAGATACGCGGGCCGTGTGAAGCATGTGCACCTACGTCATGTGCACACTCGCGTCTCCTCCGAAGGGGCCGGTGGGGAGACAGGGCCACGCGCCCTGGTTCTGGGTCCCCATCCGACTGTCGAGGTGTGTGGACAGCAGGCTGTTTTTCTCACCCAGTCTCATGGTGACGAGAACGTCACGACTGCGGAGGCCCAGGAAATAGGACAAGGCCCCTCTCTCCCTGAAGACCGTCTCCCATCCCACAGCCTCAGGGAGCCACTGACCGCAGCCCCGGCCGGCCAGGGGTCCCCGGGCACCCCTCCCCCGGGGCCGACCTCGCCCAGCAGTCCCGGCCGCTGTTGCGGAGACCGGGCAGCCCCCGTAATGAGCTCCAATCCCCGCCTGCAGCCTCCCCGCGTCTCCGTCCTGCGTCCCGGGGGGACCCGGCCGCCCCCCACGCGGGAGCCCTGTCTCCTGCCATTAGCCCTGCGTGAGCACCGACTGGGGCCGCCGGCCGCCGCTAATCGCCCAGGGCCCAGCTCCCCGCAGGTGGACGGCACCCGGCTTCATTTCTCTCCCAAGTCAGGCCGTGACCCTCTTTTGGAATGCTGACTTTCGAATTTTGCAGGTGGTGCTGCCCCAGATACAATTTTCTCTGACACGAGCAATCCGCTCAGAGCCACATCCTGGTGGCTTTGTTTTGTTTTTTTTAAACTGTGCCTCTGCAGTCCCGGGAAAGTTACGACACGAACACCCGGCATTTGCACATTTACGTGGCCGTGGCCCTTCTCCCACATGCTGTGCCCGTCCCCTCTTTCTGTGAAAAATACCCAAGAAGGCGGATACCCGAATGGGGACGTCCGTCTGCCCCGGTCTCAGCCGGCTCCTGGGGAGACAAAACTGAGGAGTCCCGGGTACCCCAAGGGACCGTCCGGGGATGGCCCGTCCAGGGCTGTGGTGTGTGACCTTGAGGGCACAGCTGTACGTCCCACAGTCACTTTGTTTGCTTTGTCATCGTTGTTTAGTGAACTGCTTTTTTGTTTTCTTTTAAGAAGTTTCAGGTTTGCGGAAATACCGAGGACAGAATACGGGTTTCATGACCTCCCAAGGGCCCCGTGACCTTCCCAAGGGCCCCTGTGACCTCCTCCCGGTTAGAAAATCTGGTACCTGAGATAAGATTGTTAGAACCCAGGAGCCGATGTCTGCAATGTTGCTACAGTGTTGCGAACTGGGCTGCACCAAGTGTAGGCGGGCTCACCCTGGTGGCTTTAGACACATTGACAAGGATGCAACTCAGCGCAGGGCGGACCAGAGCAGGGTCTCAGGCCTCTGTGCTGTCCTGGCCCTGCCCCCCAACCCCAGCTCTCAGGATTGCCCCGGTCCCTTCACTGTCTCTCCCCATTTTTTATTTTTTGAGAATCAGTTTTTATTTTTTTAATTGAGGTGAAATTCACACAGGAAGACCAACCGAGTTTAAGCACCCCTACTGGCTCCCGACTGTGTGCGTCCCCCAGAAGGACACCGTCCCCCATGCCCCATCCCCCCACCCACTGGCCATCCCTCTGTGTCCATCCTTTGTCTTTCCTGAGGCTGTGAGGCCCCTGCCCGCCGGGTGTGGGTCCTGGGGACACTCGGGGCATCTGGGGAGCCCACAGAGAGGGGAGTCAGGGACACCCCTCCCCGATCACTCTCACCCCTGGGCATTGACTCCTTTCAGTGCTTCCCGGATCCCACTGTCCCAACGGGTTTGACCTTTTGTTGTGCTGATCGTCCCTGGGGTGTGAACTTCGTGGTTTTTCATAGGAGGCTTCCCAGGAGTGTGTGGCAAGAGTGGCATTACCGTGACTGAATGTCTTGACGTGGCCTGTGGCATTTCTGTGCACCTGCTGGGTCCAGACGCTCGTCAGGAATAGACAGGACGTGCTGTGTGTTCCCCACAGACATGCTGCTCCCCGTCCACAGGCCCCCCCCCCGTCTGCTGGGTGACCAGCTCCTGCACGAGGTCCCTTGGTGGCCTCCCCTCGCTATGCCTTCCTGCTCCCACCACCCCCCGTCACGCCCAGACTTGGGGGTTCAGGCCTGAGCGGCTACAAGGAACCCAGCGAACACGGAGGCTGTTCACTCAAGGGTGAATTCGCAACACCCCGGCGCAGGATGGCAAGGTGTGGTTTCAGGAATAACAGCCTTGAGGGAAAGGCCCGGGTTGTTCTATGGAAGCGTGTCTACACAGACATTCATACAGGCAAATGCAGGTTAACTGTCATTTGTTTTGCTTTTTTGCGAACGATGCTGACTTCTACACAGGAAACTGTGAGGAAGCAGAGGACGGGAGTCTAGGGGAGTGTTGAGTGCCTGGAATACCGCACTCACAGCAGCTTGGGACGGTTTCATCGAGAGGCGCCTGTAGTGAGTGATGTGTCTGCACCCTGACCCCACACCTGTGAACTGGAACATATCTGGTACCAGATGGGAGTAAGTGGAGGACCTGGGATGAGCCCATCCTGGATCGGGAGGGCCCTAGGTCCAATGGCAGGTGCCTTAAGAGACACAAGGGGAGACACAGACAGAGAAGAAGGCACGTGAAGAGGGGGGCAGAGACGGGAGGGACGCGGCCAAGAGCCCAGGGACGCCTGGAGCCCCAGAAGAGGGAGAGGCAGGAAGGACCCTTCCCTGGAGCCTCTGGAAGGAGCACAGCCCTGACTGGACCTCAGTGGTCCTGTCCCTCCTGGATCTCAGTGGTCCTTCCCTGCCTGGATCTCAGTGGTCCTGCCCCTCCTGGATCTCAGCAGCCCTGTCCTGCCTGGATCTCAGCGGCCCTGTCCCTCCTGGATCTCAGAGGCCTTGCCCCGCCTGGATCTCAGTGGCCCTGCCCTGCCTGGATCTCGCTGGTCCTGCCCCCCTGGATCTCAGCAGCCCTGCCCCTCCTGGATCTCAGCGGCCCTGCCCCTCCTGGATCTCAGCGGCCCTGCCCCGCCTGGATCTCAGTGGTCCTTCCCTGCCTGGATCTCAGTGGTCCTGCCCCTCCTAAGTCTCAGTGGTCCTGCCCTGCCTGGGTCTCAGTGGCCCTGCCCTGCCTGGATCCCAGTGGCCCTGCCCTGCCTGGATCCCAGTGGCCCTGCCCCTCCTGGATCTCAGTGGCCCTGCCCTGTCTGGATCTCAGTGGCCCTGGCCTGCCTGGATGTCAGTGGTCCTGCCCCTCCTGGATCTCAGTGGTCCTGCCCTGCCTGGATCTCAGCGGCCCTGCCCTGCCTGGATCTCAGAGGCCCTTCCCTACCTGGATCTCAGGGGTCCTGCCTTGCCTGGATCCCAGTGGCCCTGCCCCTCCTGGATCTCAGTGGCCCTGCCCTGCCTGGATCTCAGTGGTCCTGCCCCTCCTAAGTCTCAGTGGTCCTGCCCTGCCTGGGTCTCAGTGGCCCTGCTCTGCCTGGATCTCAGTGGTCCTGCCCTGCCTGGATCTCAGGGGTCCTGTTCCTCCTGGATCTCAGGGGCCCTGCCTTGCCTGGGTCTCAGTGATCCTTCTCTTCCTGGATCTCATCAGCCTTGCCCTGCCTGGATCTGAGCGGCCCTGCCTGGATCTCAGGGGTCCTGCCCTGCCTGGATCTCAGTGACCCTGCCCTGCCTGGATCTCAGCGGCCCTTCCCTGCCTGGATCTCAGTGGCCCTGCCCTGCCTGGATCTCAGTGGCCCTGCCCTGCCTGGATCTCAGTGGCCCTGCCCTGCCTGGATCTCAGTGGTCCTGCCCTGCCTGGATCTCAGAGGCCCTGCCTGGATCTGAGCGGCCCTGCCTGGATCTCAGGGGTCCTGCTTGGACTTCAGCGGTCCTGTCCTGCCTCGATCTTGGACTTCTAATCTCCAGAGCTGGGAAAGAATTTCCCTCTGTGGTTTCAAGCCGCCTCCTATGAAATTGGCTGCGGTAGCTTCTGGGGAATGTATATTTACTATGGTGAGTTGGCTCGTGCAATTACGGAAGCTGAGAAGTCCCCCAATCTGCTACGTGATACCTGAGTCCCAGGGAATCTGCTGGCATCACTGTGGTTCAAGTACGAGGGCCTGAGACCCGGAAGTCAACAGTCTAAATCCCAGTCTGAGGCCAGGAGAAGGTGGGGCCAGGTTTCCCAGCTCAAGCAGGCAGGCAGGAAAAAAAGCCGAGTGGATTCCACCTTCCTCGGCCTGTTGGTTCCAGGCAGACCTTCAACTGATTAGACATGGCCCACCCACACCGAAGAAAGGCCACTTGCTTTACAGAGTCCGTTTATTCAAATGCGAATCTATCTGGAATCACCCTCAGGCTCGCTCCCAGAAGTCATGGTTCGTCTGGGCAGCCTGTGACTCGTAAAAGTAAGCATCACAGCGTTCAGCCGACCAGAAAGGTGGGTTTCCTTCTGTGTCTTTCTGGGATTGTATTCAGCGTTTTCTTTTCCTTAATTAGATAAGTTTAGGATACAGTTCCGTCCTCGACGGCATCTTGTGCCTCCAAAGGACTTGAGAATTTTATCTCCGTGAGCATAAACCCTTGGTCTGAACTGACAAAGTTCTGTCACAAAAGGAGAGGTGAACGTCCAGCAGCCCTGAAGTCTGGGGTGGGGGGGGCGGGGAATGTGTGGGTCTGTCCACGGCTTTGAATGTGTGCCAGAAAAGGCACGGGCCGGGCCGGGGCGTGTGTGGTCCCACAGCGTCCCTGACAAATTTGCAGTCACCCTGCTGTAGAGACTGCTCCCGAGTCCGCCCACACCACGGCCGAGGTGACCTCGTGTCATGGCTCACAAGGTGCCTCCTGCAGAAGATGTTTGGGGCTTCGAGGGACCATCTGGGACAACCCGCTGGCCTGGGCCTGGTCTGGAGCAGTGTGGAACTCTGTCTCCCTGACAGTGCACTTGAACCCTGCACGGGGAACCACGGGGCCCGGCCCTCCTGCTAACCCCAGCACCCAGTGGGCTCATCAGACCCCCCCAATGGAGGATGTGGGCTGTCGCACCCTCTGAGCCCAGCCCTCCATCCAGAGACGGACAGGAATCTCCAAAAAGCGAGAA
Source organism: Felis catus (assembly GCF_018350175.1). Taxonomy (NCBI): domain Eukaryota; kingdom Metazoa; phylum Chordata; class Mammalia; order Carnivora; family Felidae; genus Felis; species Felis catus. Next base: position 449,400 of record NC_058386.1, read on the forward strand.
AAAGTGTGTGTGTGGGAGGGGGGGTGGGGAGCAGGCAGGAGAAGACCGAGGACAATGGACAGAGACAGGGAGAGACACCCACGGGGAGGGAGAGAGACCGAGAGATACACAAAGAGACAGACGGGGGATGCAGACAGACAGGGAGGGAACAACGTGTCCGTTTTGGGGTTCATGCAGGAAAGGAAACCGCTTCCTTCTGGCAATTTTCTGGTAATAGAAACCGAGAGGTACCATCTCCTGAAGGAAGGGGCTCTGGATCTCTGGGAGGGGACCCGGGGACACCCTGGGGCCCGGAGGCCGTGCTCTGGGTCTCCCGGCCCCTCTGCCCTGGGCCCCGCTCACCCACAGCCCCCTGCTCTGGGCACAGGGTCCCAGGACCCCGTCCAGCTGCCCACGGGGGTGGGTGCTGGGCCACAGGCTTCGGGCAAAGCCGGACTCTAGATCCCTCCCCGCAGCCCCCGCTGGGTCTGGAGGAATCCTTAGGATGCTGTTTCTCAGAGGACGATGGCCTGTAGGTTGTTCCTGCCAAGGTGTCCCCACCCTCGTGCCCGGAAAGTTCATGTCCTGGGAAAGGGGGTTCGGATCCGAAATGGAAATCGCTGACTGTTTGTCTCGGAAAATACGTGATCCGTACGGCCCTGGAGCCGGGAAATGGGACTTTGAATTGTTTGTTCAGTGTGCAACCATGTAGCTGTCCGTCTGCTGGGGGTGTAGTGGGCTTAATGGTGTCCCCGAAAAGATAATGTCACCTGGAACTCATAAAGGATCTGAGATGAGCTCATCCTGGATGACGGTGGCCCTAAATCCAATGACAGGTGTCCTTGTAAGGGACAAGAGGAGACACAGACACAGAGGAGAAGCCACATGAAGAAGGAGGCAGAGACGGGAGGGACGCAGCCACGAGCCCAGGGGTGCCTGCAGCCCCAGAAGCTGGAAGAGGCAGGAAGGACCGTCCCCTGGAGCCTCAGCAGGGACTGCAGTCCTGCCCAACCCGGGTCTCAGCAGCCCTGCCCTGCCTGGATCTCAGTGGTCCAGCCCCTCCTGGATCTCAGTGGCCCTGCCCCTCCTGGATCTCAGTGGCCCTGCCCTGCCTGGATCTCAGCAGCCTGCCCTGCCTGGATCTCAGGGGTCCTGCCCTGCCTGGATCTCAGGGGTCCTGCCCCGCCTGGATCTCAGTGGCCCTTCCCCTCCTGGATCTCAGTGGCCCTTCCCTGCCTGGATCTCAGTGGCCCTACCCTCCTGGATCTCAGTGGCCCTGCCCTGCCTGGATCTCAGTGGTCCAGCCCCTCCTGAATCTCAGTGGTCCTGCCCCTCCTGGATCTCAGTGGCCCTGCCCCTCCTGGATCTCAGTGGTCCTGCCCCTCCTGGATCTCAGTGGTCCTGCCCTGACTGGATCTCAGTGGCCCTGCCCCTCCTGGGTCTCAGAAGCCCTGCCCCTCCTGGGTCTCAGTGGCCCTGCCCTGCCTGGTTCTCAGACTTCTGGTCTCCAGAGCTGGGGGAGGATGAGTTCCTGTGGTGCTAAGCCTCCAGTTTATGGTAACTCCCACGGCTACCCCAGGACTGTCCTACAGAGGTGCCCAAACCAGTCACACACCCCCTTTTCACACTGAAATTGCCTTCTCGTAAAATTAGCAAGCCACGCCCAGAGGGCGGTGCAATCCGACCACTGCCTGTTGCTGAAGAAGTGATTTCTCTGGGCTGGGCCGTGGTTTCGGCCGAATCTCTCCTCATTGATTTCGGACAGCACGGTCCCCCGTCCCTGAGCTGCGTGTGCATGGGACTCCGTTCCCGCAAACACACAGGTGAGCGACGCCTTCAGCTCAGCGGAATCTCAGGCCTGCAGGGGGGAGCCTCACGTCCCACAGGACGAGCTCCGAGTGATGGTTCGCATCCAAAGAGCAGCACGAGGGGGCGAGACGAGAGGGAATCTGACAAGATCAGGCCAGGCCGTGTGGCCACAAAACTTCTGTCCCCACCCGGACATCTTTCTGTCCCGTCCCCCCACTGCGCAGGTCATCGGACAACCTTGTTCCTGTTGACGGCTTCATAGTATTCCAGGCCACGCACAAACCACAAAACGTGGCCCCGCTCCCTGTGGACGGACGGGAAACCGCTCCCGATTTTCCAGCATTGCCTCCCCGGGGCCGTCCTCACCCCTGTGCACGGGGTGAGTGGACATGTGTCCTCGTAGCTGTGCACCTGCCCACGGGACACCACGCGTGGATCACGTGGCACAAACGTGTTCCGTCCCGACCCATGTGCCCTCCGGGGAGGCTGTGCCAACGACGGTCTTTCCAACGACGTGCTGGACGTCGGGGCCCCACGTCAACCACGCTGTGACTGCCCCCGTGCCCGGAGAAACGTGGCCTTTCTTCTGTGGGCTTATTTTCGAAATTGCACGGAACCCGCCTAGCCGGCGATCGGACGTCCTTTCTGTGGTTTTCACAGACGTGTGTTTCTTTCTCCTGAAGCGGCTGGTTCCCATCTTATGACACTTTCTGTGGCCTCATTTTTTTTTTTTTCTGTATTAAAACGTAGGGACTCTTTGCACATTAACAAAATTAACGCTTCCCTCGCATGGCTGGTTCCACTCTCATTTCATTATGGACGTGTTTTATATGCAAGTATTAAATTTTCACGTCGTGCCGCGTGCTAGCAAATCCCCAAGTGGCTCTGACGTCTTTAGAAAGACTTTCTTTTGCTTTTGCTGCTTCTTCCGTGATGTCACGCTGTGTGTTCAATTCTCTTTTTTTTTTTAATATTTATTTATTTCTGAGACAGAGAGAGAGCGTGCGTAGGGGAGGGGCACAGAGAGAGGGAGACACGGAATCCGAAGCAGGCTCCAGGCTCCGAGCTGTCAGCACAGAGCCTGATGCAGGGGTTGAACTCATGAACCGCGAGATCATGACCTGAGCTGAAGTTGGATGCTGAAATGACTGAGCCCCCCAGGCGCCCCTAAAAAAATTTCTTTTTTTTTTTTGCCCCTAAAATTTTTTTAATGTTTATTTTTGAGAGAGAGAGAGAGAGAGAGAGAGAGAATGAGCAGGCGACAGGCAGACAGAGGGAGACACACAATCCGAAGCAGGCTCCAGGTTCTGAGCCATCAGCACAGAGCCCGACACGGGGCTTGAACCCATGAACCGTGAGATCAGGACCTGAGCCGAAGTCGGATGCTCGACCGACTGAGCCCCCCGCCCCCCATGCCCCTGTAATTCTTTCTTCATCTGGAATTATTTTGGGGGCGAGGACTGAGACAGGCGCCCGTCATCTCCCCCTGTAAATTTCTAGTCGCATCATTTGGCAAAGAGGCCGTCCTCTGATGGGGTTTCGAGATCCCCATTTCATTACTTAGGATTATGGGTTCTGAGACCGAATGGGGGCATCTTTTCTGATTCCGCACCCACAGCACAGTGCTTTGGTCAGCGGGATGCCGTGTGCCTTCGAATTATTCTATTTTGCGAGCAGACAGGCTTGTCGTTTATCTGGCTCAGGTTTGCCCACGGCGCCCTGGCTATCCTCTCGTGCCTGATTTTTCCGATGACCTTTACAACAATTTTTTTTCCACCTCCAGAAACATTAATTTTGCCGCAGGTGTTGTGGAGTTTTTATAAATTATCTCAGGGCAGGCAGACAGGAGGGAAACCTGTGCCTGTGTTTCCTTGCCTCTTGCTTTAAGGGGGAGACTTGTGTGCACGCTGAGAAAGCCGGGGCCGGTGGGGAACCTATAGAGGGAGTCGCTTCTGCTGGGCATCCGTGTGTGTGTGTGTGTGTGTGTGTGTGTGTGCTTGCTCGAGCCCCCAGGGACTGGGCGGGGGGGGGGGGGGGCGGTTACACTCCCTTCCTCACCTCCCCAGGCTCAGAACCCCAGGTTCCCAGCACGCAGAGAAGTCACAAAACTTGGGAGGCTCCGCTTTGCGTGTTTGGTCTGGAGCAGGGCGTAAATGTAGCCGCAAAAGGGTCGGGTCCTTAAAGCCTGAATCCAAATACAACGTATCCTTAAAGCCTGAATCCAAATACAACGTATCCTTAAAGACTGAATCCAAATACGACGTATCTTTAAAGCCTGAATCCAAATACAACGTATCCTTAAAGCCTGAATCCAAATACAACGTATGTGCGAACGGATCGACGTGGCTGGAAAAGTCAGCTTGCATTTCTTTGCAGAGATCGCTGAAATAAAAACTGTAAAGTCCCCCCCAAAAGACCCAGGGCGTTGACGTCTCACACCCGCGTCCGTGTGTTTCAAGTCTGTGGGAATTAGGGGGAAAATGAGCCCAGGGGGACAGCCTCCCCGAGAACTTGAACAGCCACGCTTACTGTACCCGCGATGTAATCCCATCATTTCTACGGGCGAAGATCATTTTTAAAAGACATTCTGTTTGTTTGGTTTTTTTTTGGTTGTTTCTTTTCCTCCTATGCGTCTCGCCAGAATGTTTGATGAAATCACGCCTCGTGTTGTGCGGACGGGAAATACTAATTTCGTCAGAGAAGCCGCCCTGAGTGCGTACATATATCCTGGGTCACCTGCTCCGCATGAGAGATTGAAACAGACACAGGAGGGGAAGGGGTGCAGTACGTTCACTCCCTGTAACAGAACGTGCGTGTGTGGAGCCGATACAAGGTAATAAATTTGGAAGCAAAAAGATGGGGGGGCTGCGATTACGCTCCGATGGGGTGTAAACGGGTCAGAGCAAAGGACCTGAGACAGCGCGCACGGCCCGGGATGGTTAGCGCTCTCCTCTCCCCGGTGTGGGTCGCTGACCCCTCATCACGGCGGCTCTGACCGTCCCACCCTTTGGCAGCCGCTAAGGACCTGATTATCTATAAATTTATGGGGATTCGCAACCACCGGCCTTCCCCTTCTGATAATGTTTTCTGACACATTTCAGGAGTCTCGGCTGATGTGCGAGGCATTATGTACGCGGGGCTGGCCGTATACAGGCTCGCGAGCAGGCAGACGGTGCATTGGAGACCTCTGGCTACAGACGAGCCAGCCAGGAGAGCGGTTTCCATGGCAACGTGCCCCACAGCTGTAGTTAGACTAGGAAAAATAGTTTTGTGATTATTTCAATCAAGTTTTTTTGTTTTTTTTTTTCTCCTGTTTGTTTTCGAACTCTATCGTATGGGTTTTTCATAGACTTGTCTGTAAGTGGAGTCAATACGTTTATAGGGGTGTGTGTGTGTGTCCACGCCGAACCCTGAAGCCAGGGGTTGGGGAGATCTATGCATTTAAGTGTGTGAGAGAGGGGTCCACACAAGCCAGTAGGGAAAATGGGAATGAAGAAAGCCTTCGCCGCCTACACGCGCACGGCCTGGGCCACCCCTCTCCCTCCCACCCCCCTGCTGCATTTAGGGACCGGGTGCCCTGCGTGCAAAGGCCCCGAGCCCTCGGCCCCCGCCCTGCCTTTCCGCACGGTGCTGCAGGCAGACGAGAAAGTCACGTCTGCTTGTGTCTCGGGGAATCAGGGATGGCCCCCTGCAATCATTCACTGCCTCTCTCTTTCCTGAACACTTTGCTCGCTGGAGGAAAAAAAAACAAAACCAAAAACCAAAAAAAAAACAAAAAAAACCCTGCCTGACACGAGTGTGGGATTCGTTAGTGATACTGTTCACCTGTAAGTGTAACAGCCATGACAGGTAATTGTGAGCCTTGATTTTCATTATTTTTTTCTCTCCCAACCCGTCCGACGAGGGTCCTGGCTGTGCCTCAACGTTTGTAGCAGACGTTTCGAAAACCATCAGCCTTCTGCCACCTGCCACGTGCCGCGGAAAGCGGGGTCCGGGTCCCGCGTGCCGATGGGCGCCAGCAATTTGGGGAGCGTGCTTCTGGAGGCAGCACCCGAGGCTCCTTGGAGATGCCTAGATTTGAGGGGCGCCTGGGGGGCTCAGTCGTTTCGGCGCCTGACTTCAGCTCAGGTCAGCATCTCACGGTTCGTGGGTTCGAGCCCCGCGTCGGGCTCTGTGCTGACGGCTCGGAGCCTGGAGTCTGCTTCCGAGTCTGTGTCTCCCTCGCTCTCTGCCCTTCCCCCTCCCCTGCTCTCTCAAAAATAAATAAGCATCGGGGCGCCTGGGTGGTGCAGTCGGTTAAGCGTCCGACTTCAGCCAGGTCACGATCTCGCGGTCCGTGAGTTCGAGCCCCGCGTTGGGCTCTGGGCTGATGGCTCAGAGCCTGGAGCCTGTTTCCGATTCTGTGTCTCCCTCTCTCTCTGCCCCTCCCCTGCTCGTGCTTGGTCTCTGTTTCCCTCAAAAACAAATACACATTAAAACAAAATCTTAGGGGCGCCTGGGTGGCTCAGTGGGTTGAGCCTCCGACTTCGGCTCAGGTCATGATCTCGCGAGATCTCGCGTGATCTCGCGTGAGTTCGAGCCCAGCGTCAGGCTCTGGGCTGATGGCTCAGAGCCCGGAGCCTGTTTCCGATTCTGTGTCTCCCTCTCTCTGCCCCTCCCCCGTTCATGCTCTGTCTCTCTGTGTCCCAAAAATAAATAAACGTTGAAAAAAAATTAAAAAAAAAATAACCATAAAAAAGAAGTAAGTCCTAGATGTGAGGGGTGCCTGAGCAGCTCAGGGAGGAGGCCACGCAGCTCTTGACCTCAGGGTTGTGAGTTCAAGCCTCCTGCTGGGTGTACAGATCACTCAAAACATTAAATGAAAAACACAAAAGTTCTAGACGGGATACAGTCATTGCGTATCTATGATTGTGCCGTCCACAAAAAATCTCCAGCACAGAACAAAGAATCCGGGAAAAGACCCATTAAGAGATTGCGTGTCTGTTAAGCAAGTGTGGGGTCGCGGTTCTAAGATTAGTCCATCGGTCGTGCGGGCCTGATTGTCTGATTCTTTTCTCTTTTTTTTAACATTTATTTTCGAAACACAGAGAGTCAGAGCACGAGCAGGGTAGGGGCAGAGAGAGGGAGACACAGAATCTGAATCAGGCTCCAGGCTCCGAGCTGTCAGCACAGAGCCCAACGTGGGGGCTCAAACCCCCAAACTGCGAGATCATGACCTGAGCGGAAGTCACACATGTAAACTACTGACCCACCCAGGCGCCCCTGGATAACGAGTTTTTAATTTAACGCAGCAAAAGTCTATCTTAGCCACCAGGAAGAGGAACACATCTGAGGACACAAAGTGGTTAGCGGGATCCCAACAGACCATAGAAGATCATGGGTTCACAACCGTAATATATAAAGAGCTTTCACAAAGCAATAGGAACATGCCAAACAAGTCCATGGAAAAGTGAGCAGTCTGGACTGACCTTCTATGCACTTTATTTATCTCACAAATATTTTCAGAGCATTTTTGTGCTAAGCATCCCAGTTGGAAAAGCCCAGAACTCGATGGTGTAAGAGATCGTATAGTGTCCCCAACGCTGCCCTGAGTCTTGGGAGAGCGTTACACGGATAGACCCAACAGCTCATCCATTAACCCCCTCTGATTGTGTTTTTCTTTTTTTTTTAATTTTTTTTTTAATGTTTATTTATTTTTGACGGAGAGAGAGACAGAGCATGAGCGGGGGAGAAGGAGACACAGAATCTAAAACAGGCTCCAGGCTCCGAGCCATCAGCACAGAGCCCGACGCGGGGCTCGAACTCACAGACTGCGAGATCGTGACCTGAGCCGAAGTCAGACCCTCAACCAACTGAGCCACCCAGGCGCCTCTGATTGTGTTTTTCAAGGAGGCTCAGGACCTCAGAAAAATCGGGGACTCAGTTTCCTCGGCAAAGAGCAAAGGGTACGTGTCTCTGATTCCCCGGCCAGCTCTCCCATCGCTCCTATGGATCACAGTTGAGAGATGCCTATTGTGGAAACCAAGTCAGAGAGCACAGAAGACAGTGGGGGGAAGGAACAAAACACAACACTGAGGAGCGGAACCCCCCGTGTTTTGCCAGTTCAGGCAGGACTCACGCACGCGTCCCGGGGACGGACCCTTGAGGTGGAAATGTGATAGAAGCTAGACCTCAACGACTCAACACAGAGCCATGTTGTCTGGCAACGAGAAGAGAAGTTTAAAAATGGAAAATGATGCTGGAGTTTCACAGAAAGGTCAGAGTTCTTGGAACGGAAACTCATTCACCTGCAGGTGAATTCCAGAATTGGCCGTGTGTGCCCCCCCCCCTCAGACATGTGGTTGAACAAGGCTGCCTTTTGTTGTAAGATTTTACTGTTTTCGTGTCCGCTGTGGGTGCCTTTTTCCTCTGCCTTCCATCTGTATTCTGGATCTCCCCGGGTCCAGTTTGTCTTCAGGGATGACAGCCTACGAAATCAGGAGAATTTCTGTCCTCTTTTGCTTGGAAAATTTGCCCCATAATTGCCTGCCTCCCCTCACAATCCTGAGCTCCCAAAAGACCTCGCGGGTCGCAAAGCTAGAACGTCACAAACTTTTTTTTGGGGGGGGGACATCTGCTCCCACTTGGACATCTGTCTTTCCCTCACGCCCCCCCCGCCAGCCTTGAAGCTCATTTCCTTAACCCTCCCCGGTGACCCCCATGCCTCACGGCTCATTCAGATCTCATCGGAAGTGTAAACTCATCTAGCCAGCCGCATCTGTAACTCCCGAGAGGACGCGGGTCAAGAAAGACGCGCGAATCACGGAGAAACTCTGTTGTGGTCTCCCCATCGTCCAAGCCGAGCGCGGCCCTGTTTGCAAGGATTCCCTGACGCTGCGCAGCCCTTCTGACGGTGGAGGCTGTGTTCTTCTGCAACGTGTGCCGTGGAAAATATTCAGAAAGAGTTAAATCACGAAATAAAGCGGAGACAAGGCGTACAGAACGGGGCCATTAAAAATCGAAATGCTGGAGGCACTGGGTGCCCCGTTCCTGGACTTTGGCTATATTCTCGGGATCTGACAGAGTCCCGGTTGAGTTTCCTCCAGGGCAGAAGGTAAGCCCTATTTCTGCAATTCGACTTGTTTAATTGATAGGCAGAGCTTTGTTGGATGTGATAGAATAGGGCCAGGTATGATTCAGTGTCATGCTTCGGTTAATGCCCGGGATTTCTCTGTGTTCTCACAAATTACAGGGGGAAAGGGAGACCACATATCTTAGGGTTTCGCTTGGATGCAATGTCCACAATAGGTGAATGTGATCAGATGGAAAGGGGGTCCGTGCATGAACGCAGGGTGCTGGGGGGTGGGGGTGGGGGTGAGTGGTCAGGACGTGGGGTGTCTTTTCAGGGGGGCCGTGCAATGTTCCCAAATCAGCGGTCGTTCGGAGGACAGACTGACATCCGCAGAATCGTGCGTGGGAAGGATACCCCGTCGAGCCTGCTGGTTTTAAATTTTTAAACATTTACTTTTGAGACAGAAACAGGGAGACCGGATCCACAGCGGGCACATCAGACACATGGGCTCGAACCCATGGAAACATTTCTAAAGGGTGAAGTTAAAACAGGAAGGAGAAATAACTCACTGAATAAGTAGGGCATTTGAATCACCTACCATTTGTAACTTTTTCTCGAATGTTTTTTTTTTTTTTTCTGAGAGAGAGAGAGACACAGAGAGCACGAGCAGGGGAGGGGCAGAGAGAGAGAGGGAGACACAGAATGGGAAGCAGGCTCCAGGCTCCGAGCTGTCAGCACAGAGCCTGACGCGGGCCTCGAACCCATGAACCTGGAGATCAGGACCTGAGCCGAAGTCGGAGGCTCGACCGACTGAGCCCCCCAGGCGCCCCCTGCTGCCATTTTTAAAGTGTTTCGATCAACGCACTGCGTCCTGCGTGGGGCACACTGGGGGCGACAGGGTGGTTTCCAGGGGTCCCCAGCGGTTTTTGGTTCTCAACGCGCTTTGGCTATTTGGCTGTGCGCATGCGGCTGAGGACAAGGGGGTTCCCTCAAATGTCCCCTTCCCACACGGTGGCCCCACCTCATTTGCTTCTGAACTGGGTACGAAATTTCAACTGCTGTCCGAGTAACTCACGGCTGGAGACCCTATTTACGTTTTGTTGTGGCTGCTGCTTTTAAATCCTAATTGCAAGTGTTACCCCCGCCCCCGTCCCCCCCCCCCCCCCCCCACCGCGTACGGACTGAAGAAAGCCAGGTTCTAACCAGAAATTCCCATGCACCTGGGTCCCTGCTGCTGAGACCCAGGGGAGGTACCGTTTGCCTTTGAGAGAGACAAACGCAGAACAGATAACACAGAGTTGCTGTTGGGTTTCTGGACAAAGTCCCGGAGGTTTCCCAGAAGCAAGTCCTACAAATCTCGGGTGAAGGGAACGATCATGCCCCCCTCTCACCCGCACAGACACGCGCCCAAGGGTCAAGCGAAGAGACTGACAGGCATGTACCTGCTGGGAGACCCCCGAAGGACGATTTCGAGTGACTGGTTAAATGACAGCGAATGCCTCAGTCCCAGTGGCCTTAGTCCGTCTTCATAACCCCCCTAAAAGCAGAGTAGTATTATCCTATTTTGAGTTAGGCGTACTCAACCATTCCTCATGGGCTGCATGACCCAAGTCCTTTTCAGGTTTCTTATGATCTTAGCTTCTTGTTGGCAGAAACGTAAGACTAAGTGGATAAAAACAGAATGAGGACAGGGGGTTCCTGGGGGTGGGGGGGCTCGGTTGGGTAAGCGTCTGACCTCTGCTCAGCTCAGGATCTCACGGTTCGTGACTTAAACCCCTGCATCAGGCTCTGCGCTGACAGCTCAGAGCCTGGAGCCCGCTTCCGGTTCTGTGTCTCCCTCTCTCGCTGCCTCTTCCCTGCTCACCCTGTGTCTCTCTGTGTCTCAAAAATAAATAAACATTAAAAAAAAAAAAGTAATCTGATGCTGGATGTGAGTGTTACCACCTCAGTATGCATCAGTCCTGTACGTTTCAAGCCCGGTGATTGTCATTCTGGATTTTTCCTTCAATAACCATGTCTTTATAACTCCTGTGTCATATCTATCTGGGTTGTAAGATTAGACACAGATAGGGTGTGTAGGAGCACGGGGTCCTTAGGATGGAAAGCCCCCAACCCTCTTAGAAGGGCCCCCTAACGATGAACAGCACAAGTAATGTGGGACTCAGGTCTAGTGGCCACAGACATGGGGCAGATCTCATCACGGAGAGAAGTCGTTCTCAACCTCATTATCAGGATCTCGGGACGACTGTGACCAGTGACCACATACTGGGGTGGACGATGTTGGAACAATAGGAATCCACCTTCTCCCAAGAATCTATCACCCCTCATCCTTCCCCAGCTTGCACCAGCAGTCTGAGATCCAGGCAGGGCAGGGCCTCTGAGATCCAGGAGGGGCAGGACCGCTGAGATCCAGGCAGGGCAGGGCCCCTGAGATCCAGGCAAGGCAGGGCCACTGAGATCCAGGCAGGGCAGGGCCACTGAGGTTCAGGAAGGGCAGGACCACTGACATCCAGGAGGGGCAGGGCCCCTGAGATCCAGGCAGGCAAGTGCTGCTGAGATCCAGGCAGGGCAGGGCCACTGAGATCCAGGAGGGGCAGGGCCACTGAGACCCAGGCAGGGCAGGGCTACTGAGATCCAGGAGGGGCAGGACCACTGAGATCCAGGTAGGGAAGGGCCTCTGAGATCCAGGCAGGGCAGGGCCACTGAGATCCAGGAGGGGCAGGGCCCCTGAGACCCACGTAGGGCAGGACCCCTGAGATCCAGGAAGGGCTGTGCTCCCTCCAGAGGCTCCAGGGGAGGCTCCTTCCTGCCTCTTCCAGCTTCTGGGGCTCCAGGTGCCCCTGGGCTCGTGGCCTCGTCCCTCCCGTCTCTGCCTCCCTCTTCACGTGGCTTCTCCTCCGTGTCTGTGTCTCCTGTCTGTCTCTTCTAAGGACACATGCCATTGGGTTTAGGGGCCCCCCCATCCGAGATGGGGTCATGTCACATCCCTCGCTTAATCACAACCTCAAAACGCCTTTCCCGCCACCACACGAGGTCACATCTGGAGGCTCCAGGTGGACGTATCTGTTGGGGAGCCACCGTTGAACCTCCGGCTGGTCCCAGCTCTCGTCCCTGCTGATGCGCAAGCGAATTCTGTGTGGGATCCTCGAATCAGGGGCCTTCGGGAATGTGGTGTCCACCTTTCCTGCTCTGCCCTGGAGACGCCTACAGCGGGGGTGGGTGTGGACGGCCCGCGGCAGCACACAGCCCCCACCCCCAGCCACTTCTGCCTGCTTGCTGGGCGCCTGTCACATCGGAGGCCAACAGGACGCGGCAGAGTCCCGCTGCCTCCATGTCAAAGGCAGGTAGCAAACGCATCGACGTGCCAAGGCACCAAGTGGTGGCATCTTCCCTGGTTTCAGGCCAGGTGTCCCGCCCTCGAGGACGTCCACACCGCACGCTTGGGGCATGGTCTTTGCAGGTGCAGCCAACGGCCACTTCCGTGAGCTCCCGCTGGAGCTGACCTTGCTCCCAGAGGCACTCGTCACGGCTGGCCGTGCCGGTGGTTCCCAGCCGCCTTGCAGGGACTCGTAATGGCCCGTGTCTACAGGTGCATCCAAGCTTGTGTGTCCCTTGCCGGGAGGTCGCACTGGACCCGGCGAGTCGCTTCTTACCCACGGCTTAGGGCAAAAGCAGTCAGTTGTTCCTTGTCACAGGAGGCGACGCCTTCCCGCTTGGTCCCTCTCTCTCTCTGCGAGTTCGGAAGTGCGCCGTGAGACTGTGACCCCTGCTGAAACCATGGCAGGGCCCAGACACCCTGCCGGGCCGTGCCCAGAATCCCGACCCACAGACACCGTTGCGCAATAACAGCGCGCTGTTCTCAGCTGCTAAATTGTGGGATCGCTTGTTACGCAGCAATAGCTCACTGGTACGGTTCTTTTGGAATCTGGTTTCCGCCTCTATCAGCCCAGATTTTCACAAAGGGCCCTCAGGCACTGCTTACATGCGGCACAGACCTGAGCCTTGTGCCCTCTCTGTGCAGCCTGCAGCCCTGACCGTCCAGACGTCTCCCTGCCTCCCCGAGCCACACTTCAGGTGGCCTTCTGGGGCCACACGTTTGTATCTGGGCTGTTAACCCCGAAATACCTCACATCGCTGGCCCAGCAGCCCTGGGCACCACCAGGGTGTTCATGGCTCTCCACTGGGGCTCATTTCCAGAACCTCTCTCACGTGGCTGTTGGTGCCTCCAGGGCTGTTATGGACAGAACACGTGCCCCCCAAAATCCATATGTAGCTCTCTCTACATGCAACTGGGTGGCCTTGCCACTCAGCCCTGCCTGGATATCAAGCCCCCAGCCTCCAGCACCTCCTGGATCTCAGCCTCCCAGCCTCATCCCTGCCTGGATCTCAGACCCCCAGTCTCGGCCCCCCCTGGATCTCAGACCCCCAGCCTTGGCCCCACCTGGATCTCAGACTCCCAGCCTCAACCCTGCCTGGGTCTCAGACTCCTAAACTCAAGCCCTGCCTGGATCTCAGACCCCCAGCCTCAGCCCTGCCTGGATCTCACACCCCCAGCCTCCGCCCTGCTTGGATCTCAGACCCTCAGCCTCGGCCCTGCCTGGGTCTCAGACTCCTAAACTCAAGCCCTGACTGAATCTCAGACTCCCAGCCTCAGCCCTGCCTGGATCTCAGACCCCCAGCCTCAGCCCTGCCTGGATATCAGCCTCCCAGCCTCAGCCCTGCCTGGATCTCAGACCCCCAGCCTCACCCCTGCCTGGATCTCAGGCCCCCAGCCTCCAGTCCGTCCTGGATCTCAGTCTCCCAGCCTCAGCGCTGCCTGGATCTCAGACTCCCAGTCGAGGCCCTGCCTGGATCTCACACCCCCAACTTCAGCCCCGTCTGGACCTCAGACTCCCAGCCTCGGCCCTCCCTGGATTTCAGACTCCCAGCCTCGGCCCCGCCCGGATCTTCAGATGCCCAACCTCAGCCCTGCCTGGATCTCAGCCTCCCAGCCTCAGCCCTGCCTGGATGTCAGATCCCCATCCTCAGCCCTGTCTGGACCTCAGACTCTTAGCCTCAGCCCTGCCTGGGTCTCAGAACCCCAGCCTCAGCCCTGCCTGGATCTCAGCCTCCCAGCCTTAGCCCTGCCTGGATCTCAGACCCCCAGCCTCGGCCCCAGGTGGATCTCAGACCCCCAGCCTCACCCCTGCTTGGATCTCAGGCCCCCAGCCTCCAGTACCTCTTGGATCTCAGCCTCCCAGCCTCAGCCCTGCCTGGATCTCAGACCCCCAGCCTCAGCCCTGCCTGGAGCTCTGACTCCCAGGTTCCAGAATCAAGGGGAATAAGTATCTGTTGTTTCAGGCGCCCTGGTCTACAATAGCTTGTTTAGGGCGGCCCAAGCTGAGTGCGACAAGGACTCAGGCTCAGTCAATGCCCACACCTGCATGAGTTTGTTAGAGGTGCTGTAGCACATGGCCCCTAGAAATGCACACTCTTTCAGTTCCAGAGACCAGAACTCCAACATCAAGGTGTCCTCAGGGTTGGTTCCTTCTGGAGTTTCCAGGCAAGCGTCTGTCCGAGCCTCCCCGTTCACGTGTGGTGCCCTCCCGCCTTGCAGACAGAGCGTCCTGACCTCCACCTGCCTGTTCACACGGCCTTGACCCTGTGTCCAGCTTCCCGTAAGAGGAGAGATACCCTTTTTGCACACCGTCTTCTATTCCCACCCAGAAGTTGTCCTGTTGAGCCCAACCGTGTGCCCTGCGGGGCCGTGAGTAACCCTCCACACTGGGAAGGACCCCGCCTCCTCGTGTTCCAGTGCCTTGCTCGCCTGTCCAGTCCCTGCCGGGTGGTATCTCACTTCCTGCAACAAAGCAACGGAGAACAGCATGAACACACAGCTTAGCTCGTTTGCAGCAGAAGCCCACCCTTCAGCCTGGCCGGCAAGTGTTCTCCCGGGACCTGATGAGACCCTCAAGGAGGAGAGGAGAAGAGGGGGGCGTCCGCCTCGCAGCTCACCCCACGGGGCCCACCTGCCCGTGGCCGCACTCCCCTGCGTCTCCAAAAGGCGTCCGGGTGAGTTTCCAGACTCCCCACCATTTCTGGCACCTACAGCCTCTGATTTCTCATTGCCTTTAATTTGGGCAAATGGGTGTTGGCTGTGGGTCAGCATGGATTTTCCGCTTACTTAAATAACGTTTCACATTATTTCCCTGGGATCATTAGTCACGTGCTTCAACTGTCAGGACACACGGTTCAAAAACCCGAGTCAACGGCACCCGAGGAGCCCGGCTGGACTTGGGCCCCTTCCCTCCCCGTCCGTCACTCCTGAAGTGTTTGGGGGTGCCACTCGGGGGCACCCACGACCTCCGCGTCGTGAACAACGGATTTTGAATTGTGCAGATGTTTCCAGCGCTGAAAGGAATCAGGGCATGTAGCTGAGGGGGGAAGAAATGACAAATTAGAGATCTACGCTATTTTTGTCTCATTTAGAACATTCTCCCCGCGAGGCTGGAGGCTGCCCGCATGGAACTCATTGAAGACAGAGCTGTGTGGGGAGGGGCTGAGGGTTGCAGGCTGGTTTCGCCTCGCACGGCAAGCACCTGGGTCTGGGTCTTTCCAGAGCTGACGACACGGGGGGTACGTCTTCCCGTGCTGGACCCGGACAGCTCTCTCTCTCTCCCCGCCACGTGAAGACAGAGGCAGGACATGGTGTCTACGCCCCACGCAGAGAGGCCCCAGGAGGACGCATCCTTGGCCCCACCTGGCCCCACTCTTTGCACGTTTTGGGCGGACCTCTGTCCTCCACGCTGGGGTATTCTGAACTCTGCCGGAGCGACCCAGAAGGGCCGGTCGGCCTGGACACGGGCCCCGGGTGCCAACTCCTGTCCTGACAGCCTGGCCCTCCTGAATGGAGAACACAGCTGTGTCCCCAGTCACCCCCCACTGTATTATCCAAGGTCTAGAATTTTCCCCCACGGTCCACTCGCCAACCCCGGGGAGCTGATAATCCCCTAATTAATAGCACGGCATTACGAGAGCCGCTTTTCAAATAAGGCTGCACAGAAGAGCCCGGCGTCCCTGACTCCCTCGGAGGCCCGACGCACGAGGAGCTGTGCACAGCTGTGCGTACAGAGGCCACAAACAAAAAGCCACCTTTAGACAAAGCTGTGAATCCTGCAGACGCGACGTTGGCTGTGCATTCGTGGGCAAATCGTCCAATTCCGAACGGGAGTCGTGTATCTGCACCCGGTTTCATCTACGAATGTTTAAGACACAGGCGATTAAACATGTTTAAAGCAACGTGCACGGTGGGGGTGTTTCCGGCTCCGAAGAGTCACGTTGGTAAAGATCCGTCCACCTCCCTCCATCAGGGCCCGATGTTCTCTTCGTGACGGCGTCTTTGGCTTTTCCGGGAGGGACGTGGCCAGGGTAGGTGTGCCTGAATCAGAGGCCAAGCCCGGAGGGTCACAAACGCTGGGGCTGTTCCCCACTGGCCCACGAACTCAAGGACACATCCCTTGGAAAGAACATTTCCAAGATCCCTTTTAATGGCATGGATGGTGAGTTTTCATACTTTCTCTTAAAGGGAAAAGTGCAAGAGATTCCCTCGCACAGCCCTGTGCACCTGTGGACATGTGTGCACGGGCCTATAACGAACGATGTGCCTCTCTGTGCACACACTTGTGGCAACTGGCCCTGTGCCCGGGTCACAGATGAAGCTAGACATTTTCACTTCATACGTGGACGTGCCCACGGAGGGAGAGAGGCTTGCACAACGTCCCTGCGGATCTGGGGGCCGGGAAAGGCAAGTGATCTGATGGTCTGTGAGCGGCTCGGGGTCGGGGCGATGGCCCCGCGGGGCCCGAGCGAGACACAATTCACTGGAGACTTCCACTTTCCGAGCCTTGGGAGAGAGGCTCACACAGCTGTGTTCCTTTCTGTCTTAGGTGACGTTTTTCTCGGTGGCTGTCCCCGTTTCCAGGCTTCAGAAAAGCCCAAGGTGGGGGTGGGTGGGGGGTGGGGGGAATTTGATTTATGGCCAGAGACAGGCTTCGGCGCCCGGCACAGCGAAGGAAGCCCTCACCGCCCCACTCCACTGCGTTTCCACAGCGCGTCGTCCGATGGAAGGCGAACCTTATGTCAGGAAGCAGCCACGGGTCTCTTCATCCCAAACTGTCACCGCGGATGTTACCAAGGTGCCCGGGAATCACGTCGGGACGTCGGAACGCCTGCCAAAGAGTCACGGAATGAAGAAAAAAAAAATTAGAGCGATTACCCATTTTAACGAGACCACATTCCTTGTGTTGTCATTCACCAAGTACATAATGTGCCGCCTGGATTTTCTGCCTGTGGCATTTTTTAAACAGAATTTCATATGCAAACAAAAATAGATCCCTCTTAAAATGATTGTTTTGGAAGTTTTTTCGTGTGTGGAAGGCAGGGGAGCGGAGGTTTTCAAACAGGGTGGCGGGGCGGGGGGTGGGGGGGCCACGGGCACAGACGGGACTTCTCCGTCTTTCCTCCAGGGTTGCATCCGAGTTCCTCAAGAAGAGACTCGGATGAGGTCTGTCTACCGAGAGCTGTCTGTTCTGCAGATGGCTGGCCGGGGACCGGCCGCCCACCCCGTGAGGTCTGGGCCACGTGGGTCTGCACACAGCCCCCCGATATTCCGGGGTTCGGAGAGCGCCTGGGGAGACTGAGGGTGGTTTCTAACACGCAGAAGGTCGTAACGTCCAGAGACAGACACGCGTTGGACAGCTCTTGCCCTGCTACCTGCCGTGACATGGGCGTCCCAAGCCTTCCTCTCGTTTCCGGCCCACGGCCACCTCCTCTGTCCACCGAGCACACTGGCAGGAGACACTTGTGGAACCCACGGGAAAGAAGACCAACGGAATCTGCAAATCCTCCCTCCCCTCCTCTCCCGGCTGTGTCTCTCCAGCCCAAGGCACTTGACTACGTGACTCCCGTGTTTGTCTTCTGCAAAGTGAGCACAATCACAAGTGCCCTTCGGGGTTGTTCCGACGACCTGAGGTCACGTGCACAAACCTCCACGGAGCATGCCCGAGACAGAGCAGGTGCGCAGTAAACTGCTAAGGGTGGGCCGTGCGCAAACACGAGTTTGTGGGAACATTCGCTAGGTCCGAAGACTTCGTTTGCAGTTGCCTTTTGCGGAAGGGGGTGCTGCTGGCATGTGGCGGGTGGAGACCAGAGACGCTGCTCAGGGCCCTGCAGTGCACAGGACGTCAGACTCATCCAGCCCCACATGTCAGCTGGGCTGTGGTGAGAAGCCCTGACGCATCATGAGAGACCGTCTGCCATCTGTTTATCCATCTGTCCACCCATCCGTCTGTCCGTCCATCCATCCATCCATCCATCCATCACATATCCATATCTGTCTATCACCTATGTATCTTCTATCTATCATTGATCTATCTATCCACCAATATCTATCTATCTATCTATCATCTATCCATCCATCCATCTACCCATCCATCCATCATGTCTGACTATCTATCTATCCATCCATCCATCATATATCTACTTATCTATCAGCTATCTTCTATCAATGTATCCATCCATCATATCTATCTATCTCTGTATCTATCTATCCATCCATCCATCATGTATCTATATCTACCTATCACCTATCTATCCATCCACTATCCTCTATCCATCATCTATCTATGTATCTATCTATCCATCCATCTACCCATCCATCCATCATGTCTGTCTATCTATCTATCTATCTATCTATCTATCTATCCATCCATCCATCATATATCTCCTATCTATCACCTATCTATCTTCTATCAATGTATCCATCCATCATATCTATCTATCTATCTATCTATCATCTATCTATCCTTCCATATCTATCTATGTATCTATCTATCCATCCATCCATCATGTATCTATATCTACCTACCTATCGCCTATCTATCTATCCATCCATATATCCATCTATCTATCCATCCACTATCCTTTATCCATAATCTATGTATCTATCTATCCATCCATATCTATGTATCCATCCACCCATCCATCCATCCATCCATCCATCCATCATATGTATCTATCTATCCATCCATCCACCCATCCATCATGTATCTATATGTACCTATTTATCAGCTATCTATCTTCTATCTATGTATCCATCCATCCATCCATCCATCCATCCATCATATCTGTCTATCCATCCTTCGATGTGTCCATCTGTTTATCCATCCATCCATCCATCCATCCATCCATCATCTATCGATGTCTATCTATCTATAATGTGTCTATCTATCTAACCACCCATCCATCCATCTATGCATGTGTCCATCTATATCTAATCAGGTCACCATGCCGGGGTCATGGGATCGCGCCCCACATTGGCTTCCTTGCTAAGCATGGAGGCTGCTCAAGCTTCTCTGTCTCCCTCTGCATTGCTTGTGCTCTCACTCTGTCTAAAATAAATTAAAAATACAAAACTCTTTTTAAAAAGCAAAGGACATGTACACAGAAGGCAAGAGCAGTTAATTTCTAGCATAGGAGAGAGGACTTGAGGTGGAATTCTGCTCTGTGCATGAAACGTAGCTGTTCAGGCTGCCAACATGGGGCCCCTGGTCCCTGCAACAGAGTTCACTAGGGATCCTGAACCTTCTCAACTCCCCTAGAAACAAAGCACATTACAGGGAATCTGGAACGTATTACAGAAAAAACACAGAAGGCTGTCTCTTCCAGAACGTGGTGAAAGTTGATTGGAGGGGATGGTTGTTACAGGAACAGGGCGAATTGAAAGACGTCATCAACACTCAGAAGGTTGCCAATCCTCCTGGTTCGTCAGACAACCCGCAACAGTTCCCTATTGTCCCTTAGCGGCTTCGGCCACTCTACTCACCACAGACTGCGACCTTCACAGTGACTTTCTGGTGAATTTAAAAATAGGACAAGGCCCGGGGCCAATTCCTGCCTCCAGAACACCTGTTGCTTATAGCTGGAGCCTCTTCTGACTCAATTATGACATCAGTCCGGGGGCAGAAAACCCAGGATGCTTGTGTGGACACAACAGGAGAGACCAATGCTGAGAATCTCTTTGTAAATCGAGAGTGGGGATTCCCAAAGTATGCTTTTTGGAGACTCACTTAAAACATTCCCAGTGAGGGATCTCCTGATTGCTGCCGCCTGCCTCTTCTCTCTCTTACGCAGACCCCTCAATACCGCGTACGTTTCCTCCTGTCGTAAACTGACGTGCCACTGACTCACAAAGCCCCACCAGGATCTTGGACTCCTGCCGTGTCTGTAGATGGGGATGTGTGTTCACCTCCAGCTTCCCTGAAGACATGGCCCTGGCAAGGTCACCTCTGGCTTCAGGGCAATCTTCCCTTCTCCAAATGAGGGGGAGAATCATTCCTAAAATGTCTGCAATCATCAGCACGTTTTCCTCTTGCAATGCTTGGTTTTTTAATTTGCAAGCAGAGAGAAGGAGCCAAGGGGCCTCCCGCATGCCTTTGGGGTGGATAAGCTTGTAGCAGGTGTCAGACGAGGATTTGCAAGATGGTCTGCTGGTGTTTGGGACGCCGGGAAAGGTCATATGGCCAAAGGTCTGCAAAAACGTTGGCTACGGAACGGGGATCGAGTTGGAAAGGTTTGGAGCCAAAGCCCACGTGTCCTACCCTTGGGCAGGTTCTTGCACAAACTTGTCCAGAGTTCATGGAAGGAACCCTCAGCCCGTCAGACGGTTTGGATTCAGGGGATCCCTTAATTGTCCCATATCCGTGAAGACATAACCTTTGATTGTCTGTGACTCACCAGCATCTCAGGTTATAAGCCGTGTGGATTGCATTGGCTGACTTTGAAATGTCAGTTCAACCTTGAATTCCTGGGAGTGAGCCCTCTTGGCCACAGTGTGTTATTGTTTCAATATACATACCTTTGGATTCAGTTTGCTAACAGTCTGTTAAGAACTTCTGCGTCTTGGGGCGCCTGGGGGGCTCCGTCGGTTAAGTGTCTGACTCTTGATTCTGCTTCAGGTCATAGTCTCATGGTTCGTGAGTTCGAGCCCCACGTGGGGCTCTATGCTGAGAGCACGGACCCTGCTTGTGATTCCATCTCTGTCTCTGCCCCTCCTCTGCTCGCAATCTGCCTTTCTCAAAAATACATCATAAATAAATTTGTCAACAAACTTAAAAAAAAAAAAAGAAAAAAAGAATTTCTGTGTGTGTTCCTGGGAGATATTGGTGTATAATTTTCCTTCCTTGTCGTATTTTTTTGTCTGGCTTTGTCATCAGAGGAATACAAGACTTGTAGAATGAGTTATGAACTGACCGCCCCCTATCCCTTTCCATGCTGAAAGGATTTGTGAAGGAGTCATCATTTGTCCTCCCTGGTAGAATTCACTGGGCAATCTGAGTCCAGAGATCTCTTTCCTCGAGGTCAGGCTGTTCATTACAACTGCAATTTCATATTACATATATAAGACTACTGGTGTCTTCTATTTTTTCTCGTGTTAGCTTTAGCAATGTTTAGCAATATTCCCTCAGTGTCCTTTTTTCTTTACTATTTATTTAGAGAGAGAGAGAGCATGCCTGCATATGTGAGTGCAGGGGAGGGATAGACGGGGGGGGGGGGGCAGGGAGAGAGACAATACCAAGAAAGCTCTGTGCTGTTGGCACGGAGCCAGACTTGGGGCTCGAGACACCATGACATGACGCAAAATCAAGAACAGATGCTTAACCGACTGAGCCACCCAGGCGCCCCTCCCTTGTTATCCTTCTAACGTTGACTTGAAATTTCTTCCTTTGTGGGGCGCCTGGGTGGCTCAGTCGGTTCAGCGTCCGACTTCAGCCAGGTCACGATCTCGCGGTCCGTGAGTTCGAGCCCCGCGTCAGGCTCTGGGCTGATGGCTCAGAGCCTGGAGCCTGCTTCTGATTCTGTGTTTCCCTCTCTCTCTGCCCCCTCCCCCATTCATGCTCTGTCTCTCTCTGTCTCAAAAATAAATAAATAAAAAATTTTTTTAAAGTTAAAAAAAAAAGAAATTTCTTCCTTTGTAAAATATTTGGCTGCACGACCTTCCTCTCTTGGTCCCCTACCAACACCCCAAAAACCGGCCCCTCTTAGTTTCTTCACTTTGGTGCATCTTGACCCTCTACCCAACCTACTGCTAGAGGGGCTCAGGGTCAGTTGATGGGTGTCTCCCTGTCTCCAGGCCCATCTACGCTCCGGGGATCTCACCCAGTCCAATGGCTTCTCCCGGTGATTCCCAAATGAACGGAATATCTCTACCTCACACAAGAAACAGCGGACCTCAGAAAGTTGCTTCCGTGCCCTCCACCATTTTGGAAAATGGCACACCGCTTCTGGTTGGGTGCCATGTGCTTGTCCTGGCCAAAGCTCACCATGTGGCTCCTCCCTTTATGCCTCACTTTCGATACACGACCAAGTCCTGTCCGTTCTAGTTCCAAAGCATGTTGCAAACCTGCCTGATTCCCACCACCTCCCCTGCTCCCCACTGGTTGGTGCCATTGTCAACCCTCACCTGATGTTACCAGCTTCTTCCTGCCTCCACCCTTGATCCCCTTCTGTCTACTGTCCATGCAGCAGCCAGGGTTGGGGGGGGGAGCTATGGAAACACACACCAGCCGTCCCCCCCCAAATCTTCAATGGCCGCGCCCTGCGCTCATGCAAGCCCAAAGCCCCCACCCTTCTAAGACCCTGTGCAGCTCGTGCTTGTACACTGTCCTCCAGGACTGTCTGCTGTGTCCATTCTGGGATTTGTCGGCAGGACTGATCGATATCAGCCTCCTGTCCTGGTTTCCGTGCTGAGAATGTCCTTCCCCTACGGCTTTTGGCTTCTGAAAATATCACCTCCCTTGACCCTGTTCGTTAAAGAGCTCCCCCAACCCGGAGACTCTCTAACTCCTAGACTTTCGATGTACTTCTTTCCACGTGAAATGATACCCGATTTTAAAATTCGTGTCTCTGTTTGTTGTCTTGTGTGTCCCCATCAGTGGTGAGCCCCGTGAGAATAGGGAGTGAAGTCCAGGCACAACGTGGGTCCGCTGGTCAGGGCCTTTCAAAGCCAAACTCAAGGAGTCGACCTCGGTGGGCTCTTATCAGGGGCTCTGAGGAAAGCTCTCCTTTCAAAACCCCTTGAGGCTTTTGAGCCAAAGGCAGGTTTTGGGGATTGTAGGACTGACCTCTCTTCCTCGCACGCACGGCTGGTTTCTGCTCTTGAAATTCACCTACCTACGTGCCTTGGTACCCTTTCCAGGAGGTTCCCTCCAGCAACGGCAGATGCGATCTGTCTCACACGTGGAATTTCTCTCTGACTCCAGCCAGAGAAAGTTGTCTGCTTTTTTATTTTTTTTTTTTAGAGTTTATTTATTTGGAGAGACAGAGTGGAGGAGGGGCAGAGAGACAGGGAGAGAGAGAGAATCACGGGCAGGCTCCGTGCTGTCAGCGCAGAGCCCAATGCGGGGCACGAACTCACGAACCGTGAGATCATGACCTGAGCCGAAACCAAGAGTGGGACGCTTCATCGACTGAGCCACCCAGGCGCCCCGAACGTCTTCTGCTTTTCAAGGGCCCATGTGATTAGTAGATTGGACCCACCCACCCGGATAATCTGGGATCTGTGTCCTTCTGAAGGACTCTCATTTAATCACATCTGCAAAGTGCCTTTTCCACGTAAGGAAACATAATTCCGGTGGCCAGGGAGGAGGCTGTGGACGTCTCTGGGGGGAAGGGGGCACCCCTCCAGCCACCACAGTGTTCAGTAAGTACTTGGTGGCCAGACGACGAATCCATACCCGGGATCTTTTCTCCCAAGGCTTGTTCAAGGGGGCAGCTCAGAAGGCAGCGTGCGGGGAGCGGGCCTCGGGAAGGACTGATGTCTCCCTGACTCTGGGGGAGGTGACAGTGGTACCCAGAGCCCAGCCGGAAGCGGAGGGGTCTCATACCTCCTATCGGGAACATAGTTGCAGAATGAGAGGTGGAGTATTGCCAACATAACGAATTCTCCCTGGAGACCCCTCTGTCACCCGTGGTCTGCTGCTGAGGGGCGAGCCCGGGGCTGACGTGGGGACCCTCGAGTTCCTCCTCGTGGAGGAGACAGTCCTGTCCTCTGAGTCCTGTTCTATCTTCCAACAGTCGTACTTATGGCCTTGGGGACGCCCCAGCCAAGCCCCCCTCCTGACCTGTATGGAAAAGCCTCTCCAATGCGGGGTGGACAGAGTCCAGAACGACACCAACAGGAGGGACCCCTGGTGACCCCAACCATGGAGGCTGTGCCCTGAAGCCACTGAAACCCTGGGGGAGGGGGTCTACGCAGGGGCCCAAAGCCCTTTTCCCTGCCCTCCTCCCTGCCGGCTCTTGGGAGCCTGCCCCACCTGGGAGTGCACTATTCCTCACATAAAGGCAGATCTCCTGGGGGTCCACCGACCTTCCAGACTTGGAGGGGGAGGCTGCCGTTTGTAGGCCCAGATGCAGCCTGCGCCCGAGAATCTGAAACCTGCTTCCTGCCGCCCTCAGAACCAAGGCCAGAGGTGGACTGGCCGGCGGGGGCGGGGGGGGGGGGCACCAGCCAGCCGCCCTGGGCGGCGACTGTCAGCTCGCAAGCTTGTCCACTGCGGGGTCCGGGGAACGGCACAGAGCTGGGCGAGGGAAGGAAGGAATGAAAGGAGTCGGGCGTCCTCCGAGGGGAGGCCCAGCCCCGCGCCCACACCCCGCGTCTTCAGGGCCGGGATGGGCCTGCCTCGGCCGGTTATGGACCGCTGTCCCCTCCCTGCCGCACACCCAGCCGGTGGGACAGCACGAGCGCGCGCAGGCCTGCTGCGCGCAAAGGGCGAGCTGGCTTCTGCCCCGAAGCCCTGGCCTGCGCGCCCTCCCCTCTCGGCACCCGCACCCCCCTGCCCCCCCTCGGCTCCCCTCCCCCATCCCCCGCTGCGCCGATGCACACCCCGCGCCCCTCCGCCCCCAACCCGCGCCTTTGGAGAGGCCGGTGGCCGGCGCGCCCTGCCCCCAGCCCTGCGCGCCCCTCCCCCGCGCGCGGCCGGCGGGCAGGGGGCGGTGCTGAGCGCCGAGGTGGGCTCCTGGCGGGTGTCCAGCCGGGTCTAGCCCCAAGCTTCGCCTCAGGCCAGGAGGCTGAGCCGCGGGAGGAAAGGCCATCGGGCGGGAGCGGGCCGCGTCCCTCCCCCTTCGCCCCGGGGCCCCTCCCCCGCGCTCAGGCCCGGCCGGCGCCTCCGCTCCCCAATTATCCTAGCGGTACCCGGATCCCCGCGCCCCTACAACCCTGCGCCTCCCTTCCTGCCTTCGCCCCCCTCCGGCCTGGAGGCAGCCGCTCCTGTGCCCTCCGCCGCCCCTGCAGTGGCCAGCGAGCCCCCCAGTTCCAGCAGGGCAGGGGGGACACCCCTGGGCCCCTAGAGACAACCCTGGGCAGCCAGCCTGATGCCTGGGTAGTCGGGGCGGGGCCCATAGGCCCAGGAAGGAGGCAGCACGGGGCCCCTCCCCAGCGCGGCCCTCCTGCGTGGTAAGCACACTCATGGGGGGAGGAAAGGCCGACCCTTGGGTGGTGCCCCCCCTCCAGAGGCCAGGAATGCCAGGCCAGCGGTCTGACAGTGAGCTGGGAGTGGAGGGACCTCCTTAGGATTCAATCCTGGTGTGCCCAGGGAGGGAGGGAGGGTGCTGAGAGGAGCCAGGCGTGCAGGGGTTTCCAGGATGGGAAGCTAGGCCCCAAGCAGTCTTGGGGGGTCCCCGGCGCCCGGTGCTCATGCACCCAGACAGCTGTCTTTCCGGAATGTGAAGTTGGCATTTGAACTTGGGCCTGCTTTCGGGGAGGGGGGGTTGCTCTGTCACAGGGCAGGCTCTGGTGGTGGAGAATCCCAGGGCCTTTGTATCCGTCGCAGATTGGCCAATTAATTAGTGGTTCCCTTCTAGACGTGCAGGGTCCTGTCCTGGACCGTTTTTCTCCAGACGTGGCATCAGGAAGCTGGTGGCCAGTGGGGACCAGCCTGCCCGAGTGGGGACTGAGTGCGGGTCCCACACCAGTGGGTAAAGCTGGCCTCCCTCAGAAGCTGGGGACATGGGCGGTTTGTGGAACCCCTTGCACACTCCCGGCAGGTGGACGTGGTCCCGGAGCCGTGGCCTTGTGTGCTGACGGTGACCACAGAGATAGATTTGTCACGTCCCCTTGTGTCCGGGGACGCTGCCCAGGGGCCTGAGCTGGAATGCAGGCGGCCCTCGGGGCGGCGCCCTGTGCGCTCTGGGGGCGCCCCCGGGCCACCTGGGGCCCACCGTCCCCCCAGCAAGGCCACGCGGGTTTGTGTAACTTTCTGCGAAGGTCCCGGCCCAGGGGCCGCTCTCGACCCACAACAACGTCTCTCTCCAGGGCTGTGGGCAGGACACGTATCTCTTTCTTTCATCTGCAGATTGAAACCGCACGGAAAAGGCAGAAGACGTTCGGCCCAGTTTGGTGGGAGCTGAGTTCAAAGCCCTCGGTGGCCAGTCGGGTGGGGTGGGGGATGCCGGGACGAGGAGGACAGGACCGGCTCTTCGAGCGTCCCCTCGCCGAGGCTCCGAGCCACAAAGGAGAGCGAAAATCAAAGTACACGCCTAAGCCGGGGCTTAATGTATTCATCGCAGAGAGCCTGGCCCCATTGTTTGTGCGGCCCTGGCTTCCAGAAAACGGCCCTGTTCAGAGAGGTCCGTCGCGGTGGTGAGAGACTGCTTTGCTCCCCGCAAAAATAATGTTTTTCTTCAATAAAACAGAGACCAAGGGTCCTGCGATTAAATCTGAAAGCAAAGAGTTTTAATGCCCACCATATGTTACAAAGTACACGGCGAGGACGTTAAAAAAAAAAAAAAAAAAAAAGGAAAGTGGGAAAGAAAGGAAAAGAAAAAGAAAATCCCATCAAAAGCAAACAGCATTTCCTGAGGGCTGTGTTGGAACTTCCCCCCCTACAACGTGAATTCTGGGCTTTTGTAGCCAAACTCAGACAAAGTACGAAAACAACAACCCAGGAGCAGAGCGGAAAGGACGCGTTCTGGGTGGACCCTGGAAAACACCCTCTCTGGGGAGGAGAGAGCGAATCCGGCCCGTGGGATAGCATACGTGTGGCGGGGATCATTCAGTTCCAATCAGGAGCTGCATTAACGGGGCCACCGTGATGAAAATCTGTTAGCCCGGCGTCTGAAACCCGGACGTGTGTGTAAATCAATCACCAGGGTAGGAGGGCGTGTGCAAATGCAGGTTTCTAAATTTGCAAGGTGGGGGTGGTGGGGGGGTTGGGGGGGAGAGGAGCCCCTCTATGAAATGTGTTAGGACGTCCGTGAAATCCTGCACGCGTGATCGATACGTATACATATTTCATGGGTGGGGAGGGGTCCCTGTGCTTTCTGGGCTGTTCGTGAAAAATCCGAGCTGCGTCTTTTAGCAATTAAGTAAACGAAATACCAAATATTTGAATATTCATGACCCCCTTTTCCCCTGGCGTGGTGACGGTGAGGGAGAAGGAGAGAGCCGTTAACAGCAGCTTCTGTTTGTTACGATTTACCTACTTCGCACGCAGAAAGATCACTTTGTCAGATCGAAAACTGCCGGAGTCCCTGTCCCGGCCCCTTCCCCCCACCCGCTCCCGCTCCCGGGGTCACTCTGCACCTGGCGTGGCCCGGAGGGGCCCGGTTGGCACGCGGCCGGCCGGGCGCCGTGGTGAGCTGTGCCTTCACGGCCCCTCTTCCTGGGTTTCTGGGGGGGACGCGGGCTGGGCTGCAGGGCCTGGACAGAAATCGTGACCCCTGTGCCTTGCCCGCCGGGGTCCCCAGAGGGTACAGAGGCTCACAAGCTTCAGCACCTCCAGACGGGGCAGGCCTGGCCTCCAGCACTGGGTGGCCTCCCCGGGGTTGGGGGTCTGCAACAATTCAGGAGGGCCCGGTGCTGTGTGAGCGGACTCCGATTCTGGGAGCAGCGTGCCGGGCGGGAGAGGGGGGCCCTGAGCCTCGGTGGGCGCGGGTCTCCTGGGGCCACCCTGGCCAGGGTCTCTCTGTTCTCCCGCCAGGACGGGAGGCTGGTGCGGGCAGGACAGCACGCGGTGGATTGGGGCCACGAGGCCCCACGGTGCCTCCAAGATGTGGGGTCGTGTCGGTGACCCCCAACCTTGTCTCACTTGGCCAGGACCCTTCCTTCGTCCGGAGCACAAGGTCTCCTGGCATTTTTACTTCCTTTTTACCGCATTTTGTTTCCGTGTGCTGCAACAGGCAGGAAACAGTACGGATCAGAGCCCCTGGCGCTCACGACCCCGGGCAGCCCGCATCCGACCCGGATTCTGGGAGCGGGGTGCGGGGGCCCAGAGTGCCGCCCACGATTTGGCCGACTGCACCTCGGAACTTGACTTTCCATCCAGAAAGCAGGTTTCCCCGCCCCCCCCCCCCCCCCAGCCAACAAATTCTCGTGTGCTTTTTTGTTTTTTAGGAAGGGATGTGCTTTTGTTTCTATCCGCAAACTTCCCTGAAACGCGTTCCTCCCTTACGAGTTGGGGGAGAGAAAAACACGCACCGGAGACAGAGAAGCACCCACGTTCTCACGAGACACGTTGTGAGCTTTTAAACCTCTGTTCTCTCTTCTTCCCGGTTCGTCTTTCTCGGGGAGGGGGGGCGCACGGAGGCTCACACAGGCGCCCCTGGTGCCAAGGCCCGGGCAGCCTCCCCTCCTGCCTGCAGCCACGCGGGAGCACAAGTGCAAATGCAACGTTCCATAAAGCGTGCCCACCCGGAGCCCTCGGCCGCTGTCTTGAATTAGCACAAATATGTGCTACAAAAACTCACTGCCTAAACTATGAAAAATAACACAGCTCCTAGCTATCTTCCGGTCTCTGTCTTTGAAGGAGAGCATGTCAGGGGGCCTTGTGGGCTCAGGGCCAGGGAGGGGAGGGGCTTCGGGGGACCCCACGCTCCGGGGTCCCCAACAGTTGGAGAAGGACCTTGTCTCTTTGCTCCTCGGCAAGACCAAGTTTGCTTCTGTGGAAAGGCGGCCCCCCTCCTCGGCCAGCGGCTCCTGGAGCAGGCCAGGCCTTGCCACGGGAGCCAAGAGCCCAGCGTGGGCTGTGCTTCTTTTCTGAAGGGTTATTGGGAAGCCACGCGTTTGCAGTGGGGTGGGAAGGAGACGGGGGTTGCAGCAGTGTTGGGGGGGGGTTAGTTTTTCTCAGGGTTGAGGACTTTGTGCATGCAGAGGCCCTATCCGGTGCCTGTTGGGGACAGTCCTGGAGGCTGCCAGACCCTGGGGGTGGGGGGAGGGCTGGATTCCCCGCTAGGTAGGGGTGGGACCTCACTCTGGAGGAGAGGGGACCATCCTGGTCTCCTGAAACCCCCCTCCCCTGCAGAGGAACCTCAGGCCAAGCTTGCACTGCCCTCGGGGACCCTGGGGATGTACAGAAGGGACAGGGAGGATTCTGGGAAGACTGGGCACGTTTGTACCCCCAGGTGCCTGGGGACGTGGTCTTCCCACCTGGGGCTGGTGGGGGGCTGAGGTGCACACGTGGGAGAAGAAGTTGTCCCCCCCCTCCAGCTGGAGAAAGTGCTGTGGCCCGGAGCCTCCTTCCCACAACCTGCCCGAGGAGGTTCCTGTGTCCGAGTGTTCTGTGTCCTCTACCCACCTCCGCCTCTTCTGCTCCTTCTGCAGGGAGGAGGGGGGGCCGGTGAGGGTGTCTCCAGACGCCTGTGGGGGCGGAGGCTGGTCCCCACAGGGTGGCAGGGGTGAGGGTGGGGCCGCAGCCCCAGGAAAGCGCTGTCAACTCGTGGGCCGCCCTGCGCCCTCACCCGCGTGCGCCCTGCGCACCCCCGCTCCGGGCGCGGGCCCTCGGCGTCTCCCCCGCCGACCTGCTGCATGCATAATGCATGAGGGGCTATTTGTAATTCTGTGTGATATGTGCGCGCCTCCGCTTTGATTAGAGGGCCGCGGTGACAAAGACCTGTTTGTTAAGTTGGGAGGGCTTCCTCGCCTTGCGCGTTTGAAGTCCGGAGGACGCGGCGGCCCCCGGGTCCAGCCGCCGCACGCGGGACACAGCAGCCCGGGCCGCGCGGAGAGGCGCAGGGCGCACAGCTCCCGGAGGAAGGATGCAGGGAGGGTGGGGGTGGGGGAGAAAAGGAGGGGAGGGAGGGGAGGAGGGAGAAGGGCAGGAGGGAAGGAAGGAGGGAGTGAAGGGAAGAAGGAAGGAATGAAGGAAAGAAGGAGGGGAGACAGAAGGAGAAAAGGAAGGAAGGAAGGGAGGGAGGGAGGGAAAGAAGGAAGGAGGGAGGGAGGGAAGGACGAGACAGAAGGAGAGAAGGAAGGAAAGGAGAGGAGAGAAGGAAGGAGGGAGGGAAGGAAGGAAGGGGGAGGAAGAAAAATGAAGGAAGGAAGGAGGGAGGGAGGGAAGGAAGGAAAGAGAAGGAAGGAAGGAGGGAGGACCGAGGGGCGCGGGGGAAAGCGCTGCCCCCCCCCATTTGCCCTGTGCTCCTCCTCCTGTCCCGTCGCGCGGGTCGGACACCCGCAGCCCCTCCCAGATCGAGCCCCCCCCTCCCCCAGCGAACCCCGAGTGCCTGGACGCAGGCCGCAGGAGCCGCGGAGAAAGCTCTCCCTCTCCTTCCAACCGGAGGAGAGCGCTGCGGGGCCATGGCGAACCCCGGATACCGCCGGGGGTGACCCCGATCCCGGGTCCCGGTTAGCACACCCAGCGCGCGGGGGCCGCCTTCGGAACGTGCGCAGGGATCTTCTCCAAGAGTCCCCCCCCAGCCCCCCCTCCACCTGCCCCGCAGCTCCCCGAGAAGCCTGGTCCGCACTCCGGCGTGGGGGAGGGGGCAAGGAGGGGAGCCGGGGTGGGGGGGGCGGGGGATGTTGTAGATAAAAGAGGGAAGAGGGTAAAGTCAACTTTATTTGCAGACGGAGTTGTGCGGATAGGACACGTTTGACTTCCGGGGTCGTAAAATGCTTTCATGTTGCCCTCGAGAGAGTGGGTCGTCCCGTGCACCCTGGAGACGGGCCGTGGGAAGGGGCGAGCGAGGAGCAGCGTGGCGCAACCCCAAGTACACGTAGTCCCCCCCCAATAAATATCCTGGCCTCCAGGTCCAGTGCAGGGTTCTGGGTGCGGCCGCGCGGGGGCTGACGCGCGCCCGAGGGGCCGCTGTGTACAAACCAGGTCTCCCCACGACGCGCCGGTTTCTCCGCGTGTGGACCCCCGCGCTCCGCAGACGCCCGCGGCCCCCGGCAGCGTCCGGGTCCCCGGCCTCCGCCGCACCGGCCCCTCCTCCGAGGTCTGCGAGCCGCTTTCCACCGCCTCCGCCGCCGAGGTTCCGGCGTCCACGCTGGGGTCGACGTGGGCCCCTTCCTCCCCCTTCCGCGGCCCTCCGCCCGCGTCCCGGCCACCCCGCGCGCACCGGCGGCAGCGGGCCCGAAATCCCACCGCATCTCCCTCCGACTCGCACTCGACCGTCGTCCGTGAGACCGCGCGTCACCGTCGCCCGGGGTGCCCTCGGCGTCTCCGCGTCGCCGCGCGCGGACCCATCCTGCGGAGACGCGTTCCGGGGGCGCGGGGCCGGCGGGGACCTCCCGACCATCCGTAAACTCCTCCTCGAGTTTCGTTTCCGCCAGCCATTGAGGGGATGCGGGTACCTGTTTGGGGCGCCGGCGCCTGCGCCCGCCCGCGCGCGCGCGCTCTCTCCCTCTCCCTGCAAAAATTGGATCTCTAGGTCCCCACACCGAGGTGCACAGACGCCAAACAGTGATGAAATGAGAAGAAAGCCAATTGCCGGACTGGAGGTGGGGGAGAGATAGCGTCTCTGCGTGCGCCCGCCGCCGATCCGGGCGCCCTAATTGCTGTAGACAGGGAGCGCGGGGGGCTGGGCCGAGGTAGCGGTGTATAAATAGTGAGATCTCAAGTTGAAAGGCATAAATAACACCAGAAGGGATCTACCCTCACACGGACAGTCCTCTCCGCGCGGGGAGGCGTGCGGACCTCAGCCCGGCTCCCGGCCAGCCCCGCCGCGCCCCCCGCGGACCCCACAGCCCCCGGGCAGCCATGGAGGAACTCACGGCTTTTGTATCCAAATCTTTTGACCAGAAAAGCAAGGAGGGCGGCGGCGGCGGCGGCGGCGGCGGCGGCGGCAAGAAGGATTCGATCACGTACAGGGAAGTTTTGGAAAGCGGACTGGCGCGCTCCCGGGAGCTGGGGAGCTCGGAGTCCAGCCTCCAGGACCTTACGGAGGGCAGCGGCCACTGCCCGGTGCATCTGTTTAAGGACCACGTGGACAGCGACAAGGACAAACTGAAAGAGTTCGGCACGGGGAGGGCTGCGGAAGGTAAGCTCGCCGGGGCGCGGCTGGGCGCCCCTCCCGGGGACGGCGTCTCCTCGCCGCCGCGCTTGCGGGCCTGGCCCTGGCTCGGCGCGCGGGGAGGCCCCGGGGGCCGCGGCTCGCCCAGAATTCCGCCCCCAACTCTGAATGTACGGCCACGCTCGCACGCAAAGGCCCCGGCCACCCGTCGCCAGTGTTTTCGTAAGAAAGGAAGGAGACGCCAAGACGCGGCGGCGGAGCCAGAGAGGAAGGGAGGCAGGGAAGCCGAGCGAGCGAGCGAGGGCCGGGGCCGGGGCCGCGCGCTGCTGACGGGCCGGCTTCCCCGGCGCCCTTGCGCCGGGCGTCGCCGCGGGAACTTTCCCGGGTCGGAGTCCATCGGGCGGACGAGCCCGAACGGCGGGGTCGGCTGTAGGGCCGCTGGGTGCGCGCCCGCCCGCCCGCCAGGCTGTCTAGTGTCTGCTCCCCAGCGCACACACGACAGATCCCAGGCGGCTCTCCCAGCGCCCCCCGCTGCCCCAGCGTCCGACCTGGGCCGGCGCTGAGGACGCGCCGGCCGCTGGTCCCGGAGGGAGCGTTGCGTCCTGCGCCCGCTGAACCTCTCTGCTCAGTTTCCTCTTAGGGGAAACTTTCCCCCTTGAGCCCGGAGCTGACGCGGGCCTGCAAATTAAAACCACTCGCGTGCCCGCAGGTGGCCGGGGTCTGGACGCGGAGGGAAGGATTCCCGGGAAGGTCATGGCCGTTGCGCGCGGGGCCTCCCGACCCCAGGCTGTGAAGGGACAGGCGGCCCTGCTGCGGGGCGGACCGCGTCCCGGGCCTCCTTCCTTCCTGCTTTTCCAGCCACGTTCGCCGCGGTTCGCCCTGTTGCTGAATGGGGGGGGGGGGGCGGAGGAGGGGAACCGGCGGGTTTCTGGGGGGCTCTCCCAGCCGGGCACGGGGTGGTCCCAAGGGGGGGGGGGTGTCTCCGTACAAACAGGGCAACCAGCAGCGGCAAATCAGTGGCATAATATTGGCTGGATTTCTCCGGGCGGGGGCACAGCATAAAACTGCTACGAATGCCTATATTTCATTGCAAAGAGGAAACACAGCGGCTTCGCCCCCTGGTGCACACGGTGTCAGCGCTGGGGGAGGTCAGGAGGGTCTCCCTACGGAGGACATTCCTCACCACCCCCGCCAGCCCTGCCCCGTGAAGCCACTGCGTCCTGGTCGCTGGGACCCCACACTTGGGATCTCTGAATGGCAGAGCTCTGGGCCGCGGCCTTGAGACCGTGGGGATGCCCCAGATATCTTTCTGAGGCCTCCACCCAGGGAAGCTGGAGGCTTAGAGATGAGCCCCTGACCGCCGGCGGCCTGGGGACGCTCGGCCCGGCCTGTCTTACTTCAGGGTTCACCCCCCCCCCCCCCGCCCCGCAGGGCACATGCAATTCATGCAGAGGTTGCTTTCACGGAGACACGGCCTGGCTGGACGCCACTCAGGGCCCACACGTAAGGTCAGAGGTTTCCAGCACCCAGGACTCACGACCCTGGCGCTTGAGCCGTGTGGTGTGGGAGACCTGCGGGTTCCTGCAGAAATCCGGAGGTCCTGGGCTCCTGCACGGCCTGTCCCGCCGAGCTGTGGATTTTGCAGAGCCCACCCTGGGTTCTCAAGGCCTTTGAAGGCCAGCTGCTCAGCTGGGATCCGTCCCTGGGGTCAGACTTCAGGGACGACGGGCAGGGAAGGAAGGATCAGGGCTGCCTCCAGGACAGGATTCAAGGTGGGGGTAGAAATGGGGTGCTGGTTTGCACATGTAACACTTTCCGGAGGCGAAAGGGGATTTCAAAGCCAAGTTGGGGTTCCACGTCCCGTGCTCAGAAGGCTGAGGGAAGGCTGTCGGGCAGACTCAGGGCTTGGCTTCTGGTGTCCAGGCCGGCTCGGGGGTCCCGGGGGGTGTCCCCTGTCCCCACGGCTGCTTCGCGTCTTCCCGCTTGGCGAGGCTCCGGGCTGAGGTACGGAGAGGCCTTCTGTGCGTGCTGCCTCCAGACCTTCAGGACTGCGGTCCTGGGGCGGGCCTCCTGAAGGCTAGCCCCTTCTGGGCACCGGGGGCCGAGTCAGGAGGGCACGGAGGTGCTCTGTGGCTGTGCCCGCACGATCTGTGACGGAGGGAAAGCACAGGGAGACACGGGGGCCCGGGAGGCGCGGCTCCTGCCAGCCGGGCTTTGGGGTGATCATGTTATTTTCAATTTCTGGGCTGCCTTTGCTGCAGGTGGGAAGGCGAGGTCTCCGGGTTAGGCTCCCAATGTTGGCCTTATAACTGCCTGCCGCTTAGCCCCCTACCGTCCCCTCCACCAGGAAACACAGACGCTCTCCTAATTTTTGGAGTAAGAAAGTCAGGCTTGGTGCCCTGGTGGCTGTGTGCCCCATCGCTGGATGTATGTGACAGAGAGGGCAGCCGGAGGCCAGTAAGCTTGGGGACCTTGCTCAGCGATGCACCCCCAGGCACCGGGCTGAGCGTGAGGGTGTGAGTGTGGTGTGAGAAAAGAGGCCAGGGAGGGGCCCGCACGGCCCAGATCCACCCGCGTGGGGAGGGAGGCTCTTACCCGGCTGGTGCGCCCGGTGCCCTTCTCGGGACCCACACTAGGGTGATTCTGCCCAAACTTGTTTGACTTAAAATAATATTTCGCACCCCACTCCGAGAGAGAGAGAGAGAGAGAGAGAGAGAGAGAGAGAGAGAGAGATTAAACTATGTGGCTATGTCAATATGTCAACAGGCGCAAAGGGGAACCTTGAGGAAACCATTCCGAGGTTAGGCCGAGAAATTCAGCGCCGCCAATGCCCGAGTTATTACCAAACAGCGTGGGTTGCCCCTGGAGTCCGCTTTATCGACCTGACGCAGCCCTGGGTGGGGGTGGGCTGGTCAGGCAGTCAGGGCGCGTTGGCTGCCGGGGCCCCTTCCTCCGCAGGCGCGCACGCGGTGCTCGCCGGGTCCTGCACCTCCGCGCGGCGCGGCCGTGTTTCTGGGCAGACGGGGAGGGCGGGGGCGGCCCGGGGAGCCCTGCGCCCTCAGCCCTGCGCCCCCCGCTGTCCCCGCAGGCATCTACGAGTGCAAGGACAAGCGCGAGGACGTCAAGTCCGAGGACGAGGACGGGCAGACGAAGCTCAAGCAAAGGCGCAGCCGCACCAACTTCACGCTGGAGCAGCTCAACGAGCTGGAGAGGCTGTTCGACGAGACCCACTACCCCGACGCCTTCATGCGCGAGGAGCTCAGCCAGCGCCTGGGGCTCTCGGAGGCGCGCGTGCAGGTAGGAGCCCGCCAGCCCCGAAGCGCAGGGCCTCTCGGAGACGCCCAGGGCCCTCGCGTGGGCGCGGGTCGCACGGTTCGCACCCAGGGCGCGTGCCCCGCCTGAGCCGGTCGCCCTCCCCACCTGGAGGTGCTCAGGCACTGGGATCTGACCTCACCTCTTTGCACAGCTCCTCTCCGCGGCCCCCAGCCTCCTCCCTTGCACTCCAGGGAGGGGAGGCGAGGGGCCAGGTGGGG
Organism: Felis catus; assembly: GCF_018350175.1. Lineage (NCBI taxonomy): Eukaryota > Metazoa > Chordata > Mammalia > Carnivora > Felidae > Felis > Felis catus. Next base: position 485,031 of record NC_058386.1, read on the forward strand.
GGAGTCGCGCACACGGGCATCTTGATGAGCGCGGCTGATGCCCGCGCGGGGCCGGATTAGCTCGGGCGCGGGCGGGGGGCGGGGGCGCGGGCGCATGAATTCATAAAGCCCCATCTGGCGAGCCAGTGTCTGCGGGGGCCCTGGGCGTGCGCGGCACGTGCGCGGAGGGGACGCTGTGGCAAGCCGCTAGGTTAAATTTATTTATGCCTTTTTGGGGCACGGTAGCAAAAACTCAGTCCCGCTCGCGTCCTCCGAATGCTGACCCCGCCTGGGAGCCCGGGGCCTGGAAGGTTCCCGTCCTTCCTCACGGTTCTGGGCACGACAGCAGCGCGCCAGGCAGAGAGAAGAAGGGGTCAGCATCCCCGGGGCTCTGGGGACTGGTTTTAAATACACGGAATTAATATTGCCAAACGGGGAGCGGGGGGGGGGGCGGCCTGAGAAAAAACAAACAAAAAAAAAAGCGCAGGGCTTTGAACGCACGGGTTTCCCCCGTCGGGTTGGAATATCAACACGTTCAGACACCAGTCCCCACCCTCCCCCGAGTTTACTTTCCAAACGAAAACACGAACGTGTGGTATAGATAATGTCTTACGAAATCTTTAATTTGGAAAAGAAAATTGTTTTTGGTCCCCAGCCCCCCTTCGGCGTTTCCGTGTGGCTGCAGAGGGAAGGGTTTCTTAGGATTGCAAGGCAATCGTGTAGCCGGCTCTAGGCTACAGCCAGCGGGGACAGAGCCTCCCTGCGAGGTGGGACCCAGGCGCACAGCAGCTCTGGCCACCCTGTCCCCCCACCCCTCGCGGGAGCCGGGGGGGTGGGGGGGGGGCGTCCCGTGCGTTTGGGCATCAGCGGCCCCCCGCACGGGGAGGCGGCTGGCAGGGCCCAGAGTGGCTTCCCCGCTGGCCACCTTTCTCGGGCAAGATGGATAGGCATTCCCCCTATAAATTAATGAAAAGATTAAACTTTCGCTGAGGGGGACATCAACTTTTATGTTATCTCCCGGTGTCTTTCTGCCTGGGATCTGTAATATCTCCCAGGCCTTGATGTACTGTTTCTATAAAAATAAATTACTTGTAATTTAATTCTACACTATTTCTTTGAGCAGTCTATTACACGCAGCACCTTAGCAGGAGGGACCCACCGGCAGAAAACTGGTTCTCATGTGTCTGCAGCTCTTGAGAAAACCCTAAAATCAAGGGGGGGCTGGGGGTGGGCGTTTGTGTGGAGAAGGAGAAGGGGCGCGAGTGGCTGTCCATCCAGCCACTTAACGACTGCAGATAATAATAAAAAGAAACACGGGGATGGGAGAGACAATTTTCTGCGGGCCACGGGGAGCAGAGTCAGGGACTCAACACCAGGGGGAAAGGGGCTCGTAAAAATCAATTAGTTAAAACGAATGGGTCGGCGCGCCCAGGGCGAGGGGGCGGGCGGCGAAGGCAGGGGGTCAGGAAGGAGCTGTGTTTTGTTCCTGTGCCTGAACCCTCTGGGTCGTCCCTTTTGGGCACAGCCCGTCCCGTGCCGTTAGGACAGTAGAGGTTCAATTTAGTGCGGAGATCTGCTGTACATAAATTGGGGATCCTACGGAGGCTGGTCTTTATTAACCTTTTATTTTTAGTCGTGTACTGGGACCTCGTATCGCCCAGCTGTCAGGGTTATAATCGAAAGTTATGAGACCACGCGCAGGACCAGGCGGTAATTTAATTACAACAAATATCTTTGGGTTTATGGCGCAGAGCTAAATTAAATGTCATTATTCACTGTCTGTAATGGAAATCAAAAGGAAATAAGATTACAGCGTTTGTGAAAGAAATCAGTGACTGGTCCTTAATGAAGAAATAAGTGTTTAACCAGTGCACTGAGCTCTCCTTAGCATATTCAGGACTAATTCGAATTGATCGTGAATCACCCCAAGACTGATTTATTATCGCTTCACGCAGCGGCTAATTCATCACTTTTATTCATCGTAATGTTATTTCCACCCACCCGCCCCCCCCCACCCCTGCTGAAGGGAGAACAGCTTTCTTTCCACGTTTAAATAGGATTCTGGTTTTGAAAAATGCCCTTGGTGGGGGGGGGTGGGGGTGTGGGTGCAGAATTTGCTGTCTCCTGCGCCTGGTTTGGGTCTCCCCTCTGAGGACCCAGTAGGGCACCCCAAGGAGAGGGAGGAGCCCCGGAGGGGCCCTCCGGGGTGCAGTCCTGCCGTCTGGACCGCCCGGGGTTGTGCGGAGAGGACGGCCACGGGGCGCAGGGATTGCACACGGGAGTGAAACTTGGTGCGGCCCACCTTGCTGGGTGGGTGGGTCGGAGGGACCGTTTTGGGACTGCTTTTCGGGGAACAGGCTGAAAGTTTCCCAAGCTCCCCGTCTGTAGCCTGGCGGGGCCGAGCTTTTGGAGCCTTCTGGAAAGGCCGATTCAAACGGGAGGGTGGTGGCTCAGCCGTGGATAAAAAGCTGTCTCAGAAGAGTCTGGGAAGGAAGAGTGAAGGTTTCTTACAGTCTCCGCTGGGTCTGGCCTCCCAGGTTTGCTGAGGTTTCCCCCGTGCAGGGTCGGGGGCAGCGGGGGCCGAGCTGTCCGGGCGGTTTGGCCAAACGGAAGGCTTGCTTTGTGCTAATTATTCCGAGAGGCCCCTGATGTCATTGCAACAACTGTGCCAGTGAGGGCGGCAGGGAAGCTGCGGGAGAAAGCCAGTTAGGAACAATCAGGTGCTAAAACTGTGCACGAGGGGCCTCCAGATTCCCGCAGGCACAGCTTGGGGGCCACGGGGTTCAAGAACCAGGGCTGTCCGGACGAGGTGGGGGGACTTTGGTGGGGCGTCCTTTGCTCCAAAATGTTGACATCAGGCCTGCGAATCGAGCTGAACTGGGGAAGGTTCCGTGGATACCCTTTCTCCAAGAATGAGACATTTTGCAAGAGAGGCCGGTGGCCGCAGTCGTTGGGGTGACCCGGTGTTTCCGGATCCAGGACGCTGAGGAGTCCTTACTGCTAACTGGGACACTCCAGGCTTCCAAGGAGGGCATGAGGGACACTGGGGCGCGGAGGGTTCTGGACTCAGGGTGTCCCGAATTGCACCAGGGCGGGGGGGTCATACTGGAAGCTCTTTATGCATCTGTGCGCCCCGTTAGCGGGCAGCTAAGGTTCCGAGCAGGACGATCAGGCGCTCCCGGGGCCTGGCAGAGTGGAAGAGGGCGTCCACTGCTCCTGGAAAGTTCTCGAATCCACCCTGCCGTTCTGACGCGCACTTTTCCACTTTAAATACATGAGCCGTCAAGGCTCCTCACCTGGGGACACAGGCAGGGCTCAGAAGCGACTTTGGGAATCCGCAGCTCTAGGTGGCCAGCTATTGGGGGGTGGTGGCTGGGGCGGGAGGGAGCCCGCCTGCGACCCTGGTGTCCTGGCACCGGAGCGCGCGCTGCCGTGCGCCTAGCCTCCTGGGGGGAAAGAGGCCGGCGGGCTCACGGGGCTGCGCGCGTGTCTCTGTTCTGTCCTCAGGTTTGGTTCCAGAACCGGAGAGCTAAGTGCCGGAAACAAGAGAACCAGATGCACAAAGGTGGGTGCGGAGGTGGGGAGCGCGTGCAGACACGGGAGGACCTCGGCGGCCCTCACGGCTCCTTTTTTCCCCTTGCAGGCGTTATCCTGGGCACCGCCAGCCACCTGGACGCCTGCAGGGTGGCCCCCTACGTGAACATGGGCGCCCTCCGAATGCCTTTCCAACAGGTAGCCCGTTTTTCTTCCTTCTGAGCCGCGCGGGGGCCCGCCACCTCCCCGCCTCCCTGGCGTCCTGCCTCCCCCCGCCGCTCCCGCCCCCGCGGAAGAAAGGCTGGCGCTTTTACAAGGGGGCATTTATGGAGCCGTTGGCACGTATTAAAATCACGCTGTAAAACTCCAAGAGTCACCTTGGGGAGGGCCAGGGTTTAAACCCAAACACAATTTTACAAAAATCAAATCGGAGTGAAAAAAAAAAAAAAAAATCCCACCCACCCAGGCGGCCTGGCTGGGGGTGGGGCGCGGGGATGGTGTACTTGGCCGGGAGGCCCTGCGTCTACACCCAGCCCCCCACCTCGCCTGCCCCAAGCCTCAAGTGAGGTGTCTGCGCCCCCCCCCCACGCCCCCCTCCTGTACCTGGGCCTCCCCCTCCACCTCAGAGCCCGGGTCATCGGGGCTCCGCTCCAAGTGGAGTCGGGAGGCCCCAGCGCTGAGGGCTGCCTGGCGTGGACGTCTAGGGTTTCCGGAGACCCCCGAGGGCTGCCTTCTGCTCCGGAGCAGCTACCGGTGGATGGTGGAACCTGCCTGGGGCGAGGCGCGGGCGCCCGGGGCGAGAGCGCAGGGCTCACGTGCCCCGGACTCGCGCCAGGGCGGGACCTGGGGGCGCGCGGGTTGGGGCCCCACCGTTGGGGGAATATGTGAGCGCACGGGCTGGCGGCGCTGGGGTGCTGTGGGCAGAGCGGAGGCGTGTTCACCACGCGCGCTGCACGGCTTTGCTCCAGGGAGCAGGCCTGGGGTTATATTTGGACCTGTGTTTGCTACGGACCTCTGCGGGTCAGCTAGGGCGCGGGTAGAGGTGGTGAGGGGTCAATAAACAGGGCCCTTACCGAGAGCGGGGCGCTGGCGCCTTGTGCTGTCAGACTCAAGGTGCCCAAAGGCGAAGGGAGTCCAGGGCCGCGCCTGCGCTGGGTAAGGGCCTGCGTCCCTCTCTCGCTTGGCCTCACCCACTCCGCGCCTGGGCGCACGTCTTTCCCCAGGGAGGGCGGTCTCTCCACACGACCTGCAGCCCAGAGTGGGGTCCGCCCTGAGGCCATGCTGCAATGAGGCTGTCGGGGCGCCGGGGGGGGGGGGTGGGATTCAGAGGCGTCCCGCGGGGGAGGGGGTAAGAGGAGGCCAGCACCCCGCAGTCCAGAGGTCGAGTGGGGACAAGTCACAAGTTCAGAGAAGTTGAGCTTCCCGTGAGGAGATGCAGACACCGGGATGCCGGCGAGGACAGGGGCGTGGGCGCCACCGGGGGGTGGGGGGGTGGGTGCCGGGCTCTGTTCAGATTCTCCAGCTCCCACGGCGGCGCGAAGCAGCCAGTGCCCCCCGCGGACGCGCGTGCCGGGAGCACAGCTGCGACCCCCTCTCCCGCCCCCGGCTGGTGCAGAGGAGTCGATGGTGGTCCCCGGGGTGGGGGCAGGGGGCTACGACTCCCCAGAAACGGACGCCCCAGGGTCCCTCCCGTTGCACACGAGGCCTAACTGCGCCTTCTGCCCGCCCAGGTTCAGGCACAGCTCCAGCTGGAAGGCGTCGCGCACGCGCACCCGCACCTGCACCCGCACCTGGCCGCGCACGCGCCCTACCTGATGTTCCCGCCGCCGCCCTTCGGGCTGCCCATCGCGTCCCTGGCCGAGTCGGCCTCCGCCGCCGCCGTCGTGGCCGCCGCCGCCAAAAGCAACAGCAAAAACTCCAGCATCGCCGACCTGCGGCTCAAGGCGCGGAAGCACGCCGAGGCCCTGGGGCTCTGACCCACCGCCCGCGGCGCGCCCGGCCCCGGCCCCACGACCCCGCCCACGCTGCGTCCTGCACGCGCCCCCTCCGCGCCCCCCGAAGGTTCGCACGGACGCCCTGCAGCGAGCGCGCGGGCCCTGGGGCAGCGGCCTCCCCGCTCTGGGCAGCCCGGGGTGGGGCCCACCACTGGCCTAGGGAGGGGGCCTTCCGGGGCCCTCACGACCCTGCCAGACCCTCGCAGAGACCGTGCGGAAGAACGCAGGTGACGCTCAGACCACCCAGCCCTTTGCGGCGCTGTCTGCACTTCCTGGGACCCTGCGCCACCGGGAGCCCCTGTGTGCCCCTGTGCGCCCCGCGCGCTCCTGTGCGCCCCCGTGCGCTCCTGTGCGCCCCTGTGCGTCCCTGTGCTGCCGGCGGCGTTCCTACCCTGTGCATGTGGCTTCCTACTCGCCTTTGGAAGATCTTAGAGTCTATTAAACAAAAGATCTGGGGCTGGTCTCCGCTGAAGATACCAACACTTTTATTCACTGCCACGAACTTGCTTTTTCGTCTGAGGAGGTTCAGGACGGGTATGGATTTCAATGTGGACTTTCGCCTGCCAGGCAGGGGCCATACTCTGCAGCAATAAGGAACCGCGTCTGAGGACCTCCACAAGGTGGGGTGGGGGTGGGAGAGACCTGGTTCTCCCAGGTTGGGACCGTTTTTTTTTGGGGGGGGGGGGAGGGGGTTGAACCTGAATGACGAGCACGGTCTTCACGCACATGTTTGGCCCCAAAGCACCGAGTTTAGGATTCCTTGTGCCATAGTACAGGCGACTTTATAACTTTTCCAGCATTTGATTCCCGAATTGATGAATTTTTTTTGGGTTTTTTTTTGCTGTTTTACAGAATTCAGACGCAAATAACTTGCATAGAGACACAGGGGCGGGTGGTTTTAAGGTATGATACTGATGCAGCATTAACTTTGGTGAAATGCAGTTAAGTGCAATACTGTAAATATTATAGATTTAAAAAAAAAATAGCCGTGCACTCTTGACCCCGTCAGCTTCGGAATTCCAAGGGCATTACCCTCCTCCTGCATGCTGCCGCCCGGCCGACTGGGGGCCCATCGCCAAACCCGAGGGGGGGTGTCTGGCGTGGGCCGAGCAAGACCGGGGGGCCTGTCAGGATGTGACGCTGCTGGCTGAGCTGTTTCTGAGAAGGGAAGAGTGAGTGACGTCCTCCGGGCAGCGAGTTTGAAGACAGTGTTTTGTAGCCGAGGTCCCAGGTTTTACTTTTCCTTCTCTTTTCTTTTTTGTTTCTCCCTGAGTCCCCCCCCCCCAGGCCCCCCTCCCGGCCGTGTTGTGTGAGCACCACACGGCGACTTAGTTGAGCAGGTGGCATGGGATAGGAAAGTCGCTTGAAATGGTGTAGCCACAGGGTTCCGGGTCCCCAGCGATGCACCTGAGTTCCGGGCGAGGCGCTTTGCGGGCACTGCGTGGGCTCCGGGGGCCACGCACCAGGGCTGGGCTTGTCTACCTCGGAGAGACGCCTGTGTTTTTGCCTTAGTTGCCGAGGGCTGCCCAGACGGAAGCGGCTTTCTCCATCAGTGTGCCAACCCCTACCCGGCCGTCCAGCCAGCGTTTCATGAGCTGCACGCGTTCATTCTGTGTCCAAAAGACGTTTCGCTCTTTCTGGATTTGGCCTTGGCGGCTGTCTTTCCTTATCCCCGAACTTTGGTATATTTTCTTCACGAGACAGAAAACGTTTCCTTCCGGGCAAGGAAACATTTTCTACCTTTCCACGGGGCTGAGATGCAGACGCGTTTGGACGCGTCTCATTTCTATCATCTGAAATTCTTTATAGGAACCGAAAGGCCCCTCCGACATCCCCCCCCCCGAAATTTTAGTAAAGCTCTAAAATGACAGAGCAAGACAGAGGAAGCAAGGTCAGTATTTTTAAATCACTCACAACTTTTTATGTCAGACATTCACGGCGACGTAGAGTTTGCCTGAAATGTGCAGTTTTGCTTTCAAACAGCTGTGAATAAAAAAAAAACAAAAAAAGAAAACAGGAGGTCCTACAAAGCTTGAATTTTCCTTCCCATGCAAACAGCGCATTTCCAACCTTTTAAAGCTAGTGGCATTCATCCGAAAATGTAACACTTGGCGAAGGTTCCAGGTAAAGCGTGTGCGTCCGTATTTTCTTGTTTGTTTGAAAAAGCTTACAAAATTTTTGCCTAAATACACTCTTCACAGACCACTCCCTCCGCCCCAGAAAACTCCCTCCACGTGAGCACAAGACATGGGGTCTGCAGCTTCCAGTTGCGGTTGTGCTGGTGGCACCCAGGACGTGCTGGACGGGGGTCCCCTAATCCTCGTGTGGGTCTAGGTGCACCGGGCCGTCACCCCGGGGCCGTGGCATCACCCGGGGGCGTGCACGTGGTGCAGAACTGGGACAGGGCGTCAGAAAAATGACACGCATGAAACGGATGCCTCTGGGCTGTTGTTGCTGTTTTCTGCTCAAACCAGGATCCCTTTCAAAGTCATTCGTGGGACATCCCAACAGCGCCTTGGTCACAGCGGGAAATGTCACCTGGAAAGCACGTTGGGCAGGTATGCGTGTTGACGCGGCTGTAGGCAGACTATTGGGTTTGTCGGACCTACAGAGGGTTCCCGCGGGCGCACAGGGTGAACCGCGGGCTGGTTCCCATATCCACCCGGCTCTGCCGGGCCCACTTCGCGAGGAGGCGTCAGCCCCAGGATGCTTTTTCTTTTTCTGAAACCTTGGCCAAAGAGTACTGTCAGGACGGAAATCGCCCGGTTTGGCAAAACGGAGTTCTTGTGAGATGTTGCTGCTCTCTTGGACCTTTGTTACGAATTCCATCTTTCCTTCCTTGGGTTGTGTGTCTGGGAAACCGCGATCGATGACGTCACTGGGGAAGGTTCTGGAGTTTCTGGATCTGGGGTGCTGGGCATACTCTACGGATGATGTGTGTGGCTCTTGCGTGCTTGGGGAAGCACGGCTACCCAGCATGCCTGGTTCAGAGGCACGGGGATGTCCTTTTCTTCTTGTCTGTATGGGGCATCCACATGGTGACTTTCTTCACTCTGACAGAATCAAGCACTGGGCCCGACGGGGTTCCTGAATCACTTATGGGAAAAGCAAGCCAGTCTGGAGCACATGTTCTGACGCGTTGCCACGTCCATCAGCTAATTGGGTTGGCATCCGTGCTTGAGGGTGGGGGGGCCTTCAGAGCCTCAAATGCCCCCTGATCTCCTGGGGCAGGGACTGTCCCCACACCTCACTGCAATGCAAGCTGGGCACTGTGGCTGCCTCCGCTCCCTGCAAGTCTTGAGTTCCAGGTGTGGGCTTCCTTGTGTCCTTGGCCATGAGCATCTGTGGTCTGTGCCATGGGGGGACATGTGGGTGTTTAAAGTGGAACCAGGAGCATGTTGGGCACCGGTGTGCGAGTTCACAGCCACCCCCCTGGTCGCGATGGAAAGGACACCATAGCCTTCTCTGCTCCCACACTTGGCTTCCAATCTAATCCCTTAATTTTCCTCAAGGTACAAGCCCCTTTTCCTGGGAATTTTCACCGGGGCACAGAGCTGAGCACAAGAACCCAACATTTTCAGGCACTTTGCCCCTTCCTTGCTCCGAGTTTCGGAGGTTGGGGAGGAGGGGGAGGTCTGTTCAGTTGACAAGTTTTAAAACCTGGTGCCTAATTTATTGAAATTTATTAAAAATTAGCTTAGGGATATGCTGACTTTTTGTTTTGTTTTCAATACACGTGAAAACTTGATGCAATTTATAAATGTTTTATTGAAATTTGATATTTAATGAGAAATCAGCTGAAGAATGTAGAAAATATCAACTTTCAAAGCTATTAAGCGTGCTATTTATTGAAAGGTGATAGTTTGATAACCGAGCCCTGTTGTAGGTTGAGGTGGCATCAGAGGGAGGCAAGGTTCTCTGCTTTTTGACTTTGGATGTATGTGGATGTGTTATTTATTGCCTTTGGTTTTTTTTTTTTTTTTTTTTGGTTGGAAGTTCATAAATATGTGCTATTTTAATTATGGTGAGTGTAAATTTGACATTGCCTTGCATTTATTTTTATATTTTTTAAGCCTCTTGCTTTCGCCCCTCCCCCTTCCCCCCCCCCACCCCCGAATTATGAGGAGCGACTAGGATTTACGGCACAGCCACAGCGTTTGGGTTATGCATACGAGCTTTGTCTGGACCTACAGACGTGTTCAGGGATCGCTCCAACGAAAAGAAGTAACAGACGCTTTCCCAAACCAGCGGTCTTGAAAACCTGTATCCCTCTGCTATCGTGGGGCTGGGGGGTGGCGGTGGGCGGAAACCACGCGGGAGGGGTTTTTCTGGCCATGCTTGCAGGTTGGTAACATGAAATGTTCTCACGTTTAGTTCTAGTTACAAAGTGTATTTTGTCAAACCATATAGTATGAATGTACATCTTGTCAAACGGAGATATAAATAAACTTATAAATATTTGTATTCAAGTGTTAAAAAAAATTCTCCACTCTCCACCCCCCCTCCCCTGAGGCGGGCTCCTTGCAACATGCAGGTGTGGGCCGGGGCTGGAAAGAGAGCGTTGTTTTCTCGTCCACACAGAAGTGTGTGTCTGTGTATTTCCGGCTCACGTCTGGCACCCGTCTCCCGGGTTTTCAGCGGCCCCTGATTTCTGCTCCTGTAACCAACACCCCCTTATGGACGTGTACCTTTTCCTAGCTTTTTACTATCCAAGTCCACATCCTCCCAGAAGCTGGGGAAAGGAAGAGAAACAAAGAAAAAAAAATCCCCATTTTGAATCAACTCAGAAGGTTGGGATGACCGTGGAGGCATTTCTGAGAAGCCCGAGGATGTTGGTTTTGAGTTTCCAATTTTAATTTTTTTTTTCTTTTCTCGCGGGACGGTATAAGGAGGGACCACCTCGGCATTGCGACGATGGTTGAGTCATTTTGGAAAAAAAAAAAAAAAAAGAAAGAAAAAGAAAAAGAATGAATGGGGGAAAAAATCAAGCTTTCAAAATGAGAACATTTTTTGGCCTTGGCTTTTTATCTCCTTATGTGAAGGAAAGTTAACGACCTGACTTAGCCGCGCTCGCGGGTTCCCAGAGCGGATAGAAACCACATGTGTGGACACAGGGCAGGGCAGACGTGGGCTGGGTGAAGCCATCCCTGAGACACTGGCACCATGGCTGGCCAGGAGGGCTGGGGGGTCTCTGTGTGCTTGGGGGGGGCGAGCCCACAGACAGGTGCGAAAGTCCCGTGCACCCAGGTTCTCCTCCAGTCATGGAGGAGACTTGGACGACTTGCTCTCTGCTGCTGACCCTCCAGCCTCAACATTTCCTTTCTCTTTTGTGGCCCGCATGCCACAAAACCGGTCCATACCCGCAGCTCCCTCCCACAGACCCGTTCCTGTCCTGCAGGAAGGAAGAAAGTGGGGTTTGTCGGGCGACGGGGACCGAGGTCACCGAACAGAGGGCACGTCCTGTGCATGACCCCAGGGTGTGTGGTCCCTGACGGGGTTCCCCATCAGCCTGTCTGAAATCTGCACCCCTGGCTTCCGGAAACGTCTTGTCCTTTGGGGGTAAATGCAGCCCGGTTTGACACCTGTGGACTCCCCCTGTGGCTTTGCTGGGAACGTAGTCGGAGCAGATATTCTGTGGTTCACACGACCGTAAATGTCCATCTGTGTTCAGCGGATCTGTTCCTGGTGTCAAACATATTTGGGGGCCCCCTTCCCTTTGAAACGGAGTCTGACCTGGAGAGAATCTTGAATCCCTTTCAGATTTTTCTGTGGTTTCTGCTGCAGACTTTTCTTGAACCAGAACACTATATAAATGTATACACATTTCAAATATATACTGGAATATTTTAATTTGCACACACAGACGAATGAGCCGAGGGGTTTTCGGATAACCGTGTCTTACCCCCAGTTACGAAATCCCTAAATGGAACAGGAAAGCACATTGACGTTGGCTCCCGCAGACGCGTTTTCCTTTCCGGGCTTCTGGGGCTTCTGCTGGGGCGTCTGACTTTCGTATTCAACCACGGGCGGCAGGGGGAAGGAGAGGGATATACCGAGAAAGGAAAAACCGCGAGCTGGCCGGGCGCGTATGTTACACACACACACACACACACACACACACACACACACATGAGCTCTCCAAATCGTGCAGGGGGCAGTTGTCAGGGAAAATACACGGGTTTGAGATTTCACCAGCGGATCTATGCTCGAAAGGAGGCGCAGCCAAGGGAAGTAACATCGGTCACCCCCGCGGCTGAAGTCCCTCCGTGATCCAGCGCTAGTGAGTTTTTAAAAACATGCCTTGATTTCTTTCCTTGGAACGTGGAGATTCTCAGAATAAAGACGAATACTGAGTGTACGTGGACACGTCTGGTTAGTTTCCACGTGTGGCCGTGCGTGTGGTGGTTCATTTGTGGGTTTCTCTCCCCACGTTGGTTAAAGTGGAGCCTTTCACTTTCAGTATCCTTTGTGTAGGCGTTTACCTAAAACCATGGAGAATTAGCTTTGGATTTTAAAACAATGGAACCTCACCCGCTTCCGTGAGCACTTTGGGTTAAAATCTGCAGATCTTCACATAGACATTCACAGGGACCCGTGGCACACGCAGTAAACCCGTGTTGTCAAGTAGCTTCCTCTATTACTGTTTCTGCCGTGAGATGTAAGTGTTATCCTGTGCTCAAGACGTCAAAGGACGCTCGCTGACTGGAGCCATCTGTCTCCCTATGAAATTAAAAAGGCCAAAGACAGAATCTGTCGCCGTGTAAGGAGGCGTGATGGGTGTGCGATCTTACGCACAAATGCACCGCGGAAAAGATGTGTCCAGACGGGAAACACGGTTTGCCACGAGGCCGTGAGAAAGCAATTGAAATATAATTTTTTTAATGTTTATTTTTGAGAGAGAAAGACACACACACAGAGCGTGAGCGAGGGAGAGACAGAGAGGGAGACACGGAATCCGAGGCAGGCTCCAGGCTCCGAGCTGTCAGCACAGAGCTGGACGTGGGGCTCAAAGCCACGGACCGTGAGATCATGACCTGAGCCGAAGTCAGACGCCCAACCGACCGAGCCACCGAGGCGCCCCGAAAGCAGTTCAAATATAAAGCAGTATCGTCCTGTGCACTGAGCAGACCCATTAAGGTGGCTAACGAGTTTCCTTCCTGGTGGGGGAGGAAGCTTGCTTCTGGGTCCCGTGGAGGGTAACTAGTACCTTGTAAGTCCAGGCAGATTTGTGGTCTCAACGGTTGAAGTGCAGCCTTGAGACCCAACACAGGGTCTTGCTTTGATCCCACATTCCTAGGACCAGGACCTGCCAGTCGAAACAGGATGTGCTTTTATGGGCACTTTCTGCTGTGGCGAGCAAAGGGTCTGCATCCTGCTGGACCCGCAAAGCTGTATGCAACATTATGGCTGATGCCTTTGGGACACACCGTGTGCTTCCTGCCCCCCCCCCCCCCCAGAAGAGTGTACTCAAATGTTATGTCATCACAATGCACTCTGCACAGAGTCTACACTGAGATAACACAATCCAAAGATGCCCCAAACACGCTGTTTCCCCACGAGCTACCGTTCATCTGAAAACATAATGTACTCAGACGCAGGAGAGTTTAACAATTGTTGGAAAAGATTCACGATGATGCAGGAAGGTTGAACAATTGTTGCAAAAGATTCAGGGAGGTGCAAGAGGGTTTAACAATTGTTGCAAAAGATGCACTATGATGCAGGAGGGTTGAACAATTGTTGCAAAAGATGCACTATGATGCAGGAGGGTTGAACAATTGTTGCAAAAGATTCACTATGATGCAGAAGGGTTGAACAATTGTTTCAAAAGATTCACTATGATGCAGGAGGGTTGAACAATTGTTTCAAAAGATTCACTATGATGCAGGAGGGTTTAACAATGGTTGCAAAAGATTCAGTATCAGGCACACACACAGAGTGGAAACATTTAACGCACTGAAATTATGCTGTGTATTCAGGAAGTTAAATGGAGTATGACCACACGTTTTGGTTGATTTTCTGGAGGAGCAAAGTCGGCAGAGGGAAATTTCCCCAGCCCCTTTACGGCGCGAGGCCACGCTCGTACCAACCGCAGCGACTGCTTGTGAAATTCCCAGTCGCCCAGGTGGCGCCCTTAGCGGGTATCAGAGTAAGAACCCTGCACTCTGATCTGCCTATACATAGAAATCAGAGTGGTTTCCCCCAACAGAAACGAGAAGAAACCAGCCGAAAGCATTCAGTGAGATACGCATTGTTGGCATTCTTTATTCAGAGGTACCTGGTCGTCACCTCCACACCCGGCATCTGCGTAGCTGTGTTAACTTTCTGTCCTTCTCTTTCATCTCTGTTAATTATACAGTCTGAGTGTGTGCGTGTCTGACACAATTGCGTGTCTTCCTAGATTCCCGGTGGTTACTGTCATCACCGGTATCACTGTGACCCCTGCTCATTCCTATCTGCTTGTAGCGCTGGGAGGAAGACGATGGGAGCAGTGTTTTTTTTCTTTTTTTTAAGTTCCATTTATTTATTTTTTTTTTTGGTGGGGTGGGGGGAGGACAGAGAGACGGAGACACAGAATCGGAAGCAGGCTCCAGGCTCCGAGCTGTCAGCACAGAACTGGATGCGGGGCTCGAACCCACGAACCGGGAGATCATGACCTGAGCCAAAGTCGGGGGCTTAACCGACTGAGCCCCCCAGGTGCCCCTGGGAGCAACCTTTTAATGGGTCCTCTTCAGTGTGCTCTGAGACGAGTTGATAGTTTGGGTCATTTCCTGGGGAACCAGAAAGCAGGTAGGTTCTACACTGAGATGGGGAATAAAGGAGGAATCCACAGGGGCCACGGCACCAGGAATCGCCGGCACATCCAGGTGGGATCGTAGGGCGTGGTGCTAACTTTCCTCCTCTCACCGTAGCGTCTGGACCCGCTTCTGCTGTTGCAAACGAGATATCTAAGTAGGTGTCACTGCTGACATAGTGCAAGTCCCCAAGCTTTCCTGTCAACTGACAGGACAAGCTCCTGACAACTTTCCTGTCATACTAAGTACCCCATATGCAGTCACATAGATGTTTCTTCTGTACGTGTTATAGGACCGTCAGGAACAAGACAAATTTAGCCTCAGTTGGGACGTTACGTTGGCTGAGCCGGTGCAGACAACACCCACAGCTGCATTTACGTCCAGCGGTTACACTCCTGATTCTTTCTCCTCTTCTGACATAGATGCCAATGAAATGCACCTCAGATGACGTTGAGATTCTGTCCTGTGGCTGACGGGCACCAGAACCTGCTTTCCACGGGGTTTCCTGGGCCGGCCACAACTCATTGCCAAAAGTTCTGTGGTTTCAGTCAACAGAGATTAATCTTGTATCAGCTCTGGAGACCAGAGTCTGAGATCTGGGCAGGGCAGAGCCACTGAGATCCAGGCAGGGCAGGACCCTGAGATCCAGGAGGGACAGGACCACTGAGATCGAGGAGGGGCAGGGCCACTGAGATCCAGGAATGGCAGGGCCCCTGAGATCCAGGCGGGGCAGGACCGCTGAGATCCAGGTAGGGCAGGACCGCTGAGACTCAGGTAGGGAAGGACTGTTGAGATCCAAGCAAGTAGGACCACTGAGATCCAGAAGGGACAGGACCACTGAGATCCAGGCAGGGCAGAGCTGCTGAGATCCAGGCAGGGCAGGACCACTGAGATCCAGGCAGGGCAGGGCTGCTGACATCCAGGCAGGGCAGGGCCACTGAGATCCAGGAGGGGCAGGACCCCTGAGATCCAGGCAGGGCAGGGCCACTGAGATCCAGGCAGGGCAGGACCCTGAGATCCAGGAGGGGCAGGGCCACTGAGATCCAGGCAGGGCAGGGCCACTGAGATCCAGGCAGGGGAGGGCCACTGAGATCCACGGTGGGCAGGGCCGCTGAGATCCAGGCAGAACAGGACCACTGAGGGGCAGGACCACTGAGATCCAGGTAGGGCAGGACCGCTGAGACTCAGGCAGGGAAGGATTGCTGAGATCCAAGCAAGTAGGACCACTGAGATCCAGGAGGGACATGACCACTGAGATCTAGGCAGGGCAGAGCCGCTGAGATCCAGGCAGGGCAGGGCCACTGAGATCCAGGAGGGGCAGGGCCACTGAGATCCAGGCAGGGCAGGACCACTGAGGTCCAGGCAGGGCAGGACCCCTGAGATCCAGGCAGGGCAGGGCCACTGAGATCCAGGCAGGGCAAGGCCACTGAGATCCAGGAGGGGCAGGACCACTGAGATCCAGGAGGGGCAGGGTTGCTGAGATCCAGGCAGGACAGAGCTGTGCTCCCTCCAGAGGCTCCAGGGGAGGGTCCTTCCTGTCCCTTCCAGCGTCTGGGGCTCCAGGCGTCCCTGGGCTTGTGGCCGCATCCCTCCCGTCTCTGCCTCTGCCTTCACGTGGCTTCTCCTCTGTGTCTGTGTCTCCCCTTCTGTCTCCTACAAGGACACCTGCCGTCGGATTCAGTGCCACCTTGACCCAGGATGGGCTCATCTCAGATCCTTCCTTTCAGCACATCTGAAAAGACCCTGTTTCCAAATATGGTCCCTTGTGAGGGTACAGAGGATGTGAATCTCGAGGGTGCTGGTCAGACCTGGGCTGGGGAAGGCGGGCGTCACATCATGTCTGAGTATTTATGTCCTGAATCTAAGAAACCTGGCAGTTATGACCGCTTACAACACGGGGTTAATTTCTGCTCAATAGATGTTTCAGAAACAGCCATAGAGAGTGAGCCACAGCCTATGTATGTAAAATTGTTCTCCAAGGAAATATATTTTTTAATACATACAGGTATTTCTCCAAATGCATGACCTCAGAGGGAGAATGGCACGTGTTGGACATTTATTGTCAACGTCCGGGCAGTCGGGTCTGAAGAGGGACGCACAGCCCGGGGCTGACCCCGTGACATAAGGGCCCTTGTTTTAAAATCTCCCTGACCCTGCATGCTGACACAAGGCTGGGTCTGCCTGGGTGGGCATTTAACCATCATCGGTCCCCAACGTCACTGTGTTGCCTTTGCTTTATGGTGTATTCTGTTTCTGGATATAGAGTCCGAAACCTGAGAGGCGTTTCCTGGGTTATTCGAGAACTCAGCGCTAATGTGTGCTAATGACCTCCGTAATTAACGTTCCCGGGTAGGGAGCACCGCGTCATCTTGTAAAACGTTTTATTAATTTGTTTTTTGCTTCTCGGCCGCAACGAAATTCACATACCCTGAGATTCACCTTCTCAGTGTGTGCGATTCCGGGGTTTGTTAGTATGTTCAAGATAGTGTGCAAGCCTCACCCGTTGCAGAACATTTTCGTCATCCGCCAAAGGGAACTCTGTACCCGTGAAGCTGTCTTTTCCAACCCTCTCCCCTCCCCCGCCCCCAGATGTTCCTTGGATGCAGTTCATCGCTAATGTCTTTTCCACTTTTACAGATTTGTCTGCTCTGGCGATTTCATGGGCATTTGGGTTGCTTTCCGTTTGGGGTTAATTATGAATAATGCACCCACGTAGGAGCTTTTGTGCAGGCAATGGACTTGCAGGGTCATAGGTCAAGTGTACACCGAGGTTTTAAAGGAATCGGCTGTTGGGGCGCCTGGGTGGCCCAGTTGGTTGAGCGCCCAAGTTCGGCTCAGGTCATGATCTCGCGGTTTGTGACTTCGAGCCCCGCGTGGGGCTCTGTGCTGACAGCTGGGAGCCTGGATCCTGCTTCCGATTCTGTGTCTCCTTTTCTCTCTGCCCCTCCCCCACTTGTACTCTGTCTCTCTCTCAAAAATAAATAACAGCATTAAAAAAATGTGAAGGAGTTGACTGCTTCCCAAAACGAATGTGCCAGCCATGGATGGGCTACTGATTCCTCTTTCTTCAGCAAATCGTCACGGGGAACACTCTTATTCCATAGTTCACATTCTCCTCAGCCGCTTGTGTATCTTTGCAGGGAGAAATGTGCATTCACATCCTTGCCCCAATTTTCAATGCCCTTTTTATTGTTGAGTTGTCATGGTTCTTTACATATCGTGGATTCGAGGCTCGTATCACATATGCGGCTTGCACATATTTCCTGCGCTGGGCGTTGAAGCACAAAAGGTTTTTGGTTTGGGTGAAATCCAAACTGACGTATGGTTTCACTTTGATTGTTTATGCTTTTGGATTTGTGCCTAAGAAGCCACAGCTTAATCCAAGCTTGGGAAGACGTATACCGATGTTTTCTTCTGAGAGTTTTATGGTTTTGGTCTTTGTATATCCTGTGAGGTAGGGATCCAGCCGTCCTCTTTCTCGTGTTGATGTACAGTTTTCCCAGCGCCTCTGTGCTGCCGTGGCACCCTCGGCGACCATCAATTAGCCGTAGTATATGGCTTTAACAATGGAATCTCCATTCTGTTCCATCACTCTGTATATACCGTGTGCCCCAACCACACAGTCGGGATTATGAGAGCTTTTTATTAAGTTGCAAAATCAGGAAGGGCAAGTGAGTCCCTCCAACGTCCTGCTCCTTTTTCGAGATAACACTATTTTACTATTTTGGGAAGAAATTATGAAGAGTTGGTGTAAATTCTTTAAATATCTACCAGAATTCACCTGTGAGACCCACTGGGACTCGGGTTTTCCTTCAGGGGAAGGATTTAAAAAAATTTTTTTAATGTTTATTTATTTCTGAGACAGAGTGTGAGCAGGGGAGGGGCAGAGAGAGAGAGAGACACAGAATCTGGAACAGGCTCCAGGCTCTGAGTGGTCAGCACAGGGCCCGACGTGGGGCTCGAACCCATGAACCGTGAGATCATGACCCGAGCTGAAGTCAGCTGCTTAACCGACTGAGCCACCCAGGCGTCCCTATTTAATTTTAATTTAATTTAAATTTAACTTCATTTTATTTTACTTCATTTGGTTATATTTTATTTTACTTATTTTGTTCTACAGTCTTTTTTTTTAACATGTTTTTCTTTACATTTATTTATTTTTGAGAGACAGAGACAGAGCATGAGCAGGGGAGGGGCAGAGAGAGAGGGAGACACAGAATCCGAAGCAGGCTCCAGGCTCCGAGCTGTCAGCACGGAGCCAGACAAGGGTGGGAGAGCGCAGGACGAAATCAGAGAGACAGGGAGAGAAAGAGACAGAGGCAGAGAGAGCCAGAGACAGGGAAAGAGAGACACAGGGACAGACATGACAGAAATGGGAGACAAGGACGACAACAGGAACACAGCGTGACCGTGATGGAAAATAATCGCCCTGACGCTTACCCCTCGCGTGAAGCATCTGTTTCCACGTGTCTATAGTCTCCGCAGGCTTCGAACATACTTTTGACACAGTTATAATAACACCTTATGCACTTTTGCCCGTTTCTTTCCCCATCTAGCCTCGAAGCATGAGGTAGGGCACACTCATTTATATTGAGAAATACGGCTGCCAGATTCACACCAGCGCTGGGACTCGCCAGTGTAAACATTCGCAGTGACGCAAGGGAAGTCTACTGGTTAAAAAAAAATCAATTCTAAAATACAGCTTAATGAGAGTTGGAAACTCAAGTTAAGTGGGTGTCCCACCCAGGCAGAGGCAGCAGAACGGTGCTGGGGCGCACTGTGTGGGCTCCGCGGGGGCGGGAGGATGGTGTTGGGGCGCACGGTGTGGGCTCCGCGGGGGCGGGAGGACGGTGTCGGGGCGCACGGTGTGGGCTCCCTGGAGGTGGGAGGATGGTGTCGGGGCGCACGGTGTGGCTTCCGCGGGGGCGGGCGGACGGGGTCGGGGCGCACGGTGTGGGCTCCCTGGAGGTGGGAGGACGGGATCGGGGCGCACGGTGTGGGCTCCGTGGGGGCGGGCGGACGGGGTTGGGGTGCACGGTGTGGGCTCCGCGGGGGCGGGCGGATGGGGTCCGGGCGCACGGTGTGGGCTCCCTGGAGGTGGGAGGACGGTGTCGGGGTGCACGGTGTGGGCTCCGTGGGGGCGGGCGGACGGGGTTGGGGTGCACGGTGTGGGCTCCGCGGGGGCGGGCGGACGGGGTCGGGGCACACGCTGTGGGCTCCCTGGAGGTGGGAGGATAGTGTCGGGGCGCACGGTGTGGGCTTCCCAGGGGCGGGAGGACGGCGCTGGGGTGCACGGTGTGGGCTCCACGAGAGTCACAGGAGAGACCGGTTACTGTTTGTCCCCGTCAACAACTGCAGATTGACGACGACCTGGGGCAGAGGCGGCTGCCAGCGGTCGACACGGGCTGGGCCCTGGTTGTGTGTGGGGGGCCGCGTGCACGGAGCTCGGCCTGCCAGCTGAGCCCCGTCGGATGCCTTTGCCGGGCGTGCTCCTTCCCCACCGCGCCTGCCGCCCAATCCGTGGCCGAGGGTCTTGGCAGATGAGCCCACGTGCAGAGCCCGCGCACGCTCCGTGAGCGGTCCCTCCACGCGGCGGCTCTTGGCTCGGCTGGCACACGTGTCCGTTCGAATGGAAGCGTTCATTACCACGACTCTCCGTCTGGGCACGTGG